>NC_142087.1:39498299-39808424 GCF_054644295.1 Miniopterus natalensis | reverse complement strand
AGGAGATACATTCTTTCTAGCCGCAGACAATTCTCTATCTCCCAAAGACAAAACTTTTCACACTTACCTTACAATGTCCTCATAATCTCTGGAAGTTGAAAATATTTTAGTATCTGAGATTTAAGCCAGAAATAAGTCTTCTATTTTTATCTGCTGACCTGAGGGAGATTATGATATCTTCTTTAATAGCATAAATTCCATGCAATGCAATATATCTGATAATTTATCTTTAAAAATCTTCACATGGAATGCTGATTTTATTTTGAACTTTAAGTCCAGCTAATAGGCATGTATTCCTACTGTTCAGATTTTATTATGTATGGTTCTGATATAACTTTTAGAATAGGCAGTTAGACAGCAAATAGAAGCAATTATTTAGTCTTCTAATCAGCATTTTTATATACTTATCCTGACTCACAAATTCCTTTATGTGGTCACATCAAGCCAACTCTTCCTTAATCTGCATGCAGTCAGAGGAAGGAATAATGAATCTGAAATCATAGCAGGAAATCTTTGCTTTTAGCTTTGGTGACTCCACAGGGCATCCATTGATGGTGGGGTTGTCATTTGTTCATTTTTACCTTTGCTATTATTTCCTCCTCACACAAATTACTTGTCAAATGTTTCTGGAAGCACCATGGTTGTTTTCACCTGGAACAACCTACTGTTGGATGCCTGTATTTCTTTTGCTGTCAAATTTAGTAACTTGGTCAGATTTGCTATAGCTCCAGTCACAAGTAAATCAACGCTTCATGTGAAATTCTTCATTTTTATTGTTGAGGTATTAAATGCAATCTAGACTCATAAAATGATTTATTTCCCTGCCAAGTAGAAAGGGCAATAATAAAGTGTATCCAAAATCATTATAGTCACCATAAGAACCAGATTGAACTAGAATTCAAATTATTTCTGGAATCCTTTATTCATCCCACGTCCTTCCTTCTCTCACACTTGCTAGCCTTAGAATAACAAATATTAGTCTCAGTAGCTTTTAATTGAGGCAGTCATGATTTTTTTATACAATGCCATGAAATTAACATTCACATACGTATTTCACTTGGGTCCCCTACATGTGAAAAACACTGTCAGGCCGGGAGAGTCAATATTTCAAAAACAGAGAAACGAAGATTCAGAAGCTAAATGATTTATCCAGGATGGTAAAGGTAACAGGTGGCCCTACTGGTGCTAGAAACTTCTGTTTCCGTGACCATTGCTCCAAACTCTATACTGCCTTCAAGGAACCAAATAAAAATAAGGTTAGAAAATAGATGTGATCTGTTTGATAATTCACAGGAGGATCTCATCGCTGGGATAGATAAGCAACTGTGACCTTCTGCTTGGTTCTGTTTAAAAACAAAACAAATCAACATGATTTTTGCATTTTATTTAATGTCGGTGTTTCCTTAGGGTTTTCTCTACTTCTTGAACCAATTACATTTGATATATATGCCCTTTGCTCCAACATCACTTTTCCTTTCAGATAATGAATATAGTGTGAGACCCGGTTTCCTTTATTCTGTGTGTTAGAGCAGGGAGAAGGAACTACAAGACAGAGCTGCTAAAACTATGAGAGATCTAACAGTCCAAATTTTTTTATCTTAGGTATTGGTATATCCCAACAATCTGCCCTGTTCTAGGGGGGAGAGCAAAGAAATGAATATTATTTGAACTTATTCATGTCCAGAGGGTTTCTGAAACTGAGAGCCAGGCAGATCCATCTACTCTGACCCAAACCAGCCCTAAAGAAAATTGTTTGAAGAAATTGGGTACCAACGATTATAGGTGGGAGATTTAGTGTAGATCAAAGAAATCCAGCCAAAAGAACTGTGGACTGACTCACATAATAACTGTGTATTAAGCAAAAATTATTAATTTTTAGGCACTTAGGTGTCATTTACTTGAAACACTAGTACTTCATATGTCATTTTAAGCAGGTACTTTATATATCTAATTCAAATAAAATAGATGTGCATCAGTATCGTATGTATCACAGGTTTCTTCATAATTCTTGCTCTTAAAAATATATAATTTTCCAAATCCTGTAGTAAAACATGGCTTTAAAATAGATTTTTTTGAGCAAAATATTTTTTTTAAGAGGGATCAAGACTCAAACTCATGAGGAAGTAAGGCAGAGGAAGGAAACAAAGTGAAACTCTTTAAATAAAAATTTATTAATTTTAAATAATTGTGCCTATATTACTCTTAAAACAAACAAACAAAAATCCTTATGCGAAAGAAAGAAGAAAAGAAAGAAAAAATAAATAAATAAATAAATAAATAAATAAATAAATAATAAATAAATAAATAATATTGTGGTAGGCAGTTAGACAGACATGAGCAGAGCAAAGAAGATGGGCCAGGTACAGAAGGTCACCAGGGTGGAAAGTACTTGATGCCTAGCAAAGGACAATTGTAGAGTGGGACCTTGCCCCCAGGGTGACCTTTTCTTGCCTAGCATATCACTGGTCGTGTGGTTTGAATCCCCTGGCCTTTCCTCTGTAGAGATAACATCTAGACCTCAGTTGTAATTCAGCTCTTTTATTTGTTGGGATGGAGATGATGACTTTATAAATGAACTGAGATCATTTATGTAATTGTAATTATGTGTAAGTAAAGTACTTGAAATATATATTCTCCATATTAAGAGTAACTCTAATTGGTAGCAGGTCCTTTTCTTTTTCAGATTTAGCCTGATAAGCATTGAGAGAGACTGAGACTTCATTCAATTTGGAAAATGACTGAATCAGAGGTATCAGATGATACATTTTCAGAGCGCCGTCTATCAAGAAGATGGTGATTGAAGTACCTGTGACAGTATCAGCAAGGAGTCAGTCCCTAGCTACTTCATAAAGGCCATAATCTGAATTATAACATCTCTTCTTACAACAAAGATGAGAGTAAAATCAAAGGAGAAATATTCAAAGAAGGATGAAAGGGCCTGGCATGAGAAAAGACTGCATGGAGACCAGAAGAAAATAGGAAATGATTTTAAGTTTTCCATCATGGGGCACACTACAATCACTAGCTTTGACTCTTATAAAGTTTTTTTTCCTATTGTACTAACCTTGTGCTTCCCCAGTGTCTGCTGAAAACCAGCAGAAAGACAGAGGTTCCCAAATGCTAATAGGCAAAGCCAAGCCGCCCATGTCTGCATGCGGCAGCCAGTTTACTCAATGAAGTTCAAAAGCAGGGTCAGAGGCAAAGCAAACGTGTCTTCTCCCAAATGCTTGATGACCGTGTTCCAACAGCCTGCCAAGGAAGTTAGCCCTAGGGGCGCGCGGGGACCAGCAACCAGCTGGGACAGACAGTGCAGTGGAAAAGACATAGGGTCAGAGGCTTTGAATCTGGACACCACTCAGCTAGCAACTAGCTGTGGCTTGGGACAAATTCTTCAGTCTCTGCCTTTATAGAATGGAGAAGTTGAACAAGATCAAGCTTGTAAGCTTCCTGTCTCATGAAACTCCAAAGAAACTAATTAAATTGCATTTCCCCCAAACCCTTACTTCCCTTGCCTGCCTTTCCCCAGTAGCTGCCCGCAAAGCCCTAACCCTCAATCAGCCCAGCTATTACCATCCGTGAGTCACCGCCCCAGGCGGTTGAGAAAGTGGCACAGCTGAGAAGGTTCATGCCACTCCTGCTCCAGAGCCGGCAGCCTTCACCCCCACTCGACACAGGTCCTCCCTCAGTTTAGAGAAAAGAGAAAACTCGCCCAGATGCCTGCCTTCTGTCTGCTCTACAGACTCGCCGCCATCGCACCGACTGCCTTCCTCTTCCTGCCTCGGTGGCAGAAGGGTCTCCCCCTAGATAGCGCTCCACTGATGACCATTTCTCTAGGACATAGCTTTCTTCCATTTCACTGGGGGATTTTCTCAGCATAAAATGTTTATATAATCTCTTAAAAACAAAACCTTCCCTTGTCTGTCCTGATTGTTGTTTCCTTTCTTTTCAAGAGGGCGGTCTACAATGATCATGTCCACTTTCTTAGTCCAATTCCCTCCTTCACTCACTTCTACCTGACTTCTGCTCCTGCCACCGCAGTGCACAACCCCCTAAGTTATCACCTTCCTCATTGCTAAAGCCTTCAGGCCTGATGGCATTTGCACTGAAGGTCCTTTCCTGTGCCTCTTATTCTCATTGTCTCTCCCCACTCCCCCCCCCCCCATTCTCTCCACTCCTCCTCCTTAATCTACCCCTTGAATGTTGCTGTACCCAAAGCACTGTCTCAGGCTCCTCTTCCTCACTTGGATCCACTTACCAACTTACTAATATGTTCAATTTCCAAAACTGAACTGGCGATCCAGCCCTGTAAACCCCCTATGGCCCTCTCAACTTGGACCAGCAGTCATCTGATCACCAATATCCAAAACCTTAGCCCTATTCTTAAATTCATCATTTCTCTCAGCTTATCATTGGTCACTGAATCATATCAATCCCCTCTGTAGTGGTATATAGTATTCATTATCAGGCAGATCTGGTCGTGTCATCACCACCCACCACCTTTGTGACATCACACTGAAAATCCTTTGAGGTTCTAGAGCACCGACAGGAAACAGCACAGTGCTGTGCCAAGGACCTCAAAGCCTTTCAAAGGCCATTCCTTACATGCCCCCTTGGTCTCATCTCCAGCCATTCTCTGTTGTACTCTGTACTTTTGTCAAAACAAGTGCCTGTGGTTTCCAAAATGCGTCCCAGGGCCTTTGCATGTGCCTGTTCTCCTGCTGCAGGGCTCTCACTATTCCTCCGCTCCCGCGTCAGCTGACTTATTTCTACGCTTGCTTCCAGGCTCAGTTTGGGTGTCCTCTACACCTAAAGTCTTCCTTAATGCCCCAGTTTAGGTTGGTCTAGTCCAGTATCTGGAATATAGCAAAAATTTAAAATTTTTTTGAAAGTTTATTGATCTGCTATGATTTTTCTCTTTTAGCAATTAAATTTACCCTAATTTGAAATTCCTGACTGACTTCTTCCATACCTCAAGTTTATTTGTACTTCACTTTCTTTTCTTTGGATCTTTATCTCATCTTCAATATGTCACTTTTAATTCTGTCTTACACAGTTCTTACAAAACATTTTCTAAAGAAAAATGTCAAAGAGAAGCCGATGGAGCCATGGAGTCAACAGACAGTTGAAAAATGGAAACTAGATGGACGTGGGGCACAGGTTCTTAAGGAATATATGGCCCTGCAGGCAATTCCCCAATGTGATATTACCAGTGATTCCTCAAACTTTAAATATTGTTAGAAAGGTTCCTGCTGCTTTGAACATAGATGTTTTCAAACAGGAACTGTATTAGTATTACTATGAGTGTGCATTTGAGTGTAAGTATGAGTATTAGGAAAGATGCTGGCTAAGCTGCTATAATAATAGTAAAAATAACTAAAAAAGCACTGACTCCAACAAAGCAGAAGTTTATTTCTCACATAAGAGCTGTGCTCAGATTGTCTAGGGGGACTGGGCAGGTCTACACCCGGGACCTAAACTCCTTCTGTCCTGTTGCTCTGCATGTTCTAGAACTGCTCTGTCTAGTATGGAAGCCACTACCCACATGTTCCTGTTGAGCTAGGACCAAACTAGGACCCCACGCTCCTATGGCTAATCCAAACAGGACATGCTGCAGGACAAACACATGCCAGTTTTCAAAGGCTTTGTATCAAAAAAAGAATTAAAAACATCTTCTTAATAACAATATTGACTACATGTTGAAATAATACTTTGGATGTGTTGGGTTAAATAAGATAAGTTATTAAATTTAATTTCACCCATTCTTTTTTTAGTGAACGATTTTAAATTACAGATGTGGCTCACATTGTTTTCTACTGGACACTGCTGTTTAGGTTAATGCAGATAATGCAGCGTATTATCTTCATTTGTACGGTAAGAGCTGGCTCACAATACCACATCCATGGTCAGAAAAAAAAGCTGGAATGAAAAACAGCAGAGGGCAAATAATATTTTTTAAGGAGACGATATGCAATTCGCACATATCCGTTCGCCTACATTTTATTGGTGGGAACTTAGTCGCTTGGCCCCAACACGTTGCATAGAACACAAGGAAATGCAGTATGTGGGCGGGCGGTCAGGCCGCAGAGGCAGGGGGAGAATGGATCCTAGGGTAACAGACGAACAGTATGTCTCTAAAGAGAGCTATTAGAGTTGACTGAGCAGAGGGAGTTGAAAGGCATTCACTGCAGAGGGGATGGGGAAACAGACTAGGAGAGTTTTCATTAGCTGTTTGTCATCAGTGCTTCATTTAATAGATGCTCATTAACATTGACACTACAGTGGCAAACTCACCTGCAGGGCTTTTCCTCCTTTGTTGAGGTGGCCTTAACCTTTCCTCGGGTAGAAACAAGTAGCAGTAAAAAAGATAAATTGTTGTATCACTTATTTAGTACTGAATTACTCATTTCTGCATCCTTTCTTGACTATGAATGTTGTTTAGCAATTCCTAAAACAGCTATGAAAATATAACTGAGACGTCATTTCGAATGGTTCTGTATTTCCTAAGAATGTTTTAAAGGGGAATGCTACCAGAAATATTGGCATTTGGTTCCCCGAATTGGAGTTAGCCCCTTTTTCATGTGAGTAGGTAATACTGGTATGAACACAATTAAGCTTGGGTATACTGTTCAACTCTGAGGATCAAAAATAGATTCTATATTTATTATAAACTGGTACAAAAACAACCACACGAAGAAAAACAACAACGAAAATAGGAATGTGGTAGATGGAGGAGAGACTCCGAGCCAGTGGAAAATGAGCCGTTCGTTCACCGCCTAGCTGCCAGCCATCCGGATGCGCTCTGATTTGGTTAACTGCTCCCCTAATATTGGCCATTTAGGTTGTTCCCAACATTTTTTTTCTTTTAAACAATATGGCAATAAAAAAATCATACATATATCATTTTGCATATATGTGACTATATCTGCAGAATTACCAAAAGTGAACGTTTTTACTTTTTATTTTGGTATAATAGTTTTTTTCTAGATTAACAAAGTACATATTATTTTTTTTAAAAAAAGTTTAAGATGGAAAGAAGCAGGAAATAGTTCATCACGCAGATGGCTACCACTGTGTGTGAGGATTAGAGATGTGGGGGCAGGGGCAAATTCTGACGATGTAAGCAGGGTGGCAATCTCCTTGTTTACCTGGCCAAATTCACCCCTTGTGTGGTGCGGGGCTCAGAGTGACTTGCTATTTACCTGTCTACAAGTTCACCTTGTCATTCCCGTGTTTGCTACATTCCAGTCTGATTCTGGCAAAGTCATGCTTCAAAGTCAAAGTTGTTGTTTACTAAATTATGTAGTAGCTCCCAAATGACTTTTGTTAGTCATACTCCTCTCCTGAGTAGTAACAATTAACTTGACATAAAAGATATGACTTCCTAAAGCCATGTGCTGCTCAGGAGCCCACAAGCCCCTTTGCCATGGCCACAGGACACAAAAGGTCTTAGGGACTGTGACACCTACAAAGACCTGGACCATCTGGAGAAATGGCCAAATCATCTCTCAGGGAAATATTGCTCTAGGACCTTGGAGTTTTCAAGTTTACTTTGGAGAATTCTCATTCAAGCTCTCAGAATTAATGACTTGTGAGATTTGAGAAAACAAAGATATTGTAGTGGAGATTTGCAAATCTGCCTAAAGCAAGTTAAGCAAGTGTTTTATTACTTCAAAAAAAGGAATGACCATGTTCTTGGGAAATCTAATTTGTTCAATAACAAATCATCCCAGAAAAATGATAATTCATGCTCAAAATGTCACAAGACTAGTTGTGCAATATTCCTTTATTGAATCATTTCTTCAATAACATTGACTATTACCGAGAGGTTATATCTAAAGGAAAATATTAAATTGTGCAAGATTTTATCTATAGTACAAATGTCAAGCTCCAAATAAAATTATATTAAAGCAAAAACAAAGAGTGTCTTTCTGGACCCTTGAAAATAGCAGACTGCTTTCTAAATTCACATTAGCATTCCCAGATGTCTTTCAGCTTAATACCAGAGGGGATACCACAGCTTCTTCATTCAAAGACTTGCCTAGTCTGAGGTTGGAAAAATAACTGATACTTTCCAATGACAGGTGAAATGAAAAAATGTCATGTCACGTTAAAGTTTCCAGTTAAGTGGAAACTACACTCAGCTTGACCCTGGCTTCCACCAAAAGAATGTGACATTATTGATAGGTAAAGAATCTGGTAGATGGAGTGAAAATGATTTAGTAGAGCCCAAACCTATATAAGAAATACTGTTGAAAAGTCACTTGTATGTATGGTAAGGATGAGGTCAAAAAGGCCTAGAGGTGTATTTTTATGTCTTTGTCTTCAATTCTCCCAGTAGCATAAAAGAAAAACCTGACATGAAGTGGGGGTTGGTAAAAGGAAATAGTCTGTAAAATATGACATGATTACATTAGAAACCACTTTATATAAAGGACTTTTCAACTATATGCTTCCATATATATATATATATATGTATATATATATGGTTTGTATTGATTTTAGAGAGAAAGAAAGGGAGAGGGAGAGAGAGAAAAACACCTATAAGAGAGAGAACATCAATTGGCTGCCTCCTGCACGCCTCCTACTAGGGATCGAGCCAAAAACCCAGGCATGTTCTCTACCGGGAAGCGAACCAGCAACCTCTCAGTGCACTGGATGACGCTCAGCTAGCTGAGCCATACTCGCCAGAGTGATATGTGGTTTCTTTATGGCATAAAAGGGCAGGAGGCATTGAGGGGAAACAGGGAGAGGGTGAATTAACCTACTGAATAGAATTCCTTAAAAAATTATGGGCAAATGTGTTGCATCTCTATACAGTAAAATGAACAATCCCAAAAGAAAAGAAAAGAAAAGTTCCATTTATAATAGCATCAAAAAAATAATAAAATACTTAGGAATAAACTTAACCAAGGAAGCAGAAGACTTGTACACTAAAAACTACAAAACATTGCTGAAAGAAATTAAAGATATAAATAAACAGAAAGACATATGTTTTGTAGACTGGAAAATATTGTTAAGATGTTAATATTACCCAAAGTTATCTATAGATTCAATTCAACCACTATCAAAAATCCCAATGATTATTTTGCAGGAAAAAAAAAAAAAATCCATCTTAAAATTTATACAGAATCTCAAGAGACTCTCTGAGTAGGCCAAACAATCTTAAAAAAAGAACAAAGTTGGAAGTCTCATACTTCCTAATTTCAAAACTTACTACAAAGCTACAATAATCAAAACTGTGTGGTACTGGCATAAAGACAGACATAGAGACCAATGGAATGTATTGGACAGCCCAGAAATAAACCATCATATATATGGTCAAATGACTTTCCACAAGGGTGCCAAGACCATTCAATGGGGAGTGGGGTGAGATAATCTTTTCAACACATATTGTTGGAAAAACTGCATATTCATATTCAGTAAAGGGACGAAGTTAGACTCTTACTTTATACCATATGCCAAAATTAACTCAAAATGGAATAAAGACATAAATGTAAGAGCTAAAACTATAAAACTCTGAAAAAATAAGAGAAAGCCATATAGTATTGAATTTGGCAATGAATTCTAGATATGACCTCAAAAGCACTGAAAACAAAAGGAAAAGAAGATATGTGGGACTTTGTTAAAATTAAAAACTTTTGTACATCAAAGGGTACTATCAATAGAGAGAAAAGGCAGCCTGCCAAATGGGAAATAAACATGCAAATCACATATCTAATAAGGAGAAATATCCAGAAAATATAAGGACTCCAACAACAACAAAGCGACCTGATTGAAAAATGGGGAAAGACTTAGATAGACATTTATCCAAAGGCATACAAATGGCCGATAAGCACATGAAAGATGTTCAACATCACTAATCTTTAAGGAAATGTAAATCAAAACTACAACAAGTTGTCACTGCACACCCATTGGGATGACTATTATCAAAACAAGTAAAAAATAACAAGTGTGGGAGAGGATGTGGAAGAACTGGAACTCTTATGCACTGTTGGTGAGAATATAAAGTGGTGTGGCTGCTATGGAAAACAGTATGGTGGTTCCTCAAAGAAATAAAAAAATATATATATCTTATGATCCAGCACTTCCACTTCTGGGTATATATCCAAAATAATTGAGACAGGCTCTCAAAGTGATATTTGTATAAACATGTTTGTAAGAGCATTATTCACATAGCCAAAATGTGGAAGTAATCTAAGTGTGCATTGACAGATGAATTAGTAAACAAAATGTGGTACAACAATAGAATATTATTCAGCCTTTAAAGAGAAGCAAATTCTAACACATGACCTTAAAGACAGTGTGTGGTGAAATAAGCCAGTCACAAAAAGATAAATACTGTATGATCCCACTTGTCGGAGGTGCCTAGAGCAGTCAAATGTATAGAGACAGAAAGTAGAATAGGGGTTGCCAGGGCTGCACAGAAGAGGAAATGGGAAGTTTTTGTCTCATGGGTACAGAGTTTCTATTTGGGAAGATGAAAAAACATTGGAGCTAGATAGTGGTGATGGTTGCACACAATATGAATGTACTGAATACCACTAACCTGCACACTTAAAAATGGTTTAAATGGTAAGTTTTATGTTATGTATATTTTATCACAATACAAAGAAATTGCAGGCAACTTTAGAAGGATGGTTTAGAATACAGTCATTTAAAGACCGTATGCGTTTGCTCTGATAAAGTAACACAAAAAGTCCTCTGTAAGACATGAATCACATTTACCTTGGATGTAAAGGTATTATAAATCTAAATATGTTCTAATATCTAAATTGTAAGCCAGAGAAATAAAAATAGGATGTTAAAAATATTGACTTATTGTCTGATTTCCATAACTATGTTATGAAAGCATTAGGAGCATGAATGCCAAATATCCAGAATTAAACATATTTCCAGAATAATCAGTACTTAAAAGAAAATGTTGCAACAAGAAGATTTAGGAGCAGATTCCAGAGAGAATACTCAGAAAGATTTCTGAGCTTCAAATTGTATTAAAATATTTCTGGGAATGTTGCCTTCAAAGATTTATTCAAAATCCTTCTGGCCACTGAGAAAATGTACTCAGAAACAGAAAGAAAAATAATTGATCAAGGAATCTTTTCATATTTTTATGTAATATAGAATTCCTTCATAGCAATATTTACAATTTCTCATTATATTTTTATGTTTTGTTTACCTCTTTACTCTCTCCCATACCAGAATACGAGCTCCATGAAGACAGAGATCTTATCTAAGTCACTATGTATCACTATGTATACCACAAAGTCTACATACAGCAAATATTTAATATATACTTGCTGAATGAATGAATACATGCTTTTTATCTCCAACAGTACCTAACACAGTATCTTAGACATGGTACACGCTCAATAAATAGTTGTTGATCTGATTATGTATGCAAAAAATAAAACTGATAATAGCTGAGTTACAAGTTTACAATGGTCAAATAAGACCTTGCCTGGGGCCTTCAGGAATAGGTATTTCATTTTACTTAAGACACCGTTGACTGTAAGATGAACAACTACTTTTGGAAAGTTTAAGAAAGAAAAAGCTTTGCTGATTTAGCCATGATCCACCATCCATTATAATACACATCTCGATTGCAGAAATGTTAACAATGTGAAAGATGAGCGTGTGAGAATCGCGGCGTATGCCCTAGAATTTCCCCTAAAACCTACTGTAATGTGTCTCTCTCTCTGGAAACCTTGGATTGAAAAGAACCCGTAAGGGCTTTAGTCTAAACTTTCATACAGTGCTAAGGCCAACATCTGATCCTAGAACGATAGAAACGAAATTAAGGCCGAGTAAGCGCAGTTATGTTTAGGCAGCAGCCGAGACGAGGGGGAGGTGGACCCCAAATGCTGGCCCTCGTCGGCCCTGCTGCTCCCGCAGCCGCGCGCACAGTCTTCGGAGGAGGGACACGAGTGGAGGGAGTGCGGCGGGGTGCTGATCAAGGCCGACCTTGAGGTCACCCCGTGCGCAACGACAGCTGGGACCAGACGAGGAAGCGAGGGCACAGCCAGGAGCCCGGGGTGGGGGTGGGGGTGGGTTGGGGGGTGGGGGTGGGTTGGGGGGCGGGGGCTGGAGCGGGTGCGGGTCCGGAGCCCGCGGGCAAGCGCGCAGCACGTGCTGAGACATTACGGTGCTTTTGCCGCCCCCCCCCAACTTTTTAAATTGTAGTGAGAAATGCCTCTAATTCTAAGTTTAAATAACAGCACATACTAGGAAACATTCTACTATATTTTAAAACATGTATTTGACTTAAAGTTTACTTTAGTTAGCAGAAACGATGTTACCATATTTCTGAGGCTATTTTATATTTAATTTTTATTTATTTATTTATTTTTAAAGATTTTAAAATTGATTTTTAGAGAGAGAGGGAGGGAGAGGGAGAGAGAGAAACATCTGTGTGAAAGTGGTGACAGCCATCGGCTGCCCCCTGCAGCTCCCTGCGGGGTGGAGCCTGCAAGGCCCTGACGGGGAATTAGTGAGCCTGCGGCCTTCTGGTGCACGGGAGGACCCCTGACCTACTCAGCCACACCAGCCAGGGCTACATTTAATTTTTAAATAATAGTGACAGAAAGAGTTTCCAGTGTCAGATTGGCATGGAATGAAAAAGGTGTGACGATTCTTAGAAGGGCCTGGCTTCAGGGGGCACTGAGGAGTTGGGGATAGCTTTGCACTCTCCGGCCTGTCCTTACTGCCAGCCACACTGCTGCGGTCGGGGCCCAGCTGAAGTACCTTCTCTAGGAATCCATGTGGCAAATTCTCTTTATGCTGACTGTGAATTATCAGTCAAAGCCTAGAAGTTCTTTGCACTATTATTTTAAAAGGTAGAAGTTACTGTAGGGCAGATGCCTCATGAGTTGTACCCCGGTCACCTGCTGTGCACGCCTTTGCTTCCTTCCCTTGCATTACACACTCTATTTTATTTTGGCCTAGATTATGAATAGATATAATGATAAAGGCAAGCTGAATAAAGTGAATGAAAGTACATTTCTGTGTCTGCAGTTTAAGAGAAAGACTTTTGAGGGAAAAAAAATGTACTAGCATAGTACCTATTGCGTATAGGATGATGTAGCGACTTAAAAACGAGTGCAAGTTTATGTTTTATAGTAAGCGTGTTTATATAGTGCTTACTGGGAAGTAGGAAATGCTAGAGGTCATCCGTTCCATTTTCTTTTCTTTGCCTATAACTTCAGTGACATCTCATGAAGTGAGGCAAACTTGCAAAGAACCAAGGCCTGTAACTGAAGGACTGAGGCTGTGTGACAAATGACAAACACGCTTCGAGTCCTCCAGCTCTCGCTAGCAGCTCATTCCCTAGGAGCCTGGAATAGACACCCATACCTCTGGGGAGTCTACAAGTGGATTGTTTCCTTTCTTTCTCCCGAATTATACTCTCTTTAAGACTAAGGATTCCGACTTCTACCTCATTCCGCTTTCTCTCAGTTTTTAATCTTTACTTAAAAAAAAAGACTTCAAATATATTTAAACATTATATTTTACATGGGGTGCAGAAAGGTGTTTTTGAAGGGGATTAAGCTCTTTGTTCTATGAACACCTGTTGTAGATTGAATTATGTTCCCCAAAAGATATACTGAAGTCCTAGTATTCAGTACTGATGAATGTGAACTTATTTAGAAATCAGGGCCGTTACAGATGTCACTGTTTAGGTTAGGATGAGGTCATACTAGAGCAGGGTGGGCTGCTATTCTTATCAGAAAAGAAGAGGCAAGAGACACAGACCTCCGAGGGAAGAACCCCCTATGAGGCAGAGACTGAAATGCCACAGCTACTAGCCAAGAAATGCCAAGGGTTGTGGGCAAGTCTCCAGAAGCTGGGAGAGACAATGAAAGATTCTCTGCTACAGGTTTCAGAAGGAGTACAGTCCTGCCAACACCTAAATTTTAGACTCCTAGATCCCAGAACTGTGAGAGCATACATCTCTGTTGTTGAAGTCAACCAGTGTGTGGTACTTGCTAAGGTAGCTACAGAAAACAAATATACCATCCATCACCTGTCCATCTCTGTGCCCATGATTCAAACCACATTTATTTACCACATTTATTTAGTGCGTTACCAGGCACTGTGTATAGTGGTTCTGAGGCAGAAAAGATGAGAAAGAAACCAGCTATGGTCCTAAGGAGTTTTAATGACAAGGTATTGAGGGATGCAGAGAGGAGGGGCTTCTTAGTGAATGGAGATGGGGGTGGGGTGTTGGCCATAGAAAGCTTAACAAAAAAGAAACTTAAAGGGCGAGTGGATAGCTATGGTGAAATAGTTTACATTTCAGGTATAAGAACATAACATGCAGTGTTGAAAAGAAATTTAGACTTTACTTGACCTAATCTTTTAGCTGTCAATCAATAAACGGATGCCCTTACAGTCTGTGACTAGCCCAACATCACACAGCTAGCGGTAGGGCCAGGGCCAGTGCTGCTGAGAAGAGAGCCTGCCACAGGCTCCCACAGGACAGACGCTTTTCCTGCACTGCCTCCTGGAGCCCTCACCTCGGCCCTCCTTATACAGGGAATCTTCAGGTCCAGAGAGATGAGGTGATTTGCCCAAGTAAAGTGAGTTGTTCATTAAACGGCGGAGCCCACATCAGAGCTGGGTCTGGCTTCAAAGCCTTAGGTCCCTGCATTATGCAACAGGTTTTAAAACTCTCCCGCATTGCCTTACAACAATTTATAAAATATCAAATTAAAACCAGATAGTTCCCTGTAATATAAATTAAAACTCCTAGAATGAAATTAGAATTAAAAATGTAATTGTGCCCTTAGGCCTCACATTCCTTTAGCCTCAATAGAAAGTACTATTCATAAATCATGTGAGTGATACAGGAATATTCATGTATTCATATAAATATTAAATTACCACTTCCATTGCCATTGCAATCGTCACAGATATGGATAAGATTTATTTCTCTTCCAAATTTTAGGGGAAGAAAAATCTAATAAAAAGTATTGTTGCCCATTGACATGCAGAGTGGTTCTGATACTAAGATGATTTATTCCCACGAATATTTCCAAACAAATTTATTTCAAATACATATTGATGATCTTAGAATTCATGTGCATGTACAATTTATATAGATCAAGAAGAACTCTAAATTGTTCACCAAATATTGTCATCCTAGGGTGGGGGTCACCTCTTGAAGTTTAAAGAAGCAAACTGAGGAAAAATGAAGGTAATTCTGCTTTACACAGGAATAGTAAATTTATGGATGCATTGTCTCAGGAAGTAAAGATAGTTGAAACAAAATTTATATGTTGTCACCACATTCCGGGACTATCTGTCCTGCGGTCCATCATCAGAAACAGGCCTGGGATGTTTACCAAAGTCTTGCGAAAGCAGTTGGGAAGGAGCTACAGAGAACCTTGACACTGAGACATCTGTCTTAGTAAGTCCAGCTTACGCATCTTCACTTGGTGACTTCCTCCAGGCCTTCTCTGTTCTATGTAAAAACTGTGTATTTGCTTCATGTTTCTCTCTCCCATTCAATGGTAAGCTTCATAAGGGCAGGTATTTTATTTTGTTCACCATTTTATTTTGTACCCAATGCATATCACAGTGCCTGGTATGTAACAGAAACTCTACTGGTATTTGTTGAATAAATGAAATAACCAATATCCAAGACTCATCACTTTAAAAGGTGAATAATGATATTTTAAGGCAGACATGACATGGTCAGTACAGTAGTTGTTACTAATAACATTCTTTGCTAGTCGAGTAGCATACAATGCAATTCTACTTTCCATAACCTATTATCCAATACAAATGGATTTTTTAATATTAAAAAGTCATTTTATATGTTATTCAAACTTGAAATACATTTACCCATTGAAACAACGCTTACAAATAGAAGTTAGATTCCAAGTCTATTCCATAGTCTATGCAACATTCAAAACTGTATTTTGGATTAAACAGGCTTCTGTCAAACTAGTTGCTATTTGTAAAAGTACTATAATAAAGATAAAATATTAACAAATTTAATGTGGAAGCCAGGGCCTATCTCTCCCACCATCCCTACCACTTATAACAAGAGGAAAAAGCAGCACAGCATAGGAGAAACTCCAAATTACGTGTCTCTCACTTAGTAGCCAAGTGACTTTACAAAATTTACCTTTATATCTCTGAGCCCCATTTCTGTAGTATCTGCGCTAACAACGATGTTACTTTCAGCATTGATTCTTACCAGGCGAGCATACATCCATATCACCTGGAGAGGTCTTTTAACTTGTTTTCTTGTTTTTAACCACAAACACAAGTGCCCAAATCCCAAGCTGGGATGGGACGTAGGTACGTGAATTTAAAACTCTGCTTGGGTGATACTGATGTTGACTCATCAGTCAGGACAGTCTAGGTTATGCCGCAGTAATAAAGGAATCCTCAATTTCCTGGGGCTCAACATGTAGAAGTTTATTTCTTCCTCATATTACGAGTCCACTGTGGGTTGGAATGGAAAGGGGAGCTCTGCTCCACAGTCAGGTGGGGCTCAGAATCACAAGGGCTCCACAGTGGAGCATTCCCATCATTGCATCAGGACAAAAGAGGAGTCTCATGGCCAAACTAGGCACGCGGCCCTGCCTGTGTGCGAGAGAGCTGGGAGGTGCAAACCTGTGTGCCCGGGAAATAGAGATCACCTGTACTGTTGAGTAGTAGTAATGTCTACACAGGGACATTGTTAAAAATGAGCTCATTTAAGTCTTTGATTAAATGAGATACTACAAGTAAGGTTTATTACTTTGCTGTCCAATATGGTAACCATTGCACATATATGGCTATTTAAATTTAAGTTAATCAAAACTAAATAAAATTTAAAATGCAGTTCCTGTTACAGCAGCCTCATTTCAGGGACACCATGGCTGCGTGTGGCCAGGGGCTACTGCACAGGACGACTCAGATGTGAAAGTTCTCCGTTACTGCAAAGGAAGTTCTATCAGACAAGGCTGGACTAGTACATAGTCGGTCGCCTTTCCCTTGGACACCATAATTCCAGTGTCATACCTACCCACACACCTCTGTGTTAACAGAACCACTCTGACGGTGCTCAGAAGCTTTCCACAAGGAAAGGCATTTGTAAGCCAGGCCTTCCTAAATCAGAACATAGATACGGGGCTGGACTGTAGTACATCTCAGATTAGCAAAGCTAATGATACAGGGATAGATGGAAAGAGAACATATATATGTGTGTGTGTGTGTATGTATATATGTGTGTGTATATGTATATATGTATATATGTATATATATGTATATGTATATATGTGTATTTATACACATACATTTAAAGGGTCATGAGGAAAACTTTTGGGTCCTAAAGGGGATAAAAATGGTTGTAAAAGCAAACTTGTAGGTATTATATTATGACTAAATAAGCTGAGAGGGCAGGAAGGACAGATTTTGCATGCTTTTACAAGTAGGAATCTTATGCAGAGTAAGTGGACTAATTGACTTCCATGTCTGCTGGAAATGGAGTAAAAGGTGATAGGACTAAATTTTGGGCTGAGGAATTTCATTTACACATAGCACAGGATTCATTAGATTAAAAAAGAGTGAATTGCAAATACTCATCCACAGTGTTGTAAAATGGAAGTCGTATTACATTTTTACAGTATGGAGAATACTGTTCTATTTGAAACCGAGAGCATAACATAACACTTTACTGAATGACCTCTTAATGGCTCTTCTAAAGTTGGGATTCTATTTGGGGGTCCCTTGCGTATTCAGTGACCTATGACTAATTGCTTAGGATGCTTCTCAAAGTGTAGCCCACAGACTCCAAGAGGTCCCCAAGAACTTCAAGGTCATAGTATGTTTCCTAATAATACTGAGATGTTATTTACCCTTTTCTCAGTGTTGACATTTGCACTAAAGGTGCAGAAGCAATAGTGGGTAAAACTGCTGGCCCTTTAGAACTAATCCAGATAGTGGGACAAAACTCTTCCAGCAGTCATTATGCTCTTTGCAGTAAAAAAAAAGAAGCGTCAGTTTCACTACGAATGACCTTGATGAAGCAGTAAAAATTACTAATTTTATTTTATCTAGACCCTTGACAAGTCTTTTAATATTTTGATGGTGAAATCGGAAGCATGTCAATAATAATTCCATTGCATACTAGTACGATGGTTGTCTTGAGGAAAAGCACCTGTGTGGTTGGTGATTTTCAGCTGCCGAGTACTCAGCTAGCTAGTTTATTTTATGGAGTATGATTGACTGAGAAACAAACCATAGTTGCTCAGACTTAAATGTTTGGCAGACAGTTTTCAAAAATAAATGAAAAGAGCTTGGCATTTCAAGGAAAAACACTTCAACTAAAATTATTTTTGACAATGATAAAATTCAAGCTTTCAAGTGAAAATAGAATAATGAAAAACTTCTTTGCCACAAACTTGCATTTGCTGTTAAAAACAAGCTTTTCAGCTTCCTAACCATTAAAGATGCTAAGTATTATACCATTAATTATATTAATGAATGGCATTTTTGTATTGTACAATGAAATATGCCAATGCTTAAAAGATCTGTATAACCCAGTGAAACAATACTTTTCAAATGCCCAATGCATAATGTTACAAAGTCTTAAGTGGAAAATATAAACCAATGCACTATAATGTAACAGTATGAGAAGTGTGTTGATATGGTTTCAGATTCCACGTATATCACTTCTGGAGTTTATCAAAGAAGAATGTCCAAAATTCTGTGAAAAGGCTATTAAAATACTCTTTCCTTTTCTAACTACCTATCTGTGTGAGATTTGATTTTCTTGATATACTTCAACCAAGACATATTGCAGCAGATAAGAAAATTCAGCTATTTTTTCTATTAATCTAGACATTAAAGAAAATTTAAGAAACATAAAAACAATGTCACTGTTTTCACTAAAACTTCTTGTTTTGGAAAATAGGTTATTTTTAATTAAAACATGCTATTTCTGCTAACATAATTAATTGATAATTTTTAAATGAATAAACACTTTTAACACATCTCCATTTAAGTTTCTAATAACATAAATATTGGTAGGTATAACTGATATAAAACCTCTCCCTTTGGGTCCAAGACATTTGAGAACCACTGGCTTAGGATGACTCTCAAATTATAAAGCAGAACAGCTCCAAGAGCAGCTTCAACAGCACTTGAAATACCTGAGATCTGGTACAGAGCATAGGATTACAGAATTCCATGTGTTCACACAACAGGTCTTAACTCATTGTAGGTCATGGAAAAAATTTTTCAGAGCGTTTCAGAAAAACATTTCAGAACTGAACTTAGGGAATATTTATTGCTATTGAGCTGTCCCCTAAGAGTACTGTAAAAGTTATTTAAAATATCTCATTAAAATGTTCTAAAATAAACTTTTAGAATGATACATACTATGTGATAACATGCTATGTTGCTCATAAATATGAACAAAATATAAGGACATCTTGTTTAAAAGTCATAATCATTTGGAAGAACAGCTTTACAAAAAAAATGTACCAGAATGATATGAGTAAATGCACTAATTGCTCCTTAGCTGCTATAAAAGTGTTTCCAAGGTAAGTTTTCTTGTTATATAAACTCTGCTATTCTACTACTTCTAGTAGAATTTAAAGTCCCTGACACTTTGTAAGTATGTGAATGAAATGAAACAGCATGCACAGTGATTTGATAGGACAGTTGTTAAATACAAAGTCAGGCACAACAATTAAGCAGCTAAAAATAACTGCCAATTGCGTCCGGTCAAGATGGTGTAGGGAAACTCGATACCTGCTGCCTCCCACAACCACATCAAAATTACAACTAAAATACAGAGCGATCATCATTTAGGACCTCCTGAAGCCTAGCTGAATGGAAGTCCTACAACTAGGAATTAATGAAGAAGCACATTGAGACAGTAGGAGGGACGGAGACCAGGGGCGGAATCTCAGAGCTGGCTGGTCCCACACCCACGTGTGGCAGTTTAAAATTGGGAGGGATATCTCAGCTGTGAAGGTCCCCCGGGAGCCGCGAGCGGACAGCCCTACATCAGGCGCCCCTGCCCGGGGTTCCAGTGCTGAGGAGTCCCCACAGCTTTAGGCTGTAAAAATCAGTGGGGATTATGGCTGAGTGACGCGGAGGCCGTGGGAGTCCCAGGCAGCTCCTCTTGAAGGGCTGGCGCACCCACTTACTCAGACGCATTCCCTCTGAGCTCCAGCTCTGGGCAGCAGCTTGAAAGGACCCTGAGATACTGGGAGAGGGACTAACTTACCTGGAATCCAGGCGATAGCTGGAGGGGCAGCTTTCTCCCAGACAGAAGTGCTAGCAGGGCCCATTGTTCCTTTGATGAAACCTTCCCCCACAGAGTGGGCAGTCCCTGGTTTTCACAGCCCACAGCTGACAGGCAGGCACCATTCTGAATCTCCATCAACCTGACTCACTTTTCCTCCCACCCTGGTGACTTCCCGAGACCCCGCCCCTCTCTACTTGCAGGCTCATCCACGCCATTTCCAGTGGCTTTTCCATTCAACTGGCCTCTCTTGCCTCATGCCTGGGACTTTCTTAAAATCTCTCAAACAAGCAGCAGCTGGCCTCAGCGTGCTCCATAACTCTTGATAAGTGGCCCCAAGCCTGGCACTAGTGGCAGCCTGCATTGGTTCATAGCTTGGCCTTTTCTGGGCCAAGCCCAACACAAGTAGCGGTCACCTACAGATTGCTGTAGAGCTCATGCTGGGTGGCCCTGGGCAGGGCACAGGCAGAGGCTGACTGCACTTTCTGCAAGGCCCCAGAGACAGCTTTGACCACGCTGGATTCCAACCCTACCACATCCACAGTGACACACTCAAGGTGCAGATTCAGTGAGCACCAAAGCCCCACTGAAGCAAATCCTGCTCCATAGGGGTGTCTCCAGCACAGCAGCTCTCCTGCTATAGCTGCAGCTGGTCCTCGCAGCTGATTGGCCTGGGGGTCAATTCCTCCCAGTGACGCCAACAGCAACCAAGGCTCAACTACAACAGGACAGTGCACACAGCCCACACAGGGGAGCACCTAGAAGGCCCAGCTCGGGTGACAGGGGAGGCTGAGCCACTGGACCCTACAGGACACCTACTACACAAAGCCACTCTACCAATTCCAGGAGACATAGCAGCTCTACCTAATACATAGAAACAAACACCTGGAAGCAGCCAAAATGTGGAGGCAAAGAAACATGTCACAAAGGAAAGGACAGAAGAAATCTCTAGAAGAGGAACTAAGTGAAACAGAATCAAGCAAGCTAACAGATACAGAGTGCAAATTATGGTTATAAGGATGTTTAAGGAACTTAGTGAGAATTTCAAAGAAATTACTGAGAACATCAACATAAAAAAAGACCAGTCAGAAACGAAGGCTACACGAACTGAAATGAAGAATAGTTTACAGGGAATCAACAGCAGAGTAGAGGACGCTGAGAACCAAACCAGCGATTTGGAACATGAGGAAACAAAAAACACCCAACCAGAAGAGCAGAGAGAGAAAAGAATCCAGAAATACGAAGATATTAAAAATTTATAGTCCCTTTTTGTTGTAATTATAAATTACATTTAATAAAAGTTTGTATTTCAAAAAACCCACTGTGCGCAAGTGTGTACACAAGTGTGGTAGGGAGGGCTAGAAGTCACGCTACTCGAGCGCGGCCTCATGCATGGTGTTAGCATTTTTCTTTTTCCACATGTGGAAGGGCTGCAGTTGGGTTTATTCTTTCTAATATATAGCGCCTGTCGGAAACCTGGGGTGGTGGTGTCCCAGCATCACTGCGGTTCCATCCATCGATCCCAAAGCTACAGGAGGAGCAGGATGTGACCACCTGGGCTGAGCTCCGAGCTCCTTCGAGCTCCACTAGATGGAAAGCAGGCAGCATTTTACCTGGAGAAAAGCAATTCCCTGAACTTAGCAATTCACTCTATGACTCCAGGGAAAATATCTTGTATATTTTTTAAGGCCTGGCAAGTCCATAACTATTGCTTTTCAGGTCCCTGTGTGATTAGTAGGAACTGCGGGTTACCAATAGGCTGGGCCATATGCCTTAAGATTTGCAATTGGCTTTTCTGCTCATTGAGAGAACCCTAAATTCTTGTTTTCTTATGACCCTGGGCCTGAATCTTAGAGCAAAATTGAGAAGCAGGCATTTCTTTACTGTGAGGCAAATAGCTAAGTGAAGTAGAATTCTTCTGTTTCTTAAAGTGTAGTATCGGGGGCTCCGTTTCACACCTACTGTGATGTTACATTTTACTGTATTAGTAATGGCTAAAAAATGTTCTGAGATTACCTAAGAGTTTAGCAATGAGCATAAAACAGTTTTACACATTAGTAAAATTAACTGAATTAGGGGATGTTAGATAGGGCTTGACCAACCTCCAAATCTAAAATTTAAACTTGTCCCGGCTGGGCATGGCTCAGCAGTTGAGCATCAGCCTATGATCCAGGAGATGGAGGTTCGATTCCCGGTCAGGGCACATGCCCGGGTTGCGGGCTCGATCCCCAGTAGGGGACATGCAGGAGGCAGCCGATCAATGACTCTCATCATTGATGTTTCTCTCTCTCTCTCTCTCTCTGAAATCAATATATATATAAAAAAATAAATAAAATTTAAACTTATTGACTCTGTGAGCAGAACCCATGACTTGCATAATCAATAGACTATGGCAAAGGTGATGGATGGGAAGCTGCTCCCCTGATTATGTCGTCTAAGGCTGTCTTTCTGGGTGACACACTTTAGTCTCCCTCTATTGATGGCTTGGAAGAAGCAAGTTGTCACAGGTCTTATGACCATGAGAAAATGCATTCTGCAAACAGCTGGAAAGAGCTTGGAGGCGAGATCTTCCCCAGTTGAGACCCAAGCCTCAGCCTTATAGAGGACCCAGTGACACCAGGCCTGGACACCGGGCCTGCAGAAACTGTGGGATAATAAATGTGTGTTGTTTTATGCTGCTAATTTTGTAGTAATCTGTCATACAGCAATAAAAGCAGCTGTAGATTTTGGTACTAGACGTGGGGCTCCGCTGTCACAAAAGCACAAGTATGTGGGAGTGGCTTTGGAACTCCCACATAGCAGTGAGCTGAGGCTGGAAAATTCTGAAGAGCAATAACTGAAAAGGAAAGGAAGATGAAAATGTACAACCTCCTTGATAATATGTAAGTTTATAAAAATGAACAAGCACTTTCTGCTGAGGACAGAAAGATGAAAACACTAGTTCTGGTTTAAAACAGTGAACACGGGTACAACCTGGTAGACACAAACTAAGCAGATCGGGTGCAGGTGTCCTTGGGAGGTCACATACCATATCGTGTCAATAAAGAGTTCATTTTTCTCAACACATTTTCGATGGGCTTCAAACACAATTCAAATGATGCTTCGGTTCTTAAAATGGGTACTCAGTGTTGACAGTAAGGACAAGCTGATAACACCTTCAGAGAGAAATGATAAGAATCTGACCACCTCAATAAGACCAAAATATGTGATCAAATCTTACAATTTTTTGAAAAATTTTTTTTTTAAATTTAGTTAATAAAATCAGAAAGTTAGGTAAAGCACGACATGGTAGGAAATGCCAGCAAGTACTAGGTGTTAGGCTGGTGGCAGTTGGCAACAAAAAGTCTTATTCTTAGTCCCTGACAAGCGAGGAGTTTGATGCGGATGAGCTGTGGGAACACGCTGCATGGGCCCTGCTAGAACGTCCCAGGGAATCTGTTCAGCTACGGAGCTGACGTGACTGAGGGAGGTGGCTCTTTGGTAGATTAAAAGTACCCAGAAACCCTGGTTATATAACAAAGCTTCTTTTCTTATAAAAAGTTAAAACTTTGAAAATGAGATTCTGTACTTTTTAAAAAAGGCCTTCGTAGGCAACCATTTATATATATATTCTGTTCCCCATCTCCAATACCTGAAACAGTCCACACACTATATCACCATACGCACACTTTTTATCAGGTACAGAGACAGGCTATCTCTACAGTGCGGATGAATAAGGCCTTCGACGTCACGCAGATGCTACCTCCGGGCCAGACACATACAGTACTGAAATTATTACACAGAGAGCGCATTTACCATTTTTATTTTGCTATGCAGAAACATACATTCACCATGGGCTGAGTGATGCGGTAGACAGTGTAATGGAGAATATATCTTTTTGAAGTCTATTTATAACTAAACAGTAAATAGTTTAATTACAGTGGAAAGTCTGTACAGTTTAAGGCTTGGCTCTGAACTAGGTTGTAAATATGGACCAGATTTGGAAATAAAACAGTTTTTTCAAGTCAAAGAAGAAAAATCAATTTAAAAATATAAGAAAAAAGAAATTAAAAAAGGAAAAAAACCCCAACAGGAACTCAACAGGTTTTTCTGAAGTGAAATTTCATAATATCGTGAACTAACAAAAATACATATTTTCTTCCCCAAATAATGACAGTTTACATATTTAGGATTTGATAGGGAACTCTGGAAAGCTTTTAAGATTCAATGTGGACCAAAGTGGACGACAAGGAAGAAATCACGTTAATATGCTAAAATCAGTACTACCTTATAATGAATTAAATTAGACACACAAAGAGGATTGGAAGCAGTAAGTATTTCCAGAGGATCAGAGAGTCATCACTGTTTATGGGTTAAGAGTAATAAAACCAGATGAAACAAGTACAAGATTCAAGTGTTTACTGAATAGACTTGGTTATTGGCACATCTAATCTGGGATAAACCTGACACACCGGACCTAGACAGCTTCTAGCATCGTAGGGTAATCTTCATTTATTTGTAAACAAAAGATCTGTCACCTAAGAAACTGCAATTTTGTTTTTAGACTTTAATAATAATAAACTATAAAAGGCATGGATTGGTTACGTGTTACATGAGATCACGGTTTATATTGTTGGTTATGAACGTGCAGGTATAGCTGAAAACTTAGACATTTTGTGAAAATTAAAAATGCTGCTCTTTCGTAATTTTGTCGTTGCTTCATGCAATATCAGTTTAGTGATGCTGATTCGGACTGCTTTATTATGGGAAGATCTCTCTGCCAGTGTCTTTAATTAACGGTCAAGGGCTGTTCTTCTGGACTGAAAGTTTCCACGGGCAGATACAAGTCAGTGGGGTTAGAAGAGGGAACTCCATATAGGCTCTGGTTTTCCTAACGGTTTGCATGACTGGATTCCTGTGCAGGCTAAGTTATTCCTGTAGAAAAGAGATTGGATCAGTTACTCATTTGAAAACATCTGAGATCAAGGTCACAAGAAAAGTATCTTGCAGGTCATTTAATGCATTTTTTGACAAGATGCTGTAGGATACAGGAGTAGGTCACTGATCCGCTTTGTCTTGAGTAACCACAGCATCACCCAAGTGACTGAAGCTCTGTGGAGAGGAACTTTATCTATCTACCTTCCAAATTAACATTATTAACTTGAATCTGAGTGTTTTTTTATGTTTTTCTTTAAGAGAGCCTTCTCGTGAAGCTATGTTTCTTAAACCAATGTTAGAGAACTAAGTTCTTTCATTTATACATGTAAAACATTTAAGAGACTTTATCACATAGCCAAGTGTGCAAGTAGCTCATCAGTAGCATTCAGCATTCAAAGCCCTCGGGGGTGCCGAGAGCCCCACGATTCTTGCACGGCAGGTTAGTACGCATGACAAGTCTGTGCACACACAGAGGACACTGTCTGCTCCCGGGGCCGGCCAAGCAGCAGCTGCAGGGGCATGCGTTTGCTGGAGGAAAGCAGGGCCATACGACTGAATCTTTCCTCCTCCTGAGACACGATGCTACACTAGGGCGGGAAAAATCAACCCGAAGAATGCATAAAATATAAGACACCCAAAATGAAAGTGAGTGCTCAGGTTTCAAATTAAAAAAGAAAGCAAAATAAAAGCAGAAACAGGCTATAACCAAACACAGTTGAAGAAAAAGCTTATAATGGGATCATGTTGCCATCCAAAGGAGTAAGGAGTATATTTTATTTCCCTAGTATTTGGAACACACATATTGTACCTTTCAGAACAAAGCTACCTTGGTTCTGAGTAGGTCACATGGCAAGGAAAATCAAACCTGGCCTTCCAAACTGGTTAATGAAGAGAGTGCAGGACATGGACTAAAAGGGAGCACCAGCAAGGCCACGCAAGCAAAGATTCCACTTTTCTTTTTTCCTCTAACTGGCAGTGTGTGCAAAAAGTCCCCAGGATGGAATCTCCAAATCTGAAACAAACCTGCACCTGCCAAGCAATTCTCCATCCTTTTGGTAACCAGCCCTGCAAATGCCAGTGAGAGAAAAAAGGAAAGGGAGGAGTCGGGGAAGGATGAGGGGAGACTGCCCCATGCCACATGCCAGCCGAGGCCAAGCCAAGAGAATCAGCGTCACCTCTTACCTGGGGTCAATCCTCTCCATCTTCTGGTGTGATCTCTGTCTCTTTATGGACCACTACTTTGGTCACTGACATGTCAGGGTGCTGCTCTTTGGCCTCTTTAATTGCCTGAGCCAGCGCCTATCCCCAGGAAATCACAGAAGGGCAAAGACAAAAAGGAGGTGGAACATGCACAATCAGTAGCAAGGTGAAGACTTATGAGCTAGATCTATATACGCAATTTACAAATGAGGTACAATGATTGTAAAAGGAATTGTCCACTGTGTATTGGAAAGTTAATTCAGAAAACTGTTTAGATTACATTGGGAAGAAGAGGGCCAACAGGCGCTTCTCCGTCTCTCTATGGGTATTTACCATCTCACACACTACCTGGTCATGGTCGATGTCCGCATCGCCCGTGATGACTATTCGCTTCTCAATTCTCGTCTCTGAAATGCCTCCTTTCACAGTCTGGAAGGAAGAGGCCAGCGTTATGCATTTGCCCACTTGGAGGAACAATCATTGTTCAGTGGAGGAAATAGAAGAAGATGCTGACCGAGTTTTAAGTAACATTCTTCTTTTCTAATTTTTCAATTACAGTTGACCTATGATGCTATTGTAGTTTCAGGTGTACAACACATAGTGATTACACATTTATATAGCTTATGGAGCTATGACCCCGGTAAGTCTAGTGCCAATGTGACTAGACCATATATAGCTATTATAATATCACTCATTAAGAACTGAAACAATTGGATGGCAGTTCTTTTAAATTGTTAATTTCAGAAACAAGGATGGAATGGAGTCCTTTGGATTTGGCCGGCCAGTGTTTCTGGAGCACCTACCAGGCGCTAAGCATTAGTGTTAGGTAAACATAGGTTATCAGAATGTATATTCCCAAATAGAAACTAGCCCATGAGGACAAATGTGCCATAAATATAGTAGTTGTGAAAGCTCCAAGGCAGCTATGCTGGCATCCTGATAGTCACATAACTATTTGCTTATGCAGCCAAACCAAGACGTTCCGAGTGAAGGCCTTACTTTATCAGTTCCCACTCCACTTACCTTGGTGATGTGCGTGGTGGTCGTGGAACAGGTGGTTTCAGATGTGATCGTCTGTGCACTCATTAGCACGCCCGGCTCCAAATCAGCACTAGGATCAACCTACACAAGCAGAGAAATAGACATCACACTCAAATACTTTCATTACCGCTCCAGATGTTTGCTACATTAGTTCAGGTCGTTATGATAACTTAGTTGTCTTCCACAACCACTGTGCACCTCAATCAACATCTGGCAGCTGCAACTACAGGTAAAGACTGAACCAGATATGGCCAGAGTTACCCATCATTAATAAGACTGAGAAATGAGAGCAGTGGCTGGTTGGGCTAATATTATCCCGTATCTATGGCTATGGAAATAGATGTCTGAGACTTTTTCTACATTTTGAGATTTAGGAAGACTTATTTAGGCTGTCTGCTACCCCACAATCAGTAATAAAATTATAATTACTGCATCACTCATAACACAATCTGGCTGCTGGGTCATGAGTCTCACAAATTAAAAATCATACAGTTATATTAAATGTACTAAGCCACTGAAGGGGTAAAACAAAGTGCGAGGGCTCTGATTCTTTACACTGTCTTACCTCTGATGATTCGTATGTTATGGTTTTGGTTTCTGTGTGAACGACTGGCAATTCCTTGGTAGAAATTTCTAGCTTTGCTCCTCCTGGTGAAACACTGCCGAAACTGATGGTTTCTGTCCTCACAGTGGATGCCTGTGCCAACGGGAAGTAGGGAGAGTGGCCATTAGTTTCTACAAACACAGTATTGTTTTTTTCCCTCCCCGCTTGGTGCATATATGAGCCCAGGTTAGTATGAAATAAATGTTTACGTATTTCATGAGGTTAGGTAAGTTGGGGAGTGAGGCACACAAAGATACATGTCCAACAGTCTCCCAGAATTCCACAGCGTCTTTATATGAAACGTTCCAGGCAGAGGAAGGCATTTTGAAGGGAAGAAACTATTTGTACGTCCCCCCTCCTCGATCTCATAAACTAATCTTAATAAATTAAAAAAATCAAAAATTAGTCTTTTTAACATAAATCATAAATTAGCCTCCCCTTTAATGCCAGAAGCTGCAGCATCTGCATCATTTCCAACCACATAAAATATCAACTTAGAAAGAAGGAACAAGTAATAAGACATAACTCCCTTGCTCCTAATACTTTAAGAATTGCAAGAAAAGAGAATAAAGAATAAAGTTCTGGTGTTTGGCACCCGAACAAGAGTGGTTTTTGGTTCTTCAGGATTACATTGATCAGAAATAAATTTATCAAATTTCTAATATCCTGGCTGGACATGCATTTCTCAGGTTTATCGACAATTACAACAATTATGGTGAGCAGAAACCATTTCCTGTACCTATACATCATTAAGAGTCATTATATATGCTTGCATGAGACCCATAATTGCCATGCAAGACAGAAATAAGAGGAGAAACAAAATGCACTTGGAAAAGGTAGAAAATTAAACTTAGCTCCATCTTTATACTTAACTAAATTTCAAGGACTTCTATCAGTTTAATTTAGTGCTAAAAGTAACATTAACTACTAGTTACCTCAAAATGAGGTTTTTGTTCCAAAGTTTCAGAAACGTGGATTGCTACACTCTGCTCCTCCTCTGGCTCACGGGAAGCAGTGGCTATTTCTTCCTGTTCCAGGACAGCTTTACCGGCCACCTCCCCTCTTTCCTCTTTAGCCCCCTCGGTCAGAGCAGAGCCCTCCTTCCCTTTAACGCTAGAGGCATCAGCAGATGCTGCCTGTGCTGCAGCATCCGCGTCGTCTCCAGCCGCGTAAGAAGCATCCCCACTGGCATGCACATTCATCACATGTCTTTCCTCCACCACCACAGTTTCCTGCACAACCTTCTCAGCGCTAAGTGGCTGGGGGTGCTGGGTTGTTTCGGTCTCTGTTTCACTGGACTCCGTCTTGGTTTCCATTTTCTGCATGGGGAAAGATTATGGTGTCAGTGTGACTTTATAAACCAGAGGTCAAAAAACAAACAAACAAAAGACACCATTCACCAGGATGCCCAAAGCCAGTGTCAAGTGCTTAGAACTAGAAACATTTATAGAAAATATAAATTAGCTTTCATTCCTCCCACCAGAATCTTTGATGCCTGCCCTCTGCCCTGACACACACATTTGAATCTGTGCTGCTACTTCGGGATATCCGCAAAAGAAACAAAATGCAGTATAAAACACAATTAAAAAACAAACAAACCACCGCCACCAACAAAAATCAAACAAAAAAAGCTTCGTGGACCTAATAGGTGACATAATATGCTTTAAAAAATTACATGCTATTAAAATTTCTCATCACCATTGCCTTTTGAGTATCTGAAGTATGTTCTTATAATGGGACTGAATGCATATGACAGATACAGACAGATACGCCAAGGAGGCACCAAGGAAAAGAACTGAAGGCACCTTTGAGATGTTTGAGGAAAAGTGCACTTGGATGCAACACACACACACATGCAGCAAAAAGGCATAGAAGTAAAGCAAGGCAAACAGGCAGAGGGAGGAACACCATGGAAGGAAGCAGAAGGCCACCTGAACCCAGCTCTGAGAAGAGGAGGTCACCCCTCCTATGAATTCTGTTGGTTTCCTCGCAGACTCTAATAAACTGAAGATTTCAGAGCCATCCATGAGCTTTTCACCAGAAGACTGCTTAGTCTGAGTGAACAAAGAAATGGGGAGTCAAGAACAGAGACGAGTACACACAGAGGCACATAACACACTCACGGCTGGTTAGACAAAATCGGAGGTGGAGGAGAGAGGGAAAGGGGATGGAGTCTACCATAGACTTTGGGAACGGAAAAGAATGGGAAATAAAATAGCAAATCGAGGTGACCAAGAGCTCGTTTGGTAAAGCAGAGAGTTACTAGGAGTGGGGCGGTGCTGGTTTAAGCAGATCGTTTTTCCCTCCATTGCAAGCCACAGCCGCACTATCACATCTCGGGAACGGGCAGCTGGAAACAAAACGCAAAGTGTTTTAATGCTCGCTGGACTGCGGTATCGGCTTAACCAGGGACGAAAGTAAAAAGCTTGGGTTGGCTGCTCTGAACATAAAGCCAAACAGCAAGAGAAACGGAAAGGTTCAGGGTGGAAGGGGGCTGCCTCAAAAACGTCATGCTGGAATCTGAAACGGCGGCCCAAACGAAAGGCACTGGTTACCACGACTCGGGATGCGGCCGACTGGGTAAGGTAATGAGCAGTGGTGACGCTGAAGGCCGGGTCCTGGGAGTACCTCCACTCGGACAGGCTCTTCCTTCTGGGCCCGAAGAGCCCCACTTTTAAGGCCTCCCCCTCCGGGGCTTGCTCGGCTTTGCTCCAGCGCACGCCCTCCAGGCCCACGTGCGGAGCCGCGTCCCCGGCCCGCATCTGAGCTTTCGGAAGGGGCTCCTCTTCGGGACTCGGCCGCCGGGACTCGGCCTCCTTGATGGGAGCCAGGGATTCCGACAACCTCCGCTTCGGGGTCTGGACCTCGGGCCCTCTCTTGGATTTCTCATCAGCGATGGCCTCCAGGACCTCGTACTCGGTCATGGCGGGGATGATCTTCACCGACTCCATTCTCTGAAACGCTTCAAGACCGGAGGGCTGCCCTCCCTTCTCTTCCTCCTTAGTTTTTTCCGTCATAGTGACAATTTTTCCGGATACAGTGTCATAGGACTTCCCTAGGGTGTATATTTTCTGTTTGCTTTCTTCTTTCAATTGTATTTCTTGGGCCAGGTCATCAAAGCTCTGCATTTCGATGGTGCTAGATCTTAACACATCGGCAGGGATGTCACCAGTTCTACTGCTCATGGTCACCACCTTGTAAGTCACAATCTTTTTCGAATCACCACCAACTACCTCAGTAGGTATTTTGTCTACAATAACCCAATCCTCTGTGCCCTATATTTGAAATATAAAAGCTAAATTAGAAACTCTGGTGGTATCTCATTTCTAAAACAAGAATCCTTTAAGAAAATCAGGGCAAGAGCTACATTCATGTGACTGCACAGGGCTGCTGTCATCTAATTATTCTTGCTGCAATCTCTTCTCATCTGAAATTTATAGACTCTAACCTTCAACTTGGAATACAGTCTGCATGTAGAGCTGCAATTTCAGATTTCTTTAAATAAAAACATACTTTGGTGGTAAATTTTGCAAGAAATATATGTGATCGTATGTTAAACATCTGATTATTCTGTATTTTAAGATTAAATACCATCATTGAAGTGGTTGTACAAGTTACTTAGCTTTACTTGTGTTGATACAAAAAGACAGTTTTCCATGTGAAACATAACACTGTACTTTTTATCTGTTGTTCTCACCAAGGCCTTCCCAGCATTCCACAAGTTTCTGAGCATATCATTTCATGTTTGTAAGTTATACTTCTTTACTTAGGAGATCAAATCCATTATATCACTTATTATCCAATAAACATTGAGTGTGCCTGTGTTGAAGGAATTATAATGAAATATTTCCCACTGTTGGGACTTTGTTGGAGCCTTTTATAAACAGGCTACAGTGTCCTGTGCAGTGTTCCAATCTCATTTACAACTGACGCTCATCGTCTCAGTACTTTCTTTGCCACTTTCCTTAGTGTTATGTTAGTTCCAGTAAAGCAGAAGAAATGCAAGTTAGGAAGCTTTTGCATAGGAAGCCTGACAGGATGTGACCAGGCAGCTGACTAGTCTAACAGATTACAGAGGGAAGAGAAATCAAACCAGGAGCAGAGGAGCACCTTGGCTTACATTTTAAACTAGAATATTTTCTACTTTCATATTTATCACTGTCTGAAAACTTGAATCTAGAAATATGTGTGCCTTACAAAAAAGAATTGCAGATTCATCAACTTGTTGTTCCTGGATTAAATGAAATGAAGTGAAAAATAACCTCTAGGGTCGATGGGACAGTTTTCTGGAAAATGATTTGATGAGAGGTAACCACAGAGCCCGCAGAGTCTCCTTCCCGCATTTCCTTTATCGCACTGGGCTAGTGGGAAAACCAATAAAAGTTCAGAACTTTCAAAATCACTCAAAGTCATCTAAATTAGCATCACATTATGGGTAAAACAAATGGTGAATAATATTATTAGGAATGCCCACACAAAGATACACCAACCTTGAGCAAAAGCCATAAGAAATGAAGGCTAATTGATAACTACGATGGTAAGAAAATTCCTCTTCCCCTCCCCAGAATCTTAGCAAAAATGATGTACCTACCTCAGGTTTTTGCAAGGTAAATATTAAAAAGAAAACAAAACTAAAGACATTTGAATGACACTGCCGTCTGAAGAGCAGTTCCCTTTTGGAAAATTCCTTTATGTTTGTTTTTTACCTGAGACTCAAGGAATGAAGAGCTTCCCTGCTGCAAAAATATAACTTTTTCAGAAATCTCTCTTTCTTCTTTGGTCTGTTTGAATAAAGGGGGTTGGGTTGGAGAAGAGGAAGTAGACAGTTCCCAAAAAGGCAAGTTAGGAAGAGAGTTCTTTGTACTATACATATAACAGTCATTCTTTTTTTTTTTTTTTAAAGCAAATTATTGTTTATTAATTTGTAAAATGGTCTGAAACCATCTCGCAGTTGGATAGTTATTTCCAAAAAGCAACAGATGTTTTTCTGAAACTCTGGTGTCTATATGACTCAAACACTGATCATTGCTACAAACACAGAACATGCAAGAGCAATATGAAGGGTGCCTTGGCATTTAAGTGTCCATATGTCAGTCATCAGCAACACCATCAAAGTGAGTATTAAAAGAAAATGTTAAGACTTAAAAAAAAGTGAGGTAGGAATAAATCCTCACTTCTGTTTCTGACAAATACTTGACTGTATTTCCCCTGTAAGTGCTGCTTGATAAAGAGTGAAGAAACACACCTGGGTCACTCCATCAGCTACTGATTCAGATAAACCCAGTTATACCTCGGCTGACTTCTTTATCGTTCCACAAATAAACATGAAATATACTCAAGGTAATAGCTCTATTTGAACTTCTATAAGATGGTGAAGCCTTCTAAAAAGTCAATTTGAAAAAATATTTTGATGAAAAATTAAGTATTTCAAATCATGCTTATCTTTATCATATCAAATTAAGAAACGTTAAAGTAAATATGTCATGTTAGGACTAGTTTTTTCCTTTTATCTTCTTTTTATTCCTTTATTATTAAATAGGCATAAGTTCAGCAGCCAGACATTAGCTACTGACCCTATCTCTGTGCAGAGCATGCAACTCTATAGATTAGTGACAGAAAGGAATATGAATTAACAGAAAGTTCAAAGTTTCTGGAAGAATGGAGCTTTTAAAATAAATTCTACTGTAAACAATACAACTTTATGAGAGCTATATAATGAGGAACAAATAAGACACTTTCAAAGGAAAAAAAAATCCCCATCTTGCTCCATTTTGGAGAAAGGTACTGGAAGAGACAAAATGTACCATGCGGAATCATTAAATGTGGATTTTTGTTTGTTTTACTTCCAATCATGGCCTCTTTTTCAAACAGGAATAAGAAACGGGAAAGAAAGGTCAAAATTATAGGCACTTTTCAGAATACCACTGCTAGGCCTCTCATTATAATCACTGAACTAAATATTTTTCCTAAGATGAAAGCTTAAAAAAACAAAACCAGGAGGAAAACAGTGGTATTCAGCATATCCTGTTATATGACATCAACTAATTTCAAAAAGGTCTGTGTCTATAACTGAAAAGGTCCACATTGTCTGCATTCAGAAATGGGTATGTCCAATAACAGAAAGGGTAACAAAAGGCCTCGATTTTAAAATTAGTATGTAAAATTAATCTTACATATAGTCAACCCCAATCCAGTTAGTTCAGCTACCAGAGAAGAGGTACTGATAAAGAAAAGTTGATAATTGAAACATTTACTCATATAACGAGTTAGAATAGTCTCAGATGTATCCTCCAATCTTTTTTTTAGTTACTTAAAAGTTCATCTCTGTATCATGATTGGGAAACAAGGCCCTGTGCTGGCAGGAAAAATCCACAGAGGTGTACTCACTCCTGGGGGAATTAAGGGTTTCTACAGAGCTGTGACTCACTTCTACCTGGGCCGGGGGTTTTCAAACTGAGCTGTGCATTAGAATTATGTAGCGAGCTTTTAAATAATAGTGATGTGTGGGGTATACAACAGTATTTAAAATTTTCCCATAGATAATTTTAATATGCACCTAGAGTTGCACCCCAAGGCCTGGATAGAAAATCGCAGAAGTCAGGTTCAGAGGATGGCGATAATTCTTCCTAATCATAAATAGATGATCCCTGGTGAATGGATTTTGCTGTCCAATTTGAGGTCCATCTAAGACCTGACTGGCAAAAGTAGAACTGGACCAGAAAACAGAAAAATGCACAAATAGAATCGATTCTAGTTAATCATGGTAGTTATGTTCTATGAAGCCACTATGAACAATGAACTAGTGAACGCTGAAACTCTGCCCCACTGGGGAAGTACAGGATTAGGTTGCTGTGAGCCTCTGGTCACATCGATACATGACCTTGTTTTATATGAGTTTCTCTTTAAAGACCCTTATATCTAATATACAGGGTGTCCCAAAAAATGTATACATACTTTAAATAATTACAAAGGCAATGTTTATTAAAATACACTTCATTTTCAAAATGTAATAGAATCTACAGACACTGTGTGTATACATTTTTGGGGGACACCCTGTATGTTACTGATCCATTACCATGAACTCACGGTCAACAACACTATTCCTGAAGGAAGCTTCTCTGACACGTCGTTTCCCACAGGCACACTGCAGCCCTCTCGCTTAGCTGAACGTTAGACTGCACTCAGCACGATGCCATTAGTGGGGGCCACTTTAAACAGCAAAATCACCAGCAAAAACACAAAAAAGCAAAAAGGTGGCACTAAATAGGCCATGAAAAGGACACTCGTTTACAGTATGAGAGAGAAAACGAGAAGGCAGGACGCTGCCTTTCAGCCTCGGTGGGCGCGTGTGCACCGAGCCACTGACGTTCCCCACCCTCAGCCTGCCTGCCAATGGCTGCGAAGCGCTGCGAATGCTGATGTCAGGGCCGCAAAACATTTCAGTGAGTGAGCAAAGGCACACGTGGAACCTGTGAATGAGGCGGCCGGGCTGCACTACGCTGACATAGCTGTAAAACCAGCCACGTTAAAAAAGACAACACTGGCCCTGTGTCAGTGCTGATGGGTACCGCATGTCGGCTGGAATTCGGAAACTCTTAATATTCAAGTAACCACGAGGGAATATGCCTCTAATGTGGACTCGGCTCGGGTGCATCAGAGGAGGTGACATGGGAAGTACTTGTGGACAGAAGATGTACCTGGAACTCTTCACATACCACACACCCACCCTTCCTATGGACTGTGGACGCTGTGTGTGGGTTTGTCTATTAATGAGGACTGATATTATCTGCTGCTTTGGGGCATATATCCTTGCTAATAACTCAAATATTTGAAACTTGAAACTGCTGGCAATAAAATTCTCATTTTATAGGAAACATACATAATATTCTTAGAGTATCATCACCATTACTAGCTCATTATTTGTATTTCTAACTCTTAATTTTCTTCTAATCATAGATTGGTAGTATTTTCTAGAAATACATTTACTGCCCTGGCTGGGTGGCTCAGCTGGTTGAAGCAGAGTCCCATGCACCAAAAAGGGTGTGCAGTCAATTCCTGGTCAGCGCACATACCTAGCGTGTGGGTTAGGTCTCTGGCTGGGGGGCATACTGGAGGCAACTGATCAATGTTTCTCTCTCACATTGATGTTTCTCTCTCTCTAAAAAAAACAACAATGAAAACATATCTTTGGGTGAGGATGAAAAGAATATATATATTTACTTAGGAGTCAAACACACCACAGATAAAGAAAAAAGATGGTCACATTAAAAATCAGCCGTAATTAGATTTTTTTCCACGACATTTTACAACCAAGATTACCAAAAAAATACAACTAGCTTGGGGTCACTGAATCAAAGTTTCTTCACCCTCTGACACAAACAGTATTGCTTTATTTGGAATGTCACTTTTACAATTTAAATTTAATTATTTCCTTTTAGGAATAACTGGACTTCTTTCTAAACTGGTCAATTACTGTTTACTTAAAGAAAGACATATGAAATAATAGGATGGTATCAAATTAGTAATTTACTTAGAAAAATACCTCCCTCCTAAAATGGAAATCTTTTAGTTACATGTTTGTAAATGAACATGCTTTCTATGTGCATAGCTGGGAGGATAGGATTATCTTTTGCACTTTTCACAAAACAAATAACAAAAGCCACGGTCCTAACATAGAAATTGGCAAGAACTTAGAGCATGCAAACTTTTTGGATTGTTCTTAGGGCCCTCGAATGGAGAATAAACTTGGATGTCATCAAGGGTCCTGGACAAGGGTTAGAAGGGAGCCCCTAGGCCACATTGTCCAGCCCCAAGGTCAAGGGAAACACCAGAGCTCTGACCTATCCAAAAAGGCCCTCGCTTCCTCTGGGCCTTAAAGCTCCTTAAGGCTGCTCTTTCTGAGAGCCTTTGATAACCAGGGTTAATCAGCCTTGTATTTACAGCTAACCAAGTCTTTCTACAATTCCCTCTATTCGTGGTAGCAGTGGAGCACTGGGGCAGAGCAGAGCCCCTGCTTAACAGCTTAGGAGACACTTGAAAGCAGTTACTAAGCCAGCCTTTGGTCTTCTCCAGTCTAAATGATGCTTTATTCTTCTGCAGAGGACATGTTTCCATCTTTCAATCATTAAAAAAAAAAAAAAAAATCCTTTCTTGGACTCACTACAGCTTCTCTGCACTAACATAAGAAAGGCATTAACATCCAGGGAAATTCCCTATGTTCAAAGTATCCTTTTCAAGTTATTAATGTTTCTTAGGCTCATCGTCATTCTCTAAGAATAAGAGGATTTTATAAGTGAAAAAAAATTTTAAGGTCCCTTGTTTATTAGCGCCAACCTTTTACTTCTCTAAGCGTCCACCTAAAATAAACTTTAGAGTGGCTACCATCTACCCTGCTCCTAACTAACAAATTGCTAAGAGGCATGGCTTTTTTGGTTTGTTTCAGTTTGGGTGGCTATTCTTTGTTTTTTGTAACTTAATCCAATGTCTGCCATCCTCAGAGACAAAATGATCTTATTTCTAACAGAGACAGCAGACATACAGTAAGCCAAACCTGACCAATTACAATGAAATTTTATGCAATCATAATTAACAAGTGGCATTCTTACTAATGCAGGGACTATAACATCTAAATCAACTGGAATATGACAATTTTGTCTCTTGAAACTCAAGTAACCTGATTGAAATTGGTGTTTAATGCTAAAGGAATACTTTGGTAATAGTACTTTCCATTTATTCTGGATAAAAGGGCTCTTTTTGAAGTAATTCAAATAGATATATGCCCGGTCACTTTTTCGCTGGGATTGGAATGGTCATGAAGATAGTATAGTGACTGTGGTCACTTTTGATAAACAGCTCTCAAAGGAAGTTTTAAAAATGACCACAATGAGTGTAATTACATTCTTTTTTCACTGCAGGGACCTAAGCATTGCAAATAGACTACTGTTTAAAAATTTTTTCTCCCATAAAGGCCTAAGTTTTAATTTTCTTCTGTTGTGTTTCAACTTCCTGGACAAATATCTCACAATAACAGAGTCTTATAAGAAATAAATCATCATGATGCTAGAAAGATGCAGCTTTTAAAAGCGACTTCTTTGAAAGACAGATGATGCCTAATAGTCGGCAGTCAGGTCAGTACCACTGCTATTTGTGAGTCCCACGATGGGAGCATTGAAGTCACACCAGCTGAACCCTCTCCACGCTCTGTCTGTAACTTAGAAAGAGCTTTCCTATATGGAAGTGTCTCACTTAAAAAGATATTCTGGCCTTACTTTCTCTATTAAAAATCAAATAAGAACTGGTTATATATCACTTAAAATACCAGTTATATGTATAAAATCAGTTATAAATAAAAATAAAATACTGATCATACCAGTAAAAGGCTGGTGTAGCATTCCCAGAATAAAGTATGTCCTGAAATTGTATCAACTTCAGGTCACCATTTAGTCAAACACTGGGCAACCTCCATAGCCCTCATCTTGCAATTGGTGAGAAGCATACGTGAGTTTTCACGGCATTTCTTAATGCAGCAGAAGAGGCATATTCAGAAAACTGGCAGTTCATTAAGATAGTACCTCAGTTTCTCTCGGCTGTGAGTCTAGGTTTAACAGTTAGAATGAGCCGACGGGCACGGTAATTCCCCATGGCTCCTTGTTCACGCTAAGTACCATCTGATGTGACTAACTCACTCCTTAGCCTCTCATCATTTTACTTTGCAGCTTTTCTTTGAAGCACTGAGTATGCCAGCTCAGGTTACACATAGAGAAATGGCGAGACTCTCTACTCAGAAGCTTGCCAGATCCTCTCCCCCGGTGCAGACCCTGTAGAGAAGTGAGTCTAGTGAATAGAAGACAATTGCAACCAACAGCCTGAATACCGACCTCTTCAGGTACAAGTGGTTCTATCATGGGTGCATCCTCCTGCCTGGCGGCTAGTCGCACTGGGGAGGTAGAAAGCCTCTTTTCCCATTCATTCATGATGGCAGTGTCTGTGGAGGTTTCTAAAAAGGTTCTTTTCAGCTCACTAATATTGGTTTGATGTTTCATCAGGTCATCTTGAGCTTTATCTAGCTCCTATATTCAGAACATAAAGAATCCAACAGTCAACATTTTACATTTATTTCCCTTTTTTGCTCTCTCACTCACTCTCTTTTTTAAAGTAATGTTAATTTCATTAGAAGTCAAAACAAAAGTTTTGATCACGGCTCATGACACTACCACAAACACTCTGGTGAAAATGTCATATTTCCAAGGAAAAGGAGGGGAGGGGAATCTAGTTCACGCAAGCACAAAAATTAAGTTTTAAAAGGTAAACTGTAAAGTGTGTAATTCACATGTAACCAGAGAGAATTAACATAAATACACACACAGGAAAAGAGAGAGGAAGGAAGTCAGAGAAAGTGAGAAGTCACCCCACGTATTCACAGGGGAGAGCACCCGGTTCATGCATCAGGGTATGAGCTCACAGATATACCACGGAGAGAAATCACACACATGAACATGCACTGGTATATACTCATACCAACCTCTAACATAAGATTACTATGTTTGACATACACATTTCCACCCTTTATTCGCTTAATCAGACTATTCTGAAAAAAGTGGAGAAGAAAGGGAAAGGTAAGGGACATGGCATCACCGGACACATCTGTCCTCCACGCGGCACCAAGTACATGGCACCCGGCTATGGAGCATGCTGGAAGACTTGAACACCACGCACGAACAATGGCTAATCGCACACTGTTTTTTGCTATTGTTTTATTTTCATTTTCTACCTGTGCCTTGAGCTCTGCATCTTCCTCCTGGTCCGACTGCCAGCATCAGAAAAGAGTGGGAAATAAAGTCTTACCATGCACGTGACTCTGAGACTAAAGAGCTATCGTCTATATGAACTTCCTAAAAGGTGGCACTAGTTTGCTTTTGCTTACAAATGCTATTTCCTTCCTCTACGCAAACCACAACATTCTCACACACAAATTGTAAAGCTTAATAAGAAGACAGGAGTATAAGATCCAGTGCTCAGTGGGTCTTCGCCTCTTTAACCTGCAGGCTTCCAAGTGCGAGGAGTGTGCACACATGCCTGGGAGGTGGCAGCAAGCGCTTAGAGGGCTGTCCTTAATGGATGTTAGAAATGGTTCAGGAAGTGTGGGGAGCCCCATTAAAATGAAAATTTATAAGAATGGCTATGATTTCCCAATAATGAGAGCTCCCTTATAGTGTATGAATCCTCATAATAATGCTATGAGGTTAGCTATTGTTATCCCGTTTGTAGGCCAGAGAACTGAGGCTCAAAAAATTTAACACAGAGGTTCTCACATTTAAAAATTTCTTGGAACCTGTAATTTCTGGAACCCATATACTTAAAAACCAATTTGGGATGGCAGGAAAAAGATAAGAAGAAAGAAAATTTCTATAAAAATCAACTACCATCAATCGTTACTTTTAAAATGTAGATAGCACAATTTTTGAGTTTTTAAAAAATACAAAAAATTTACCTAAATGCAACTCTGTTATCCATTTCTCCTTCCACTCTAATTTCAAGGACGTGTCTAATTCTAAGTACCAAAAACTAGGTAATTAGGCCAAACCGCATGTGCACCCAGGGCCTGGGCTTTCTGGCCTGTGCTACAGAGAAGGCCCAGAGTAAAACTGCAGGCGAGACAAGGGCAATGCTGGAGCAAGTGGCTGTAAGCAAATCAGTCTATCTGGGTCTCAGTTCCCTTATCTGCCAAAGGGGACAAGACTGCCCGCCCAGCATGCCCCACCCTGCACTATACTATTATGCTGGTTCCTGAAAGAAAAGGGTAATTGTTTAAAAGGTGCTAGAGAGGGCACAGTTAACTCTAACACAGTGGGGATGATGTGCTAATTCTTAAGTGTGTGGTGGGTTCACAGCTTTTCATTTATTTTTAAGCCTCACAGTCTACCTATGTTACATGTATTTGTTTTCATGCTTCAGGTGTTATACAACCAAATTTTAAACTGCTATATAAACTTAAAGTATTATTAAAATATTTTTCATTTATAGCACTTAGGATTACAATGAAATTTATTAAACATTAACGTGTAGCTATTTGTAACTAATCTTATAAAATCAAAATGTACTTTGTTACATTTTGTCATAGAAAATTATTAACTTTTAATAAATTTACATAGGATTACTTCAAAGAATTTGAAAAATAGTTTTACAATATTACTTTTAACTTAAAAAAATTGTGATTTCTAAGCTTTGAATTGAACCCTGGCATTTCCAAAGGAAGATACTCAATAATATTAAACTCCATTTAGAAACGCTTTTCTGAAGATATTTTTAATAAAATGATTTACAGATACTACTTACAATATTTAGTTCTTTCTAAATACCGAACTAGGTATTTAATATTGAATGCTGTAAAAAAATAACCTAAAGTAAAATTATCGCAAAGTGAAAAATAAATTCTGCTAGCACTGTAGGAAATGAACATCTTGACTTCCATTGCTATAGATAAATATTGGTCTTACAGAAATTTTAATTAGTTACTGGTAGAGATGATGTGAAAAACAACGTAAGCCACACACACAAACACACACACACATTTAATGCATCCTAAAGATTTAATAAAGGATACATAATAGCATAGTATCGTTCCTATCACTGTTCTATATTATGTTTTCAATAAAGTACTAACAGTTATTTGTTAATTTTCTCTTCCTTAGACAACTCATTTATTTTGAGTGACCTGTGCTACATCCAGTCTACAAAAATGGATTAAAAGAAGCATTATTATTTTAACAAGTATTATTCGACCATTTGGGATTTAAATACATATCTGTACCCAGTCAATAAGCTAATTAAATTAATTGTGATGCTCCTCCCCATGCATCATGGCTTTGATACATAAACAGCCTCTCATTGGGATAAGGGAATGTATTAAAAACAAGTATTATCAGTTTAGCCAAATGGTTCTCAAAATGTGCTTCTAACTAAAATGGACAGATTCAACATCTGGGGACTTGTTAGAGAGGCAAATTCTCCATTCCCACCCCAGACCTTCTTCTGAATGAGAACCATGAGATGGGACCCTCCAGAGGATTCTGATGCAGGCCAGATGTTTGGAACTACTGGTCGAGGCAATAGAAAAGATTTAACCCCTACTGTTACGGTTAGAATTTCTCTCCACTCTAAAAGCTAATATGCAAAGTTCCTAAATGCAGAGCCACCACCCTCAGCTATCATACCAACCTCTGTGGCGGTGGTTTCCCCATCAGCCGCTGTGTCTGTGCGCTCGCTGTCCGTCTATTGATCACAGGAGTGATCAGGTTCCAGGAGGAAGGCAGGAATAGAAAACAAACCCATCTGGTTAATGGGGCTCAGCGCAGGCCAAACAGTCCACTCTGTTTCTCTGTGATCTGAATGACACTCCCTTCCCACAAGAATGCAGGGTCAAGCAAAAGCAAAAGGAAGGCCAGAGCTAGGTTTCACCAGCAGAGCCACTCAGAGGAAGACCAGAGGCACACAGCCTGCGGGAACCGCAGACACTGCGCTAGCCAAGCTGACCTGTCTGGTTTTAGATCCCGGGAAAATCAATTTGTCATTCTTTCCCCCCCTTTTAACTAAAACCCAGGAAAGATCTCCTAAAAATACTTAATGCAAATAAATTCAATGTTTATATATGCTTTTTATTCTAGAATATTTCAGACATCTGAAAGGTAAATTTAAATAAAAAGCTACTATAACAGTCACTGGACTTTCAGCCCCTCATTTATACCATTTTGATAATTTACATCCATTTATGACCACTAGGCTGTCTGCATTACCAATTAATTATAAAAAGCACATGCCAGTGACTTACAGGCATATGTTTTATGTATGAAAAATGTAACTAATTTTCAAGTAGTTTTGCTAAGTAGACATTTTTAAGACTATGTGATGTGTTTATTTTGCCCCACCCTCCCATATAAAGAGGTATATCAAAGTATATGTTGAAACATCTCATTCCAAAAAAAATCCCATTCAAATTAAGCAAATAATAATACTTTTAAAAAATAAGAGAGAGAAACATCTACTTGGAAACAAATAAAACAAAGCACAGCATTGTCAGAACCTAGGTTTTCAGGGGAGAATTTACATTAGTAATTTCAGGACTGGTTTTTAATCTGTTTCAGAGGTTTATGATTTAAAACAAAAACTATTTTCCCTGGAGGAGAGCAGAGCCATAGCCATTGAAACTGGGACATCTAAATGCCCTAATACAATATTAACTGACTTTCCTTCTACAAATATCAACTAAGTATTATTAAATTCTCTTGAGCAAAGATGTGTGATTAATATTTTGAAAGCAAAAATCAAAACTGGGGGCTCTAAGGTTGTGAATCTGCCTCTTAAGATAATCTCTCATTCCCCAAAACCAGGAATATCAGGAAGGAACAAGTGGAGGACAGTGTTGTTTAAGCTCACATAACTCTGGCTAGGCTGATCTCTTGGCACTAACCCAAGCTTCCATTTTATATAGTCCTAAAAGAAAAGGAGTTGGAATTTGTGCAATGGTACACCTGAGGTCACTTTTCTGGCCACTTGCTACCATGTTTAAGTGGGAAATAATTTTCAGTAGGTTGGTAAAGAAAGTGTGTTGATACATTTTCATGACCTGACCACCTTAGCAACACCTGGGGGTGGGTGGCTATTAATTTTCTTGGTCATGGCATTACCATGGCTTCACCCACTGACCGTCTAGAGAAAGGCCGATCTGAACTGGGAAGAGACAGATAGGTTCAAGGGGACAGAATAACTAAAAATCTTAAACTTTCACCCGGCTGGGGCATGGATCAGCTGTTGAGCGTTGACCTAGGATCCAGGCGATTGGGGTTCGATTCCCGGTCAGGGCACATGCCCGGGTTGCAGGCTCGATCCCCAGTCAGGGGGCGTGCAGGAGGCAGTCGATCAATGACTCGCTCATCATTGATGTTTCTATCTCTCTCTCTCCCTCTCCTTTCCTCTCTGAAATCAATAACGATATATTTTTAAAAAAATCTTAAACTTTCAAGAACACGGGAGAATTACTTGTGCTCAGTATACTAACTAATTGTGTCAAAGATGTCAAAAGTTCTTGAACGTATTTCTCCTCCCTACACATTATTTCCCTATGGCTTTAAAATTTATATCAGGAACTTTCCAAGCATCTTGGCTTTAGGTTACAGTCGTGAAGTGTGAGGGGTCTGCTGTCAGACTGACATGAGCTAAAATCCTTCCTATTCAAATCTGTGACACATTGCACATGCTTCATGTTTTAATCCCAACTTCCTTCTAGTAAAGTGGTGAAAATAATCCTAACCATACCAAGTAATGGACACTAAGTGCTTTATACGATGATTAACACACACAGAACTAAAAATACCTATAATAGTTGCAGTAGATTGCTGTTAATATAATATTACATATTTATTACTACTATTTTTCCTAGCTATACACAAACAAACACTAGCTTAGGCCATTCTAAACTCCATCAAATTCCTACTTAGCACCTAGTCAGTCAGCCATTCAAAAAACAGAGTGCCTGGTCAATAAATGAAGTTATCAAGGCTGAATAAAACAGCTTTTAGAGCAACTGTTATTTTTATAATATACTATCACTATACAAAACTGCAAAATGTATAGCATGTCATGAACTATCATATAATACTGTTTTCACAATTTAAAATGTTAAAATCAAGTGATCAATTTTTTCCTCCAGATTTGATTTTATCTTTCTGTTTTTTGCATTATCAAAAAATTCCTAGGAAAGTCACATGTAATTACATTTTATGGCATGGTGAGCTACATTCATCTTATGTTTCTTGATAGGCAATCTGATATACTCCCCCTTCTTATTTGACCATTCTGAAAGTACAAAAAAAATCCCTGGCCAACAAACAGCTTTATGTTTGCAATGATTAGGCCTTTCTGCATTGGGTTTCACTCTGGAGAAAGGCTGGAAGTAATTAAGCCAGGTGAAAATGTAAGCAGTCATGATAAAATATTTAAAAAGAATTATGGCCATCAGTTATTTTGCAAAATGAAAGTCACGGCGCTGAACTGTATGTTATGCTGTCACCCAGCTTAGCTGCCAAAGTGCTTGAGGCCTGGAGAAGGAAAAAGGCCATGTAAACAAATGACCTTTTTTTTTTAAACTGAATGACCTACATATGAGTTCTCTAGCTCAGCTTGAACTAGAGTGCACAGCTCTGAACGCTTGGCGTTAAGAGACGACATTGAACAGATGGCCAAATACGAAGTCTTGTGTCAGGAGAGCTGCCGTGGCTGACCGAGGCTGCAGAGGATGGGCAGGGGAGCTGCAGCGGCCAGAGCTGCTCCACGGTCTGCGAGGTTTGCAACAACAAGGAGTCACGTACTGGGAAGCTCCAGTCCCGCGGCAACTAGCTTGCAACAAATACTGCTGTGATTTGTTTTGCCGATGTAATGCAGACATGCCCAAGTTTAACATTCTCATGCATTGATTACAACAAGATGTATACCCTGGATTAGGCACAAGATCTGTGTGGTTTGCTACATGTAAGTGCAGTTATTTAGAATTCAGAAAGCATAAAATGGCAATCTTTTTGCTTTATATTAGTCTGACGACTAACTCCATTGCTAAAGGAAAAACACATGTCCAGGTTAGAATTAAGCTACAGTCTTTGTAGATAAAATTGTGATCTTCACTGCTGTATGCTCTAGTCTCATATTATTTGCTAATATTGCCACTGTGAGAAAGAGTGCTATTAAAGTCTAAGATTAAAACTAGTTTCCTCTTAAAACATTTTCCATGTATGAAAATAGTTATATATATATACTTGGAGCTAAGTCATATATGACCCAAGATCCTTGAAAAGGGCTCTTAGGCAATATCAAATTGAAAAACTTAAACTTTTATTTGAAACATCTAGGAAACCATTCCCCTTTTTTTTTTTTTTTCCTTCTGCTGCAAAGAAATGGTCACAATGGTCTGGGCTAGATATAGATACCTACACACCCTGTCAATACTATATACTCACAGGTGCAGCTCACATGATTTCTAACTGAGCAAAAACTGAGAAGACTTTCTTTTCTTTTTATAATGTTGCTTTGACTTTGTAAATTTTTTTAATGCTAGGAGTACTTGGCTTGTCTCCTGCCACAAAAAACCCTTCTTTTGTGGGAACAGAAGAGCTAGAGGGGCCTGGGGGAGGTGTGGGCAGGAGGGTAGTGGCAGCCAGGTGCCTCTGTTGGCAGCTTCTGTTTTTTCCCTGCGCTCTGTCTGAAGCCTGTAGAAAGGGAAACTGCTGTTCCCTGGTTGTTCATACAGCTATGGAGTGGTGGGAAAGGAGAGCAATTAAGAGGGAAAACTTCTGGCTCCAACGTCAGCTCGCTCAATGGCTTGGATGAGGGACAGGAAACAGACAGGTGGTACGGCTTCATGCATGGAGGCTGAAGGCTCAAGTCCTTTCCCCACTAAACAATTGCCTGGATGAAAGCCATAAAGGCCCATCCAACTTCCTTGGCTTTCCAGACTGTCCAAATGTGTGTGGGGGTTTTGGCTCATGCTGGATTTGAAAGAATCGTCCAATGTATGGGTTGGCATTGCCAGTATTGATGAAATTTTAGCTGTTTTTATAATGTATAGAAATCTTAAGTGAGTCTTTTCCTGACTGTGCTTGAAAACTGGTGTTTTCAATGGCAGCTCTTTCTGGTCTGGTGTCTGGCCCTGCCAATGAATGATGTTATGTGGGCGTTTTAAACTGCTCAAACCTTTCTGAACCAAAACACCCATGGGATCTGCTCATCTCTGTGAGTAACAATGACAGCCTGGCAATGACAATGAAGACAGTGGTGGGGACATTTCATAATCTCCAGGGATGAGAGGCATTCACACTTTTGTAAAGCTCCCCAGATGATGATGATGATGATGATATATCCCCTATGGTGGTGGTCTCTCCCACCTCACCTTGAGTAGCATTTATCTAGAGCAGCAATTTTCCACCAGTGTGCTGCAAGAATTCTTAAAACATGCAATACCTGACTACTTAGTCAGGGGCACTAACCTCTTTTCTCTTAGACTGTCAAATAAAAAAATGACAACAGCCAACACAATAGCTGTCCCATGTGAATAAATCAAAATTATACCTATTTTTTGTCAGATCAGCAAAAAACAGAATATGGTTTTTGGTGTGCTGCAGAATTTTAGTAATTAGTTTATGTGTGCCATGAGATGAAAAAGGTTGAAAATCATGGATCTAGGCCATATCATCACTACGTATCATGAAACCAGGAGACAGTAAGTCCTCAACATTGTCAATAGTCTGTGGCTTTAAGCAAATGACATATAGTGAAACCAACTTTACCATACACTAATTGATGTAAACGAGTTAAGTTCCTATGGCAGCTCATCAATGTTATAATGAAAAGATGTTGAATGAAATAACGTTATTTGAGAACCAGCTGTACATTTTAGTAACACTCCATAAATCTAGTCGAAGGTTATGTATCTGCCTTGCGTGTCATCTACTTTATTAAATGTAACTGAACAAAACCTTTAACTTAACCCTGGTTGTTACACAGCTACCGCATTATTTGGAATTGCCTTCTTGCTGAGTCCTTCCCCACCCGTGTAATTCAGTGGGCAGCAGCGTGATTCCGGCCTGGGCTCGGATGCCACATCCACATGGTGTTGTGCCTAACCCTGGGGCCGGGTTGTTTCCCCCAACACACAAAACTCTCTTCACAGATTGGCACAGACAATAAATGAGGCTCTGAAAGTAGGACCACTATCGCAGCAGCCATCTAACCCTGTTTCGGACCAAAGCCCCGACCACGACAGGGAAGTGTGTTCTATGCCGAGGTACACACCTCTTCCTCTGAACTGTCACTCGGGTCATTGTCTAGTGAGGCAGTCAAGGAGGCCGCCTTGGGCTCCAGGTAGCAGAGGCACAGAGCCAGAGGGAAGGAGAGAGTAAGGGCATATGGCACTGAGAAGGAGGCGGAGAGCAGAAAGAAAAAGATGAAGAGGAAACAGGGCACGAGGGAGGGTGAGCGAATGGGGAGGTAATGCTGCAAGCTCTGGGGGAGGAGGCTGCTTTCGGACAGGCTGGGGAAGGAGAGGTACCCGTCATCATCTAGAAGAGAAGGGAATGACTCAGGGAGCTGCAAGGAGAAGGAGAACAGAGTGGCCCCTTTGCCAGGTTGCTGTTTGTAGCTAAAAGCCACATCTTGGTCCCCTAGGTACGGCTTCCCTTTGCCGTCAGAGTCCACGGAGGGCTCTCCGTGCATGGGCACGGTGTCTTTAGACGGCTTGAAACCTGGAGGCTGGTGGTCATTCTCCTTACACCTCCTACGGAGCCCTGTGGGAGATGCGGCGGGACAATGGGCTGATGGCGGGGACAGGGGACATGAGTCAGTGCCAAACCCAGGTGACTGATGTGAAAGAGACAGAGAGAGACAGAAAGCAGCAAACAGAGGTGCAAAAGGACAAAAAGAAAACTGCAATTAGTTAATTTTCTATGGGTATCAATATAAAATTGTAAACAAGAATTTCAGCACTAGGGTTGTTCATGAGTTTTAAAGCACTCAAGCTGCATGCCAACACCACCACGAATGGCTACCACTTCCCCTCATACCATCAAATCTGACTTTTAAAAAAGTGAGAACAAAGATATTTGTGGGCAATCTCAAAGTCTACATTTCACATGATCGAAAAATTTTGCTTTGATTAATAGCTCTAGAAAGTTTAGGGTTTTGCGAGCAACTATAACTCAGTACTAACTTAAAATCAAGACTTTCAATAACTTCTCCTGATCTCCAGCTAACAGATCTTTTACTGTGGTTCAGTTGGAGTAAAAACAAAAATGAATCCAAATTCTGGTATGTAAAAAGAAACCTCCAGCATTACCTTTCCTTGGTTAGTCAATTACATCCCAAATGGGTGAGTTTCAAATAAAGAAGTTTCTGGCCCCACTCCTATGTGACAAGCAGTTCCAATTAGGGAATTCAACAATTAGCATTTTAGGAAGTCTGACTCTCCCCAAAGAATTGAGATTCCTTTGAAAATTCTTACTTTGGCTCCTTTATCTATGATGTAAATGGAACTTAAACTCCAATAAGTGGTTTCAACAAGCTAACAAGCAAAAATAATGTGTTTTCTGGTAATATGGCTTACAAGTGTTTATTCTGTATTATTTGTGGCCCATGAATAATAGACAGATATAAACTCCCAGCCTTCTGGTTTTTCTTAGCAGATAAATGGTATGTTTAATTCCCCTGGTTTGAGCTCTGAAGAGAATTAAAGGCAGGCATCCTCACAAATGTGCTTCCCAGTGAGCTCAGGCCTCTGCGGGAAAGTGAGGCTCTGGCCCTGGCAGCCTGAAGGACCACAGCCAGTCCCCTCTGCAGGTGGGAGAGGGCTGCGATGTGACAGGAAGAAGGAAAGCAGCAAGCCCCCAAAAGGACCTGGGCACAGCGCTGAAACCACTGTGCAGCCAGGAGTTCAAGTTGCGGTCACATGGAGCCTGAAGATAATTAGATTCTGTTGCTCTCCTCGACACTGTGCGTGTGTGTCTGCGTGTGTATGTGTACACACACATACCTGTGTTTTGCCAAGTGACCTGATAAGCATGGAAATTACCGGACCTGCTTTGTGGTGGTGATCTAATCCTGACTTGGTAACTACAGACACAAAGGGTGAGAAAAGGCACAAATAAAATTACATCACGATATAATGGAATTTAGAAGTGTCTCTTTTTGGTATTATACAAGTATGTCTTTTCCTAGCACTCACATGTGACGTTAAACGTTGTGTTTTAAACAAGACCCCGCACAAATCTCATTCAACTGAGAATAACGTAGAAGTTATGAGCTGACTTCTGCAGGCGGACAATTGTTCCCGCAGTGGCAAAGGCCACCCAGCCACCTGGGGCAAGCGTAGCTGGGAAACATGCCTCCTCTCAAAGGAATAGGGGATCAGTTGTTTAATAACTATTTTTAGTAATGCAGTTTCATTTTCTTTAAAAAATGGGTACCCTCTATGTTACTTTTTGAAGATGGAGAATAAAGTTAAGACGTAATCTTTCCTGTTGCTTATTAAGGTGGTTCCTAAAAGCTTCCACTGTGGAAAATGGAGACAGCCATCCACCTGCTTCAGCGCTGGGTCTTGGCCTCAGCCCTTCTGCAGCACCTTTGGGTCAGAGTGCTGGCTTCTTAGAGATTCAGACTATGAGAGTCCTAGTTTTCTCTGTGGTTTTTACTTTTCCATGGCATAAATGGCACAAAGTGATGACTGCTTCATGCTACATCTTATGTAAAGCAAATTGCTGATATTTAAAATAAAATAAAGTGAGACTGCCTGGATCTATTTTCGAAGCAAAATAAGTCATTTACTTTTATGTGCCACTTAATCATATTTACACACCCATGAGAATCATATGTTGGCATGGGTGATTTCAAGAAATCATGGAACACGCTTGTTCAGGTATATTCTCTTTTCATGTCCTATTTAAAACCTGCCTTAATTTACTGCAAGGAAGAGAGGGTATAAAAACAAAATTCAGAACAAAGCACCCTTTAACAGCACAAGTGATCTTAATATTTTTGCTGTCATTTCCTATCCTGTTTGGCAAACAATTTTATCCTAAATAAATGATGGACTGGGTCATTTGGAATATCCTAACATAACTATAACAATGACATATTTTTGTTGGTATACCCTTTTAGCTGTCACTGTTAAATTCTTGTCAAAAGAAGCATTTTTCTATAGAGTCCCAGGTGGTGAGTCCCTGCATATAAATCTATATATGAAAAGTCCATGTGCAAAAGGACATTTTGCATCAAATGTACACAGGTTTTAACACAGCTGTAAGTTATACAGCATTTTTATTGGGCTATTTCCTTTCACTCTGTACTTTCATTCTTTTCCATTGTTATTATATATAAACCTCCCAATGTCTTTCTTTATTTTTTTGGTGAATGATTGCACATTTATTTTTTTACAAATTTTTTTATTAAAAATTTTTAATGTTGACATTATTGCATGTGCCAATGTTTTCTGATTTTTAGGGGCTGCTCTGCTACACGTAAAACCCACAACCAGAAGTAGATTGTCTACATGGCTTTTGACTTATTTTTCTAAAAAGTTGCTGTATAGTGTTGGATCACCAAAACTAAAGAGAGTATTTAAAAATAAATTGAATTTTGGGTGAAATGAAGTTGTAAAATTTAATGAGAAAAAAAAACACCTTGGAGAAATTGCTGCCAAATTCACTTTCCATCTTCCTGTGCAAACTTCTGCCTTAATATTACTTTCCAAATATGCCCACTTGCTACTCTGATGATTAGATTATAATCATGACACTAAGAGAGGAAACACTGTATAAATACACAGGCTATGGTCCTTCAATTACCTGCAGTCAGAAGAATGGCAATATCGCTATACTGTATATTTAGAAAAATATGCACTCCGTGGGTAGGAGAATGGGACCAGAAACAAAGAAAACCGATTTAGTGATAGCTCCAAAATGTAGGCCAAATAAAAAAGTGTAATACTCCAATAAATGTATTTTTTAAAAAATGCAGGCGGACAGCTGTTGAAAGTCTTATGTAGCACATCAGTTATTGAAATGAAAATGCTCAAAAAGTTGAAAAGGAATCCTTCAGAGGAAAAATGTTGACAGAGGACATAATTTAAATTTGACAATAAGAATGTGACTAAAAGCTGAAACATGAATTAGCCTACGTCTTAACACATTCCTTGTTTATATGCTCAGTACCACTTAGCAGTTCTCTACAGCGCGAGCAAGCCCTAGGAGGACGCCTGGAGAAGTACCTTTCCCTCGTGCCGGACCGCTGCGACGGGGGTGGCTTCCTCTGCCTTTTTCCGCCTCTCCTCTTCTTCGTCACGCTCCTCCTCGGCCTTTTTCTCCGGGGTCACAGTGGTGATCAAGTTGGTCTGAGAGATGCCCTTTGTTGTGGCGTACTGGCCAGTGCCAACCTCTGCAGCGGACACAGAATCCTTCATGTATATTTCATGGTTTTCATTCACTGATGCTAAAAGCAAATACAATTGAAGAAATAAAGTCTGAAATAGTTAAGTCAGAAGACAGATGAATACCACCAACTGTCGCACTACGAAAAACATACCCCTAAAAAAATACCGATTTATCTTCAAAGACAAACCAGCGCTGCGGGTACTTTTACGCGCTACCCTGGGCTCAACTTTCTATATCTACACTAGTGTTTCAAAATGATATAAAAGCTCCTCTCTTGATGCCAGCAGAACAGTCGCATCCAATCTCAGGCTCTGTGGTGAGGATGTGTGTCAGGGTGGATGTGAGCATAAGGATGGGAGGCTCAGCTGCCACCGAGCCTGTTACCCCAGAGTAACTGGGAACTGGCACCAGACACTTAAGTGGCAAGTTCTACAACCAATAAAATTTTCAGTAGACAACTGATCGAGTACACTTGACTTTGAACATATCTTTGGAAGTGCCATTCACCAAGGAGCACTGAAATTAAAAAAAAAAGTATTATTAATAATGGCTGAAAAGTCTCCTATAATATACAAGCCACGAGGGTAATAATGAAAATTAACCATCTTGGCAGAGATTAAAAAATTCAGATGGCAACTCCATTAACTGAAGTGCAGAAATGTTTTAATTTCTACTGCACTTTAAAGAGATATGCATACATATCTATCATGATATGCATACATTCAATCATCTCTAATATTTGTGAAAACAAGACAAACGTTGCTAATGAAATTCATGCAAAGGCAAAGCATGCAAACATAAAAGATAGAAGAGACAGCCTTTCATCCCAGCTAAAATGTCTTAGTGAAAGAGATGCTTACTTCAGTTAAATTTAAAAAATTTGATACTCATTATTTTAGGTTTTAGATATAGTATTTTGGAAACCAGAAATTTATAAATGCTGCTTTTCAAATACACAGTAGCTAATCACAGGCAAAATATAATCTGCTTTTATATTTATATAAATGTAAGAATATATTCTGAAATCCTTTTAATAGTAAATCATTTCACTAAAATACCTTCACTAAGATATCTTATATCTCGTCATACTGATGAAAAAGCTCGTATGAGACAGTTTCCTAACAGGCAGGTAGGCTGTTCCGTAGAAGATGCAACCCTGCAAAAAGCAGTTTATATGCCATCATGCCGCAGTGGCCCCTGGCTCAGCAACAGCACAGAGAACACACAAGAATTGACAGGACCCCAGAGAGTGAGACAACACATACTAACATCGCTTTCGGGCAGGGAGGAAGAGACAGCATGATATTAGTACATTTATTGCACAATTGTCTTCTGTCTTCTCAGCAATCATTATCACACAAATGGTCACGAGGCAAACAACATTCACCACACACAAGTGTTCCCTTGGGGACACATCACTGAACAAAGTGGGTGGTATTCAGGGGAAAAGGTGTGATTCTACAAAAGCTCCTCCAGCACTGACTTAGAGAATACACAGTTTACAGAGATTCTCTAAAGGAGAAAGAAGAGTGAGACAAGGCCGAGGAGAAGCTTCAGTGGCAACACGGATATAGGAGAATCTTAATCCAACTTGAAAAAGTCCTACTAAGCATTTTATTCCAAAAGTATGGCTCTAAATTAGATATTCTGAAAACTGGAAACTCTTGGAAGATACAGAATGGTAATAACTTCCTAGGCTATTTCACAAAAGCCTGTAAAATAATTATCAATATAATTATTGACATAATTATAATTGCATCTATAACAAGAGTGCTCTGACATATGTCTTATTCAGTCTTGCGACACCCTGTCAGAGGTGGCCTTACTCCCATTTTACCGATGACTAAAAACCAGGCGGGGAGAGTTTAAATCATTCACCAACTGCTGCGCAGGTTAGAGGAACAGAGCTTCAGCCTGGATTTACCTACGCCAGGGGAGTGTTCTTTCCATTTCACTAGCAACATACGTAACATAACACCCATAACACAAATTTCACTCATTCTATAAAATGTTTATCATTACATCACTCATTAGGAAAATACAGTCTTTTTAATCAGGGGATTCAGGGAGTCTGTCACCCCACCAACCACAAGGGGGTGTCATGAACTATGATGAGCAGTGGCAGAAAGGTAGGGAGAAAGGTGATCCCAGACCCTTGTAACATTTACTTATTTTTATTTATGTTTGTGCTTATTAAAATCGTACACACATGCCAGAAACTTCTAACTCTTTATGTGTACAGGATAGGTCTTCCATAAAACAACTAACCTCCAGGTGCTCTGAGTTAGAAGACAGAGGCCTGGCCGCGGCTCCGTCCCTAAGTTAAGTATTGTTCTAGCTGCCAAGTAGTGCAGCAGAAAGCACATCTGCATGTAACTATAGATACAATACAAAACCATCCCACAAAACAAAGCCTTCTGAAAACTCGTGATTATGCCAGTCCTCAAACATGCTATTTAAGCCATTCTCTCCCTGTTTTACTTACACATTTGACTTAACAGTAGACAACATTTACACGGCAATGCTCTCCCAGTCCATCTGGTGCAGTGATTAATATTAACCAGGAGGACTTCATTTAGAGCCCTTTGCTCTGTTATTTGAATGTCATCCTTTCTATAAGCTATTATTTATTGATTGATGAGTCACATTTTATTCATAATTCTTTTTTGGAAACAGGTAAATTTAACTTATAGTTTTCTTTCTGAAACAAATCACCTAAGACAAACCTGACAATCATTTAAGATCTGTTGGCAAGGGAACCAGGTTACTTACAGAGCGTGTGACTACAGTATTTAGAATGAGAGAATCTTTCTCCAAATTCAGGGTACCCGCTTGAGAAAGCTATGCTCTTCATTCTCTAAGTACCATTCTTTTATGTAATTTTATATAAATCTTTGAGACATTAGGTTCACAAAGGCACATTTTTGTTTAGAATGGGGGTTAAAACTTGGCATTCAGCCACAGACCAAGTAAGTGCTTTCCATTTCATACTCTCCAAGAGGGTCTGTGTTTACTGAAAGCCCATGAGGGCTTCATCCTATTGGGCACCACTGGAGAGTCTGACGGTCAGTAAGCGATGCCTACCTCCGTCCAAGCTGCGAGACATGGTGTAACGTTTGCTGGACGAGCGTTCAAAGTAAGGGGCTGGGCGGTCTATCAGCGCACTGGCCCTCCTGGTCTGGGCTTGCGTCCTGCCACTATACCGGAACTTGGAGCCCAACGTAAGGAATTTCTTTGGAGGTGCTTCTGGTAACAACAATCTAAAGATATTAAAGAAAAAACACCAGAAAGAATATTAAATCAAATATTAAGAATGCTAGCTTTTTACTCTGTTCTGAAAGGTGAAGTGCTTTGTGTACTAAAGGATTCACATCCAATATGCAATTAAATAAATCTGATTTTATAAGAAAAAAAAATAATTCACACAGTACATATCAACTAGGGATGTTATCAAGGCTATGAGCAAAGCAGGGGTTGGGGTGGACTAGGGAACGTTAACATCCCATGTAACTAGAGAGCCTGTGGTTCTATAAACCCCAAGAGCAATGAAGTAGGCGATGGTGGGGAGAACACTGATCGTTTGTTATTGAGTGGGCACAAATCTGATGGACTAGTGAGTCCCGGGGACTGAGAAATTACTGAAATCGTAAGAAATGGATTGGACACTTGAAGTGGCCATCCTATAAAAATAATGAAAAGACACTAAAGATAACAAAGAAACAGAAGGTGAGGCAGATAAATATAGAACAAAGTAAGGAAAACCTTTCAAATTTAGTCACAAGTCCTTTTAGGATTTCTTATTAAGAAATCTGGTGACAGCGAATTTGAAGGAACAGGAGAATATGCTTCCATATTCTCCTTCCCAACAATCTTTTTCAGTGTAAGTGATTACAGGCACTCCAGTTTCTCCTTAGGAAAAAAGCAAAATGATCTCTACTTACCTGAAAAAAGTATGGTGTTCAACACATACTTTCCATAAACGCTTGGCAGCTCGATGGTTTGGCAGTTTAAATCCAATGGTACTTTCAAATTGTTCAAACTACATTTAAGAAACATTGAAGAATGGAATCAAATTTAAAATCATAAATAACAAGAAAGCAAATAATTAAAAAAAATCCTTATACCACCCACACATTTTTTCTTTACTCACTAAATCAATCACTATATGCAGAATTCATGCTATAGACATTCATTCATTAAAAAGAACAAATCTCCTTATATCACTTCCTTAAAATGCTGCAGGTACAGACAACCACATTATGCATACAGTACATGTTTTATGAACCAGTATGGATCTCATGAAAACTAAATGCAAAAAAGCTTGTTTGTATTCCTTCCAGAGATCAATTTGTCCTGATCTCATTTTTAAGCCTAATTTTCATGGTTTCTCCATGACATTGTGATTTCAAATGGAAGACACAGAAATGGACGAAAAGATTAAAGTCTACAGCATTCTCAGAATGATATTTTCCTCTAAGATCTGGTCTGGAGATATGCATATGTCCTAGGTATCAGGTATTAGGATGTTACTTGTGCATTATAATATGGATTATCACATTAAATGCTAACATATCCTGGTATTATATATAAGATCAGAGATGGGGAGAACACATTTGCATATGTCTCAGCATGTACAGTTCAGATGATACTCTATTAGCCATTTCATTTTCCAAATATCTGATTTCCTGAGTAATTACTTTATTATTATTGCAGATACTCATCAATTTTTTATTTTCTGAGGACAGTATGCACCAGGCCACCAGAGGGCAATCACCTTAAACAGTAAAGGGTTTCCAAAGGAGCACAAAACCACCCGACTCCTCATACAATCAATAGCAGAAGTAATTTATGTGGCAAAGAACCAAGGGGAGGGGTCCCTGTGTATGGCATGTGAGATACTTATGCCTGACCTCTCTTTCTGGTTTGTTGAGGGGGACCGGGCAGGGGGAAGACCGGGCAACACACCAAGATTGCTCTAGCTGCAGTTGCTTTTCCCTCTTAGTCACTTGGGAAGTTCACGTGCAGTGGTGGTCATGAAAATCACTACCGTCCAATGGACCCAGGCAACTGACAAACCTGAGCACTGTGGATCTTAACTAAACTGCCCCCCATTGACTCATCCTGCATCTAATATGCACCACACATTATGCAAAGGCCAGGGGTTTTAAAAAAGGGTCAACCTGCTCCTGCAAGAAGCTGGGAAGATTCTCTCCAGGATAAATAAAGGTCCCTGCACTTTTTAAATGTTTATCTAGCTCTCTGTGCTTTGTACGAATTTCTCACAACCTCTTCAGAGCCTTCGTGCCACCAATAATTTCTTCCACTCATTCTTCTCAGCCTATAAATATGACTGTAAAAAAGTGGAAGGAAAGAACTTTCTTTGAGCCCGCTTCTGCCTGGGCCAGAACCTCACTCCTCATGGCTAAAAGTCGTGAAGGAGAAGCCTCGGCTACTTCACTTTACTGCACTGAAACCTGCCAGGTGCTCCTAACTCCTTCCTCAACTCAACTCCTTCCTCAACTCGTAAATGTAACAACAGGATCTGACAGTCAACTCTGATGCACTTTTCTTAGTTATCTGCACCTCCTTTGTAACATTTGGCATTAACGGTTAACCACGGCCCCTGAATCTCATCTCCTTGTCAACTGTGACTGTTTTTCTCTCTGGCTGTTATTCTTAATCTCTCTACATTTCTCTTCTTGCCTACCTCTCTCAAAAAATGGCCTTATCCAGATTTTGTGTTATAGGGTCTCTCTTTTTCCCCCCTTTACCTTCTCTTATTCTTTGGGTAATTTATTCCATGCCTAAGGCCTTGATTAAAATGTATAGTCGATGATGTCGTTCAATCCTCTATTTCTTACTATGCAAGAATCATCCTCTGAAAATCTGTCCCAAAGGCATTTCGATCTTTTCTTCTGAAATTTGCCCCTTTTTTCTCTCATCTCATAATATCATCCCCACTGCCTTCTCTCTCGTGCAAGCTGAAAACCTCTGATTATCCTGGACTTTCTCCTCTTTAGCCTTCCCCCACTTGCTGTCTCCAAAATCTACTGTTCTGCCTCTGAAATCTGTCTCGAATTTGCTCCTTCCATTCTATTCCCAGAGCTGCTGCTCTAGTTTAGGTCTTATCACATCACATTACTAAGTAGCTTAATCTCATCAAGAAATCCATCATTCTGAAGTATTCATCTAGTTAAGTCAGGTCCTAATTTAAAACCTTCCATCGCTCACTACTGTCTACTGCTGCGCTTCTCCAGCTTTCCCTGCTGGCCTCTCACAACTGTGCTCATTTCATGTCCATGGAATATTGTCTCATCTGTATCACGACATAATTCCAAGTTTGTGAGTCTGTTTCTCTGCTAAAGTGCCTTAAGGACAGAGACAAGGACATATTTATCTTCCTATTGCCAATGCCCAACATGGTGCCCAGCAATAAATAGATGCTTGCTTAATAAATCCAAATGAATATATATCAGTTACAAGTTTAACATGCAATCTTTAGGAAGTATTTTTAAAATTACTAAAATGTTGGGTACTTATGTGAAAAGCTGACAGATTATTTCAGTCTTCATAGACAAGGATGACTTTATACTGATACTTAACACTACTGCTTGCTTTGTAGTCTGATATTTCAATTGTACTTTCCACCAGTGGGTAGGCTGATTTTGAAGACACGAGATAATTCTATATTATGCCGGAAAATGTTCAGAGACATAAATGAGCTGCAATCTTAGAGCTTTGCCTCCATTATATTAATCGTACTGATTAGAAATGGAGATATTTATCAGTTATCTTTAAGCAGATAAAGCAGATATTTACTATTACATACAAACCACTAAGGAGAACACAAACATAAGTCAATCATAGATACTGTTGTCCTAGGAATAAGGGTTAGTTAACAATTTTGACTCTCTCATTAGCTTCTCTGATTTTTTTTAAAAAGGCAAAAATATATTAGGCTGTAGAACATTTACATAATATACACTCTGTGTTCCTTACTCTAATCTTTCTTGTACCTCGATGCACATTATCTCTATGCTGCTTTCTTTAAGATGCCATCAGATTTGGAGGGCAGAGAGACAGAGGGCATAGAGACAACAACAGAACAGGTAGGAAGGAGCCTATTCTTTTTCAAAGAGGTTTAATGACTAAGACTTTCTTTTATACCACAGCTTGAAATATACAAAATATTATTCATGAGTCTGGATTGTACATTAAAATATGTAAAAACAATCTTTTCAATTAATGTATGCCGAGGGGAAAATTGAAATAAAATAATACAAAAAGGAGAACATTTTACTTCTTCCTGTTTATTGGACAAATCGACAATAAATTCTCTTAGGCGTTTAGACGTAATTGACCAACCATGTCCTGAGATGCTGAGAACTTGTGAGCAGGTAATTTAAATTTGTTTGCTATCAGGTACCTTTTTCCCCAATGTACATGCAAATTTGGGTCTACTTACCTCTCCTGGGCGGATCTTAATGTAAAAGTTGTTCCGTTTGTATGAAATTTTTAGAACCTTAGGCCAGGCAAATCTATTTATCCGCAGTCGGTCACGATATATCAACAGACCACTCGCACAAACTCCTAACATAATTTCTACTCCTTCAGAATCCTGGAAAATAACAGCAAGAAACAAAGGATCGGTATCTCATTTGCTTCCACTTACAGCTGGGTACAATATTTAAGCCACGGAAACTCTAATTGACTACCAGTAGTTCTAATTTACATAAGAAAAATACTGGAGCCATATTTTAAAACATTATCACTAAATAATAGCCTTGTAATAAAGATATAACTATAGAGATTGGTTAGAATAAAATCTGCTCACCCACATATGTTAAGACTTACAACAGAAACACTGCACACAGAGCAGGCCAACCCAATGAAGGTGTTAATAACAGAAATGAGAACCGAATTTCTCAGTTACCGAGTGCCAAGCGCTGCCCTAACACTTTACGTAATATATATTAACTCTTTTAATATTCACTAGGGTATTTTGAGATAGTTGTTATTATTATTCCCAGTTTACAGATGAGGAAACTGAGGCATGGAGAGGTAACGTATCTGACGCAGTTGAATGCAGGAGCCTGGTTTCAAAGGCAGCACTCTTAACTAAAATGTATAATAAGAGAGGGCCCTATCCTTTCTTATGAGTGTTTTAGAGTTTGTTCCTTTAGAAAGAGCCTCAATCTTTTTTATATACCATTATGGTCAGAGTAAAATTTAAATATAAAATAGTTTTTTCCCTTTAAGTATGAACTAGACTTCCCCAACAGGCCCCAACACACACACACACACACACACACACACACACACACACACGCTGCCCAGTGGTAATCACACTTAACAATATGATTCACATATAGATACAGCTTATTCATGTGTATAGTCTTTGATAACAAAAGTGGGATCATGCTACATTGGCAATTTGCTTTGCTATTTGCATATTCATATTTAGGTCATTTCATAGGGGGGGTGTGATGCCCAGAGGTCCCAGAGATCACCAGAGATGTTATGTAAAGTTCAGGTGACATACCATCTATAGTCCAGGCCCCCTAAATGTTGTATTCAAGTGAAATCAGTGAAAAATGAACATCTGTGGTGGCTCTGAGTGGGGTAAAAACAAAGGACAGGAGCAGGACTATGCGTGAGGCAGTCTCTATCCTGTCTCACTGGCTGCTGAAACAGGGAGTCATAGGAGGCAAAGCGAAGGTCTTTTGTCACCATAATCAGCAGGGCTGTCCCCAGCTTTGAGTCACTCTGCAGTATCAGCAAAGAGGGGAGAGGCAAATGGCAGAATCCAACCAGGAGATTCTGACTCATCCATATTGTAGGAATTTACTTCCTAAATCCTGTCAGTGCAAGGTACAAGGTGAACATTTCCAGAATCAAAAATAAATACTTCAGTCCATCTCTGGGAAATATAACTTTATAACTGGTTTAAAACAAAATATTTTACCTTTGAAATATATCACTCCATTAGGCATGAAATTACAGGAGTAGAAATACTCGATGGCAGGATATTATAATAAAATCTGAGGAGAACTCCAAGAACAGAAACTGCCTGTCACTTACCAAGGGCTTAAATTGATAGAGCAATTTAAAGAGCTATAACCTGATGCTGACGAGGAGCTGACATTACTGATCCTTTAGAACCAGCCCATCTGCTCACACAACAGTTCAGAGGTGACTGCCTCACGCCATGAGCACAAATGCAGGCATGAGGGAGGACCGTTCAAGTATCTGCTCTTTGATTCACTTTCTTTTTGATAAAGAACATCAAAGTTTAGAAAATATGCCTTTGAACTAAAGAGGAAAAGAACATTTAAAACATTTTTCATTATTTTCTCTATTTTTAAATCACTCATTAGTGTCTTTCAATTAAAGAAAACAGAATCCTTTCACGCGGAAGGCTCCTTTGCTCCTTTACCTTCCCCTTGTCCCCCAACATGAGCTTCTCTGGTGTCCTTGTATCACCCTGTTGTATCTAGCATATCCCCAGAGAGTGGTACTGCAGTCAACTCCCACCCATCCTCCTTCTCAAGACTGTAGCTGGTTGAGAGCAAGAGCTCTGTTCAGTCTCTGGAGCCACATGGTCAAGACAGTGCCTACCTAGCATGTGGTAAGCCTTGACATGTTTGGCAAATGAGGAAAGAAAATAGCAGGTAAGCGGGGTTTTAAATCGGATGGCAGTCTCCACTTCATTAATCAAGTTTTTGGCCCCAGCCCATAGTACTGAGGTTAGTTTGATAAATCTTTTGTGTTGAAAGCTCTATCGACAGCTTATCTTGGGGACGTGTGTTTCCCTACCAATGAACACATTTAATGCACCCTTTAGCAGGGAATACTGAAGGAAGGCCTGGATAATCTCAATCTATTGTAATTAAAATAAATGTGCACGCTATTCCCTTAATTTAAAATCACTGTTTATACTTTGCCATTCTTCATTATCACTTGGTCCATGGGATACCTGATATAGATTTATATCTACATTTTAGAACCTTATGCGAAATAAATGACTCTCACAGAGTCTATTCAGACTAACATCAGATCACAAACAAGCAGAGACAGTCTTCCCAAGAAAAAACAAAGCATTTAGAACAGGTTTTCCAAAACAAGGGACCTTCAGCTAATACGGGTGTTTATTCTTCATACCGAGCTGTGGCATTTGAGATCACAATTCAGAATTTCTAAATAGGCCCTAAAGCTCAGGATCTTTTATACCATCCATAAAAGAAAGGCATCCAGAAATTAGCTCTAATTTAATTCAGTAAATTTCCTTCTTAAAATGAGAGAGTGTGGCTGCATGAGAAAATGGAGTCCATAACCGAATCGTTTGTTATACTTAATATTCAGATGAAACCCTACAACGGGCTGCATTTGCACTTCCTTAATTCTTTCTTTTTTAATTGGCATAAATTCAAATCACATTATTGCAGCTATCCATTTTAATTCAGTAGCTATAGCAATGTTAAGTGATTTTATTTTCACTGATGGCAACACTGATACATCCTGAGTTACACTTCCCTAAAAGCAAGCCCTAATCTTTCATTTATTTACTTTTCCTGGGCAGTAAGTGAATCATCACGTGCAATGTAATTCAAAATTCGCTTTCGATTCACTCAGATTTTCAGGCTACCTTCATGCCCGTCTTGCTTCCTTATCTTTTAGTCACCTAAGGAAAAACTCTAAGAGAAAATCTTATTAGAGTGTGTGTTATTTTCTTTTTAAATTCTCATCCTGCTTTATACCTGCATAAAATATAAAACACCTTTGTTCTCTGACTGCAAAATAAGAGAAAAAACATAATAAACTGGCAAGTAAATAGAGCTACACCTGTTGTCTAATTACACACAAATGTCAAAGAGCCTGGCACACTGCACCAGCCCAGCCCTGGGACGAGCCCCAGCCAAGCCTCGGAGATTATGCTAGTTAGTGCTCAGGTCCTCACCCTGTGTAATGGACAAAGTGATCACAGACATCACCAGTCAAACCTGCATTCACTTAATGGTGACCATTTTCTGGTCCAAACTCACTGCGGATTAGTCTCTCCCCAAACGCCACCCAAGGAGTAACCCCAAGTGCAGCATCAACAGATTCTACAGATCATAGATTTCCCTCCCATGGGACCTCAGGGATGTTGAGCTGTTTGCCTGAACAGAGCCAGCTGAAAGTCTCTTCATTTCTTGGCCCTGAACTTGACTGTGTAAGATACTTGCTTGACTGCCTGCTAACCGCATGTTCTTGTGAGTCCCAAACCATGAAATTGGTGGCTACTCTGTGTATTAGAAGTAACGGCGCATCCCATAACCCGAGCAGTGTTATCTTGTTAGCCCAAATAAGAAGACACGGTCCCTGGACTTCATACAGGGATCTTTCTACACTCTGAAATACCAGAATCCATCTCTAAGAGCCTAAAAAATTTCTATGTTTTGATTATGACAGTTTTCATAAAAGCTTGCCTATATCTCCACAGTTCTTTATTCACAGCTGTTCAAATAACAGGCTAATAGTCCATACACTCATTCTGTCACTGCTGAAAAATACAGATTCTAGAAAAAGTATCACATGGAGTAAAAGCTGCTCTGTGCATCCTTACAACCTTCCCCCTTGTACAGTCTAATCCCAACTTCCTTCCCAAGATACCACAGCCAAGACACAGCTTTAACACTTCACCAATCACCAATCACCAAGCAACTGGGCAGTCCCTAGCCTGTGTGGTTAACTTTAGTTGAACTTCAAAAATAACAATCTTATTTCAAAGGACAGGTTATTTGTCAGAATACCTCAACTTTAGAGACGGAGTTACTTAAATTTCACAGGCATTTACTGAGTGCCTGGTGGGTAACCAGAACAGGGCCATAAACAGTATTTCACACATAATAGATGTGACAATTGGGTCTTAGACAATCAGCCAAGTTTAGACGGACAGACAGAAAGGAGGACAGTGTAGACAAAAATGAGGACATTCAGGCAAAGGGCAGAGATAGGGTTTGCAGGAGCAAAGTGGGAGATACAACTGAGACAGGGAAGACAGGGCAAGCTTAGAGCTTACTAAGTGAAGATAAATTTCCAACTGAACCCACAGGCAGTCAGAGGCTCAGACCACGAGTCATGTGAGTTTGAGCCATGAAGAGCCAACCCCTCAGTAAAACATCAGAGCTAAATGTGTTTTATCATCGGGCAGGCCTTCAAGGGCAAACACAGATTTGAATCCCCAAAGTTTTGGTTTACATGCACTGAAGTAAAACTCACCAGCTTATATAGCAATAACAGTACTGAAGTAAATAAAATGAAGTTAAAAGTTTAAAAAATACATACCTTGGCATGATGTAAATCTACCCCGTACATGGACAGTTTTTTGGCATTTTCCAAGAAATGCATCTCGGCTTCTGCTGGCGTCATACCTCTGAGAAGAGAAAAAAAGTGGTGTTACAATGCTGCTTTGCTTTTACCGGGGGACAGTAGTATTTCCTGTTTAGCTCCCTCGCTATCTAATGAGCAAGATTTGTGCTCTGAGGGAAGAAAAAGAAAAAGAAGATGGCTTTAAAAAAAAACCTTATAAATAGATATTCTAAGGAAGAACCTAACTATCCCAGAACTGTACCCAGTGCAGACCCCTACTCTGCTAAAGTCCCACCCACAACGCACTGGGATCAGTCTTGGGAAAAGTGGGGAGTGAAAGGGATGCTCACTCATCAAGGCCCAACTTAAATGGACTGTCCTCAGGGTTTCTGCCACAAACCTGTGACTCTTGTGCAGCTCGATCACTTTATCTTCCAGTTCTTTAGTGTGATTTGGTGCAAAGCGGAACTCACTAATGTAATCATTCCCACACTCATCTGGGTCGTAGTCTCCAAGTTCTGACTGGACAGTGTAGGAGCCCAACAGGGCAAGGGTGACAAAGGAGCAGGGTAGCCTTCCGGACACGATGTCGTCTCGCAATTGTAAGCAGAGGTAGTACCTTCAAGTGGCCAAAAGGACAAAGCAAAAAGCCAGCGTTGAGATACAGGAAAAGGAGACCACTCAGTACATACTCTTCGGTAAGCAATTTCTCCCTATCAAATAATCAACCACATGAGGGCACATTTTCTAGCATCTATATTTTGATCTAGATATAGTGGAAAACACTTAGCCACAAAATACAATATTTAAAGGCATCTAAAGGCAAGTCAATGTTCATAATAAAACAGGGTTTTATTAATAAAGCACAGAGTAAAAAGAAAACTAAAGACATACTCCTTTAACATCTTTTAAAATAACATGAATAGTCAAATGAACAGTCCCCAACACACTCCCTGAAATCTCTGGTTGGGGGTCTTCTAATATAAACATGGTGCTGTTAAATAAAATTATTAAATCCCAACTAGACTTAAGGAAACATTTCCCATGTAATTTTGCCATAATAACAAAAAATTTAATAACATAAAAATATTTCCATTAATACCTGACTTATCTTCTCTGTCATTTTGCTTCTGAGATTACAGATATAATACTAATTGTGGAAGATTCCAAGGTAAGTGTTGACATTAGTTAAGTTTTATTACCTTTCGTGGTCCAGCATATGGGTATAGTAATAAAACACACCTTGTATCTTTCATATGAGAAATCAACTGTTAATCTGTTGAAGCCGAGAACTTGAAAAAGTCTTAAGGTCCCCCCAAATATGACTTTAAGCTAATGCTATAAGCAAACTCTATGTTATTTAGATATAAAAATTTCTAATTACTTCACGGGCTCTACAAATATTACATCAGTAGATAGAAATCAACCATGCACTAAATTTCAAAGCCAGGTGTGTATAGGCTCCACATCCACAAATCAGCCACAATTAAATAGTTCTTAATATTACCAGAGTATTTTTGAATAAGAAATTATAAATTTTCTAATTTAATGCAAACACAGAAGAAATACTCTGGAGCTAGTGTTTACCCTTCTCCTAAAATGCCTATTAAAGTTTTTTTAATCATAGCAAGAGACTGAGGCATTTTGAGTAATTTCCCTTTTCTGAAAAGCCCTCCATGGATGTGAGCCATACACAGAAAATTCAGCACACACTGCACAAAACAGCTGGCTACAAACTTACTACCAAACAGAGCAAGAGTCAGGGGTTCCAGAGCGGGATGCACAGAAGCCGAGGACGTGCATCACACCCGGGACCGTTTCATAAAGGGGAACCTTCTCACACTCAGAGCCCAGTTACCAAGACAGAATAGTTTTGTTGGATTCCTACTTTAATGTATTTTTCTTTTGTGTGTGAAAATGAACTGATCATTTCCCTTGTAGGTCATGGAGAGTAAACTCTTAAGTTGACATGTGTTCATGTGTATCTGTATATAAACGTGTGTGTGCGTCTGATTTTCTTAAAAGAGCTATCAAGGACCAGATTGGTTATATAAAGGGCATAAGCATCCAGAGACAGTTTTTACTCCTAAATTTTAAAGCATGCATATGAAGAATGGCTATATCATTCAAGGCTGAATCCCATCCAATCTGGCTGTGGTGGGTGGATGACAGTATCTCAGTTCTGCTTGTCTTCCCACCAGGGTCAGGCAGAGGGAAGTATCAGCTTAGCAACAAAGATTCAACTACGAGCAATCTGGCAAATCTTCACATCTATGTTTGCCCTCATTCAGTTGCCTTTCCTTTCGTTTGCCCTGCAGGGTGGATGATTACAAGGTTACCAAATGTAAGCACGCCCTTCTCTGGAGAATTTAAGAGAAGCCTAACTCGCCCAAGATGCCTGCCTTTTTATAGCCAACTTTCAAATACCTGGTGATATCTTCAGATAGCTGGGCGGGGTCTGGTGGGTAAAATTTCACATTAAATGAAAACTGCCAAGCACCACCTAGAGAGATGAGAAAGAAAATTAGGATAAAACCTTAAAAAATCCCTTTGTACTTATGATAGCTAGAGCTATCTTAACTCCAAGTTCTAACACCAAAGCAAATTTTCATCATCCATGAGAAACAGGAAAGTCTCCATTAAACGAAATCCACAGATAAATCTGAAACTTCATCTAGTTTCTAATCTTTTCACCAATCAAATCCTCTACTGGCACTTCTAACTAGGGAGGAAATTGACTAAACTTCCCCGTTTCTCAGGGACAAAGTTAAGCCTTCGGAAGAAGGGGAAAAAAGTGAACAACATGGATTATCCTCAATCAGGCAAGTCTGGAACTGACTGGATATACTGCTATGAAGTTTGGATAGCTCACATACCAGCATTACAGACATAATCCCATTTCCTTTGTCCTTGCTGCTTTGTTATTACAGGTCAAATCCCATTACAATACACGTCAAAGGACTGTTCAAGATATTTTTATTTTATGGGGAAGGTTTGTTGTAGTGGATATTTAAGAAGGGAGCTGGCTCTATGGGCTGCTGAAAATTATTTTCTTAGGGAACTTTGTGATTAAAGAGATCCTTGAGTGTTTTACTGCGCATTACCAACTTCCCCACCTTTTCCTTAGCCTGTGACTGGAATGGGTCTTACATGCTGCCATTCTTTTTTTTTTTTTTTTTTTAATGATTTCATTTTATTTTTTAAATATTTATCTTTATTGTTGAAAATATTACAAATGTCCCCCTTTTTTCCCCATTGACCCCCTCCACCCTGCACCCCCCCTCCAGGCCTTCACCACGCTATTGTCCGTTTCCCTGGGTTATGCATATACGCATATAAGTTCTCAGGTTACTCTCCCCGCCCACCCCTGCCCACGCTGCCATTCTTTATCCTGCGGCATCTGTGTATGGCCTCTCCATACGTCAGCTCACTGGTGCCTACTTTTCAGTATTGTCCACACATATACTAGAAACATTATTAAGCCTTCCTAAGCTCTCCATTTAATCATATTATCTCTAATCGTGTATGGTTTATCATTATAAACATGAAAAAACAACCTTTTCTTCTTTCCTACATTTTACCTGCATGTGGTCACTCCTTTAACTTATATTCATCCTTTTATTCTGGCCTTTGAATGCAGTGACTCACTGAAGTCTGGGTGTTCCTTCTCTGGGACCCTGCACACATTTGTTGCCTCCACCCAGTAATCACACTCAAAAGTGCCACAGCGTGGGGCTTGTTTGTATTCTGAATGTGCTGCTGAAAAATTCCTCCAGTCTCCTGGATTCTGTACTGGAAGCCTTTCGTCTATGCCACACGTGGCCACAGTCTTCCTCTCACTGTCTGTGATCTTGATGTTCAGCTCCCAAGTGTCAGTACTATCCTACCACTCCCAAACACTCCCTTCTGCCCATTAAGAAACTTCTGGAAAGTCTTTTTTTCTTTTTTTTTTTCTATTAGCTCTTCCCAAACATTCAGAAGGGACAGTATTGTAAATACTAGCTTCTTTCTTTGCACTGGTCTCTTGGTATATGTGACAAATACTTAGCTGCCTAGGTTACCTACATTAGGTTCATTTCTTAATTCTAGTTTATTCTTGACATTACCATTCATATTACACTTAAGGTTCTACATGGCAGGGCACTACCATGAAGTGCCTTATAAAAGACTTGGCATAAGACCAGGTATAACTAGGTGGTTAATATTACTTTAAAACCACTTAGAAAAATTACTGAAACATGGGCTATAAGAATTCTAAGCCATAAAATACCCGGCAGTCAGATACACTTCTAGTGATTATTTTCCCACTGTTTTCAAAAAAGACCTTTTGTTATTCTAAAAATAGTCTGATTTGGTTTTACCTTCCTATTGATTTCTATTCACTTCCTGCATAAAATGGGTCCCTTCCATGCTTGCTACTGGCGAGGTTCATAAAAAGAGCTGGCTCCCCCCGACCACAGCCCCCAAGCAAGTGGAATTAAAACTAATGAATTAGTTATGGGAAATGGATTTATTGCTCTTTTATAATTTTTATCCACTTCAAAGTATGCCTTCAGTCCAATGACTATCAATGTAATTAAACAATCTCATAATAACTTCAGGATAAACACTCAAGTTGGAAACTAAAAAGTAATGAAAGTGTAGGAAAATTATTTAAATGCAAAAATCTTCAACCCAGGAAAGTGGGTTTCAGACTACAGTGGGCCTAAAAAGCATCTCAGGTGCTCACTAAAAATGTCAATTCTTGCCCGGGCTGGGTGGCTCAGTTGGTTAGAGCTTCGTCCTGTACACCAAAGAGGTTGAGGGCTGGATTCCGGGTCAGGACACACACCTAGGTTATGGGTTTGATCCCAGGTCAAGGTGCTTACAGGAGGCAACCAATCAATGTTTCTCTCTCACATCAATGTTTCTCTCTCTCTCTACCCCTTCCTCTAAAATCAATAAAAATCACATCCTTGGATGATTAAAAAAAAGAAAAAAGAGTCAATTTCTAGGCTCCACCTAGAGACTTTTATTCTGGAGATTTGGAATATGGCCTAGAACCTGTGTTTTTTAATAAACCTCCTCGTGGTTCTAACACAGTGGGCTTGGGGACCACACTTTGAAAATCATTAATTCTAAGGAATCCACTCTCCTAAGATATAACCCAAATAACTACTAGGTTTTATAGGACGTTATTTTGAAACAGTGGGGAAGTTTAAGAAAACTGCCATCTATGCCCCAATCAAGAAAAAGAAAATCCAGTTAAATGGCTTATAAAACTTGAAATTAATGACAGAGGCAGATTAAAGCTCACATATATATACCCATAAAGAATATGACAGAAGCAGGTCAACTGGGAAGATATGATTATGCAATGAACAGGCTTACAGCCTGTATCTGCTCAGAGGATGGCCCTGGCTAGAAACAGAAAATGGAACAGCTTGAATGCATTAAAATGATATACCTTTATGCTGATATAGGATTTTAAATCACAAGTTTATAACAAATAGAAAACTGTGAGGCTGAAGAATTCATCCTTATGAAAAAAATTAAATTTTAGTCTTCTATGCCTGCCAAATCTTACAATTTCTAAATAGACTGCATTATAGCAAAAAATTACTATATATCATATACTCTAAATCATGACATTAGTATATCATAATCATATCACAAAATCCAGAATATTTAAAAATTTTGAGATCAGGAATGAACAAAAGATGAGTAGAGTTAAAATTTTTTCATAAGAACTCTTCAGTTTCAGAATTTTCTATTTCTTATAAATTTGTAACTTAAAATTTTTACCAGCTTGACTGCCATTCTCCTGAAGCTCTCATTCTAGAACATACTGTGGACCCAGAGCATAAAAAGGTGGAAATATCCTTTATCATTTATATTTAGGGAAAGGAGGTGATGATACAATAATTATAATAGTTTGATAAAAACTTCTCTGCCTTGGGTGAATGTAAATTTTGTGGAAAGAGGGCATTTTAGTGTATTAAAACAATAAGGAATATAGATAAAAATACCAAATTATTTTTTAAAAATTCCAATTTTTCCTTTCTCTCTTCCTTTATCTGCATGACTCACTTCATGTTGCAGTTGGAACCACTACCTGATCTGCATGACGAAAAGATCCTTTAAATCCCTCGTTCTGACTGTCCCTTTAGCTTTCTTCCCTTAGAGAAAGGAAGTGTAGGAGACAGGGTAAGTGGAAAGTTAAGGGGGAAAAATTCTAATAACAAAAGAAAAGTGACTGTTTACACACCCTTTCTTGTACCAGTATTATGACTTACTGTGGAACATTTAACATATTTTCAAAGTGCTTTGTAATTATAAACCACCCAAATACAAAACAGCACTTCATTAGTTAGATGAATACAAGGACTTTAGGCAAACAAATGTTAGAAGGTACATTCAGCACATCTGCCTTTAAGAACTCCACAAAAAGATTCTTAGAATACAGTCATTATCTTAAATTTTTTATTAGGACTCTTTGGAACAAAAAGAATGTTTTCACCTACTTATCATAGCTGTCCCTGGTTTCAATCCGATTTATTTCTATCAGACTATTCATTATCAAGTTTCTGGTTAGTGAATACGTCGAATTTCTCAAAAGATGTGATTGTTGCAATGAACAACCAACAAACTCTCTAATATCTAGAAGTATAGTGACTTTTTTCTTCTTTTGTGGTATATTCTAGTATTAAACCATTTCAAACTGCTCAGTACTAATTACTTATTAATAGTGGGAGTATTTTAATATTTTACACATTCAAAGGCACTAGAAATATCTCTCCTCTCTGTTAATAGTAAGCTGTTGAAAACTTCAACAGGAATATTCTTATTAATAAACTGGTCATAAATTTATTCAACTGAAATTAGTTGTTCAGGAAAATTAATCTAGATTTTATTGATAAAGATAAATTGCTTTTAAACACTAACTAGTTATTTAAAATTATAAAGATTACCCATGCTTATGGTAAAAGCAAGAGGGTTAAAAATAAAAAATAAAAAAAGGGTTGAAAATAAAATTTAAAAATTCCTCTTTCTCAACCCCCCAACACTGCAATGCCTTTTCTGAAGGTATTTACTGTTATCTCTTGTGCTCTTCCCAAATTTTTCCACACACCTATATATACATAACTTTTTAAAAACAAGTATGACTTGTCTCACTAATGCCTCACTAATGAAAGCTGAGACATATTTATTCTGCTTCATTCTATTTAACAGCTGCTTAGTATTTAAAGGTATGGCTATGCCCTGAGTGATTTAATCACCTCTTCATAAACGGATAAATTATGCTGCTTCTAGTTTTCTGCTATTACAAATGATGTTATAATGAACTTTCATATAATACATGCATTTTCATCTCCTGCATATGCTGAATAAATTTCTATAAGTAAAATTAGGAGGTTAAAGAGTAAGCACATTTTAAATTTTATAAAGACAAAAAGTACCTTCCTAAAGGGTTGTACCAATTTATATTTCTTACAAACTGTGTACATATTGCTAGTGCAAGGTATTATTAAACTTTTAAAATCTTTGCTACTCTGAACACGTGAAATATACCTCATTTTAATTTGCATTTAATTGTTAGTAAGATCTAGCACCGGTCTAATACTTATTAGCTAGTTGTATTTCAATTTTGTGAGCTGCTCATGCAATTGTTTTATCCACTAGATAATATGCATTTCTTAACTTGCCCTTAGGGACCAAGAAAAGAGGCCGTCACTAGACAGTAAACATTAGTCTGACTTGTTATTCCATTTCTAAACTATGAAATGACGATTACTTCTAGCTTCACTTTTATACTTTTGTGGCAGGTGGGCTTAATATAACACTAAAAATTAAGTTTGGAACTTTTAAATGATTATCAATTGGAGCATCACTTGATTAAATCACATTTCACATCTGTGTACAGGCAAAGGCATAGGTCAAAAGTCATAGTCCTTTATTGCTGAGTTGTGATAATTAAAAATAAGATCTAAGCTAGCCTAACTCACCAAAGATAAAATTTGAGATATCTTACTGTTTTTCGAAACACTGTATTCCCACCAGCCATGTATGTGCTACCAGTTCAGACAACCCATTCTTTGAAAATCTTCACATTTTCACATATAATAATCCAAAAGAACTTACTTCGAATCTGTTTTTTAATTTCCTTAGCAGGGTCCAACCAATTCTGAAAAAGAAATGATAGCTTGAATTTGAATCAGAGAAGAATAAAAATGTTGACCAGGTAGAGACACACACTCAGTGTATTTGAGAGTGAGTGGTTGCTGGGAGACCCTCCAAGCTGGGTCCTTCCCCCACATCTGGTGCCCCTTTGCCAGGTCCTGCCAAGGTCCAGGCACTGGTCTAATGAGAAAATGTGGTGTTCACAATTCACTCTAACAAAATTCTTTTCTTTTACAATCAATGCCTTCAGGGATTTAAGCTGGCAGAGAAAGAGTAGATAAAAACAAAAACCAGTAGATTTTATGTTCAAACAAATTACTAGAATAAACTAAATATACCTGTAATTTGACACAATGATGTCCTAGCCATTCAGTCCCACAGAGTGGCTTCTGTGATTACAAATTCTCAGGCACCTACTTAGAAAACTTTCCTAACAAATGAATGCTTGCTTGAGATTTATGATTTTTTTCATCATAGGACTCAGATGTCTAATAATAAAGTTAGACAATGTCCAGTGAATCTAGTAGATATTAAGTATGATTCATTGCACAACACCAAAACATGTAACATCTGTGAATAAAATTTCTGTAACTCAGTCTCCAGCACCAATACAATGGAAACAATTTCTTTTTCCTTATTTTTCAGGTAGTAGTGGGGATTAATGAGATAAAGCTCTGAGAGACTACATTATTCAGTTATAAGAGTCTACAGAGGTATTACATTAAACATTAAATACCTACTAACTACATGAGACAAGTGTTGGTTCAGCCAACAAATCATCTCATATTCTGATCTGGCAAGAACATGAAAACATAGTAAGATGAATTAAGAATGGGAGAGCAGCCTTGAACATGGTTTCTATATAAGTATCAATGCATTTGATTTTCATTGGCTCATTGCCACTGAAATATATCATCAAAAAAAGCACCATATAAAATGCTTTCCTGGAATCATAAATAATTGAAGCGTGAAAAAGAGAAACATGGACTTATGGTTTCCACAATACTCAAGATTAAAGGAAGCTGTTGATAATTCCATTATGAAGAAATAAAGTGAGTAACAGCATTTAGGGACTCACGGTAGTAAATGCGGGAGTGTGAGGGGAGGTGGAGGAAAGATTTTCTCATTCAGATCTAGTTCGCTTTCTGGCAGTAATGAGCAGCTCAAGCCCTAATGTTTTGTACTGCTTTTAATTACTCACCTTCTGGTTTTCAGCATCTCGATATGTAAGCCCAAAGTAGTCTTTTTCTAGCAAGTTCAGATGTTCACATACTTTATCAAACAGCACTTGGCCTCTGGAGCGTTTCTATGGAAAACAAAACATGAAAAGAAGTCAACTCATTCAACAAAGTTCCCTCAATCGCCATGAATAAAAATAGGTAAAATTTAAAATACCGTTTGCTGTAACTATACAGTAAGTGATGGATGATCAAGTGTGATCACATGCCCACTTCCTTTTTAACTAGTACAAAGGCTCAATAAAGTGGACTTAAACCTGCAAAAACCTGCCCTTACTAACAAATATGCAAGAAATCACTAGCGTCCCTGAGTAAGTACAGCTAACCTGCGGATGATTTCTAACAGAAGTAGCTGGGAAGTGATGTGGTGCTTGGAGGCAACCAAATATCTTGTGAAATATAAAAATCCTGATAGTAAAAGAGAATATTCAAGGACCAAGAAAAACCATGTTTCAACATGTGCAAACTCAATTCCCCATATTATCAGGTACTGAGCCTGAAAAGAATTAACACTATTCCTTGTCTTAGATCTCCCCTTAAAACTTTCTCTACTAATCCTTACTTTAAAATTCTGGCTATGAATCACTTTCTAAAGACCGTTAAACTAACTTCATTAGTTTATTTTTGGTTTTTGCCCTAAACCTCAGTTTTGTATTATAGTAAACAACTTTCTCTTAATTTCTTTTAGAGAAAATCCCTCCTATTAAACATAACAGAATGTTCATTAAGTTTAAAGATTTTAGTTATCATTTATAAATATAAGATATAAATAGATGCTATATTTTTTGGCCATTAAGCAGTCATTTGGAGAAAGGAAAAAGGCAGTCATCTGGGAGGAAAAATCCATCAGTTTAATTTACTGTGATACACAATTATCGTATTTTCATCTAATCCTTCAAAGGTCTTTCAACATGGCCTTGAATTCTAAAATGGATTAACTGGAAACAATTAAGCTAAACTATTCTTGTGTACCAAGATTTCTCATCTAATATATTGAGCATATTTGTCTTTAAGAGTTAATGTATTAATAATGACAAATATGAAAATTGATAAACAATGTACATGCCAAAAAAATAAGTATGTATTCAGAAGACCCCTAAGTGGTATGTATTACTGTGTAACCATAATTATATTGGAAATTAGTTACTCATTCCCCTCAAACATGACTATTTAGGAAAAAGATAAATTTATGACAGAAAAGTAAAGCTTGAATTGTAGCTAGCTAAATAATGATGTATTTTTAAAAAGTTTAAGAATGTATGAAAGTAAATTACATGTTAGCAAAACTACATAATAACATTGCTCAATGGAGAGAAATAAGTGGTATGAAATGAAATGCTGCTCACCAGGTTAAATCTTATTTACAGATAATAGCATGTCATTTCTGAATAATGCTCAACACTTTATAAAGTTTTCACAAAAAAAATGGTTCTTCCAATGCTTCTATTGGTATTATCTCCAGTTATCAGGTAAGAACACAGAGGTTCAGAGAAGTGAGATGAGAGAGGCAGTTTTAAGTAGTGGCCATGAGCTTTAGCGGGTAACTCTGGGTTTGGATGTTCATTAAGTCCCCTGCAGCTATGTGAACTTCTCTATTTTCCCTCTGTAAAACGTGTATGATACTGTCTACTTCTCTGGAATGACTGACATTAAAATAAAACAATGTACTCACATCTGGTCCAGTAACGGCACATATAAACCATTCCACAAACATGAGCTATTATACCCAAGTGACTGACAAATGGTAGAACGGGTTATGTCGAACTAGGCATTTTTGCTGTTGGAGCACATATACCACTTCTTGTGGTGTCAATAAGCTCTTTATTTAGCTATCAATTATCTTACTACTTAATTTGCTTTAGCTAGACCACAATATTTACACACATACCACACAAACACACATCAGTGTTTGGTCAAATATTTTCTCAATGAGTAAAAACAAACAAAACAAATACAAATAAATAAGCATTTCTCTCATCTCCACAATGGAGGAATTTTTTTTTTTTAATATGTCACCAGCATTGTTTTAATTAGCTGTCTTCTGGCTGCTGCGTTTCTCCTTTTGTCTAAAAGGTGACATGCGTTAGATCAAGCACAGACCACTATACTATGTGGCTCTTAGTTTTCTGGCTTCTCTCAATTCTGTTTCTATTAATGACTCATAGTTACCTCTTGACTAGAACAGATTTTTTTCTTACTGAATATTTTAAACACATTTTAAACACTATAAACCGTTAAGGCAATCTCTTAGTGGTCCATTCTTCACACCGAAAATGTTTTTTGGATGGTTATATATAATCAATGAAATCCCTACCTGCTAGATATCACCACCACAATCAGCAGCGAGCTAGCTGGATGACATTAGAAAAGACTTTCAAATTATTTGGGCCTTTATTTTCTCATCTTTGAGTGAGGATGTAAGACTCTAAGGAGCAAGATGATCACGGGCTTGAGGCTATAACTATGCTCCCTTTGCTCTTGACAAACATTACTAATGATCATAGCGCTCTTTCCCATGGAGCCCAGATGTAGCTTCAGCACCCTTCTGCACACTGTCATGAGAAAGATGCTGCCAATGAATGGGGGACAGGGAATTGGGACTATTTTCCAGCCCTGGACTGAATCCCCTGTGCAATCACTCCCTACTCCCAAGAATTCTTGATTCTGTTGACTCGGATGATTTTTTTCCTAGCACATGATTCAACTTGTCAAGTCACTTATTTGTACTTGTTGACATACTTGTGTATCTTTAGGTAATAACATCTAATATATGACTAAAGTAAGCAATCAGACTGGTTCCCAAAGACATGATGTTCATTAAGTGATCTAGGACCCTTACGTAATGCCATTTGGTGGGATTACATACAGCTGTAATGAGTAAAAAACTGAGATTAAAAAAATTGATAGAGGTATTCTAAATCCATGAATAATTTACCTAACCAGAGTAGGTTAACATTTCTTAGGCTTGTTTACTGTTTCTTATGAATAGTTAAGTCATGTCTACAACTCAAAGGCATTCGTAGTTCATGTAACTATACTCACTTTTAACACCCAAACCTGAAAGGTTAGCTTTGCTTTTCTGGGATAACAAAACAATGGTGGACTGTCCTCTTGTGCCCTTTATCCCACTGAAAAATTGCATTTCTGTTTCTGATAGAGTCAATGAGGATACTGCAGCTCAACAATCTGAAAGACCTTATATATCCTAAGAATAATAAACTCCTAAAAGTTTAAACAACTTTCAGTTTTAACTATTTCAATTTGCTCTTTATTTTAAATAAAAAATCTTCCAAATTGACTCATGAAATTGTTGGGTGTTAAAAGAAGTGTGTCAAAAGAGAAAAACTTTAAGACAATAAAAAGATAAGCCACAGGCTGGGAGAAAATATTTGCACTGTCATGCCTAATAAAGGACTTGTATCCAAAGCACACAAAGAACTCTTAAAATTTAACAATAAGAAAACAATCAAATTAAAAAATGGGCAAAAGATCTAAATAGACATCTCACTAAAGGAGATGTCAAATAAGCACGTGAAAGATGTTTAATATCAACCCTGGCCGGGCAGCTCAGTGGGTTAGAGTGTCATGCTGATTTACCAAGGTTCCATTTCTAGTCAGGGCACACACAAGAAGCTACCAACAAATAGCATAAATAAGTGGAAAAACAAATCAATGATTTTCTCTCTCTCCCTATCCCTCCCTCTCTCTCTCAAATCAATAAATTAAAATTTTTTTTAACAGATCAACATCATATTTTATTAGAAAAATTGAAAATTAAAACAAGATACCATTACACATCTATTAGAATGGCTAAAATTCAAAACACAGACGACACTAAATGCTGATAAAGATGTGGAGCAATAGGAACTCTTATTCCTTGCTGGTAGAAATGCAAAATGGTGCAGCCACTTTGGAAGACAGTCTAGCAGTTTCTTACAAAACTAAACACATTCTTACTATATGATCTAGCCATCATGTTCTTTGAGATTTACACAAAGGAGTTGAAAATTTATGTACACACAAAAAATTTGCACACAAATGTTTATAGCAGCCTATTCAACATTGACAAAACATGGAAACAATTAAGATGTCCTTCATTAGATGAATAGATAAACTGTGGTACAATCCAGACAATGGAATATTACTTGGCACTAAAATGAAATGAGCTATCAAGTTCACAAAAAGAAATGGAGGAACCTCAAATGCATATTACTAAGTGAAATACGCCAATCTGAAAAGGCTACAAACTGTATTATTCCAACTATATGACATTCTGGAAAAGGAAAAACTGTGGAGACAATAGGAACTTTCTGCTCAAATTTCTGTAAACCTAAAATTGCTCAAAAAGTCTATTAATTAAAAAGGGAAATACTGACAAAAATATTTACTGTCTTCTTTTAAATTAATAATTTTTAAATACTTTAAAAGTTAATAAAGTTAAACTCCAAATGATTTTATTACTTTACTTAAGATTTTTATTAAGAGTAAACATTTTAGAAAATTAAAAATCGTCAGTCACAACACATACAACCCCTAGGATAGGATGCGGTCCTCCTCCATCCCAGGTACACCCCCCACCCCTGCGAGCGAAGCCAAGATGGTCTGGTAAGGAACATAACCAGGGTGACAGATCAAAGTGATTTCTCGCAAGCTACACTGCCCAACTAGGTAATTCAAACTACAAACAATTGAAATGATGCCTTCATTAGCTAAGGTTCAGAAGCTTTCTTTGGACTAAATTCAAGAGGATATGTCCATTATCACCACTCAAATGCAGCAGATCATATAAGCTTTTCTGCAGCATTAATGAAACTTCCCACAGGTCAAAGGTCACTCAAGATTTTTACAATAATGTTTGCAAAACACTGGCTCTCAATGCATGGCTCATTAACCAGCACCTCCTGGAAAGTCTGTATTAAAATTTTTATTTTTACTTGTCTAGTTAGAGGAGCAATTTTTAAAAATTAATTTTAATACACTTTAGTATGGGGAATTTCAAACATACTCAAAAATAGAGCTGTATAGTGAAACCCTGCATACTCATCGCCCAGCGTCAACAAATGCCCTGAGGACCGCAACCTTGGTTCATCTACAGTTGCACTCAACTCATCCTCCCTCTTTATTCTGAGGCACCTCAGCAAATAATACTACCTCTATATGTCTTAGTATGTAACTCTACACTTAAAAAAAAGTAATCTCAATACCTTTATCAAATCTGAACAAAATTAGCAATTAGTCCTTAATGTTATCAAATACCTGGCCAGTACTATAATTTCCCCCATTTTTTTTTTTTTTTTTCCTTTCTCAGTTTGTTTGATAAGCCCATACACTGCATTGGCTCACATATCTCTTTAGTCTCAATTTGCAAATTTTCCATTTATTTTGGTTTTCCCCTTGAAATTAATTTATCCAAGAGACAGTCATTTGGTTGTAGAGTTTCCTTAGTCTAGACTTCGCTGTTTGCATCTTCCTGGTGTAATTCTTCTCTCTCCTATATTTCCAGTAAATGGTAGTTAAATCTAGAAGCTTGATCAGAGTCCAATTTGACTGATTTTCATAAGCGATGCTGTGTAATTTTATCAGCAGGCATAAAGCAAACCTTCCTTTTTGAGATATCGACAATCGCTGATGATCACTGCCCTAGATCCATTAATGCGAGGTTGCAAGATGGGAATATTCTAATCCTAATCATCCCCCCTTTCCTTATTAGTTGGAGTGTGTCAATAAAGAGATACTTCTCTTTGTCAGAACTGTTTATCCAGTGACACACTATCACGATGAAATTCAGGATCAACACTTACTCCTTTCCCTTTACCCAATTTCAAGATAATGAGTTGGCTCTCTAGCATCATCCAAAAGTCACCAATAAGACTTTCTGCCTTGTACTATCGCTATGAACTCCTGGATTGAAACAGGTTTTATGTGTTTCAATCTATTACAGATATTACCCACCCCTACTGATGCTCTAAATGTGCCCAAATGCTCTGCCCTGCCTACCGCCTGTCAAGTCTCTCATCCCTCTCCAAGCTTTCCCAGTGCCGCTTCCTTAGAGCATTTACTGTCCTCCCAGCCAAATGTGATTTCTCTCTACTTTGGCATTATAGCACTTTATGGCACCAAGAGGGCACTTTCCATATTCTGCCTTATATCACAGCTGTCTCTCTGCACATTCACCTTATATCCCTCTGGCTATAAAGACATGCCCAGTGACATCATGCCTCCTGTAATTAATCTTTTATGGACACTCACTTTGGTCAAATACCATTAAGAGATTAAAAAGGTAACTTGATAAAACTTTACATAATTTTTTCTCTCACTAGCATATCATAACCAATGTCATAGAAGAAATATTTTTAAAGTACTGGTTTTCAACTGTGGACCCTGGGAGCACTTAAAAATGCCAGTGCCCAAGAACCCACCTCAATTCCAATAAGTCAGAATATCTGAAGTGGGGCCCAATGCATCTGCATGTTTTTAAGATCCCAGATGATTCATGTGGGTATGGTTTTAAGTTGTCAGGTGCCCTTCAGGTTAAATTATGTTTATAACGTAAACATTCTTAAATATGAGGACTCTAAAGCAATCTTGAGAAAATGTGTAACTTTTCCAGATTTAGTTTAGGCCCAAATCAGCTTCTTTTAGGCCTTTTGGACCAACATACCCAGAGCTGCATTATAAAATTTTACACACATGCACGCACGCACGCACACACTTAAAATCTTAAGATATCCTTTTCAACAAATTTTCTTGAGAAGTTTAAGTTTTCAAGAAATGTAACCAGCCAGATGCTGCAATAAAATGATATAAATGAGAAATGATAAACCAAACTGTTAAAAAACAAACAAACCCAAAACAACAACTTGCATTTAAAGCTATGAGTAAAATACACGGTGGGGCAAAAGTAGGTTTACAGTTGTTTGTATGGAAAATAGAGCAATTGACAATAATACATGTTTTGTGTACTCACAACTGTAAACCTACTTTTGCCCCACAATGTATATGTAATAGAAATGTTTTGAAGTTTAAGTTTTGTGTTTTTAAGAAGGGCATTTTCCCTTGATGGAGCTAAAATACAGCCTTTTACTCAAGAACCCGCTACATGACTAAAGAATGCTCCAGGCAGATTAATTAATGTCCTGATTCCCTCTTTTGTAATAGAGCAGAAGCACCAACCACTTCCCTAGCAGGTTACAGAAGTGACCGGGCGGAGCGAACAGGGCACTGAGCCCAAGTGAGGAGCTCTCAGGGTGACAGGGGACCTGGAGACAGCTATGCCTGCCAGTGCATTCTCCGAGGTGAGCACTGTCTTGATGCTCAAGTCTAGAAATCATTTCTTAATTCGCGCTTCAGACAATGAGTGCAGAAGCAGGAAGCACAAGTCGGCCCAGGTCTCGGCACAAGGCTTCAACAGAATTTGTTTTCCTTCAGTCTCCCAAAGCTCTGAGTCAGCCTGGTGAAGTTCTCCTCCAGCAAAGGCTAACTGCTGACATTAGAGAAATTTGTAGTCAAGTATAATAATTTAGTCTTAGAAGATGGGTAACAGTTCTGATCTATCCAGAGCTGCACAGTCATGGAGAAAATGAGGCAGAGCGAGCCCTTCTGCCTGAGAACAGGAGCTAATGAGCAGTCCCTACTTCTGGGGTGGGGGGCGGGACCAAACCCACATGGGCATGTGCGTGTGTATCCTTAAGGCTCCTCAGAATGTGTGCGTGCATTTCCTTAAACCATCACCCTGAAAAATAAAAGAACAAACAAGCCTCTTGTTATACTGCTTAAGCTTAAATCAGTCATGTTAATACAAGGAGATATAGATGATACTGAGAACTTTCAGGAATACTGACACTCTTATACCCTTACTTTGGCTACTTTGCAATTTCAGGGAGTGTTAACACTGCAAGTCCTTATTCTTTCGATCACGTGGAATTAATATTTTTCCATGTATTCCTGCATTTTGTGAACTTGAATTTTGCTCACTGACAGGAAACTGTTCACCCTTTTTGATGCCCCAGATAAAGTGTCCTACATATAGCAGGCATTCAACACATGCTAATTAAGTGCTACTAGCATGGATGTGAAGAAAGAATTCTTCCTCACATCGTCTTGGGTTAATCTTGAAGTAAAAGGCCATCATTTTTAAAATTTTTTTTTAATGCTTCCTTCCCTTATTTCATTTTTCCCCACTGAATGTTTTTCCACTTTCCTCACTTCTAAAGGTCAACTGGAATTCTCTTTACTTCTGAATGACTGCATCATGATTTATGTGGCGTTTAGGAGCATCTGAGGAGCTCAGCAAACTATCTAGGCCAGAGCCTGAGCCCAAAGCAGACACCTAGAGTCTGGGTAAGTCATCTTTTCCTGGGTTTTCCTCTTTCTCAGATTCTTGATACAAAAACATTCTAACACCGCCTTCCCTAAAATTTAAGTGGAGAGTGAATTTTTTAAAAATCCACACTTGGAGAATACCAATAGGCTGTGGCCAACCCAGGAACAAAGGGTGATGGTGCCTGGTCTGTGGCCACAGTGCATCGACCCTTTAGAGAGCTCTGAAGCTAGGAAGGTCTGAGATACACACATGGTACCAGCTGCCCTATGTGCATTTACTTCCTTTCTGCACTTTCTGGCTCAAGTGTACTTTCAATGTCAAGTTTAATAAGCACAGTAGAAGGTCCATTACCTACACCACTACTGCCAGGATCCATGCCCACAGGGTTAGAATTCAATGGGATCTTCCAGCCTATGAACTAATCCCAAATGTGATCCAGGTAACATATTTGTAGAGGGCTAACATGAGAGGCAGAAATCAATTTTTTTCTGTTTAGATGTGACATATATTCCCAACCCTTTCTTTAAATTCATGAGGAATCAGCTTTTCAGAACACCACGATGGCTATTTCTTTCAAACTTTAGTAAGTAGATCAATAATTATTCTGCCATACTTTTTTTTTCTGTTTTATTTTTCTTTGTTATTTTTGCATTTCTGCCACATTCTTGCTCAGTTAAGGTAGCAATGATGATCTGGAATGTACTGTTAAAACAGGAATATGAAGCTATTTCCTGGTCTTGGTAAATTTTTAAACAAAATAGTGATTCCTATGTCTAAATTATCTAGAGATTATAATTCACCTAGCATTATTTAAACATCTTGAAAGTAGACTTCCCTACCTATTATAAATTTGTTTTCCCACCATTATGTTGTAAGTGAGGTATATCAGAAGCCCCGAGCTAGCTGTAGAACTAGCTGGCTCTGTGAAGTTGGATAAGTTATTTAACCTTTCTCAGCTTCACTGTCTTCATTATAAAATGGAAATAATATTAGTACTTACTCATAGGGTTGTTGCATTAATAAGACAAAACACAGGAAAGCATATTGCCTAGCTCATGGGAAGTAATAACCAATAACTGCTGATATTATTAGTAGGTCTTTTTGATAAGGAGCCAAATAAATTTAGGGTTTATAATGTTGAAATTTGGTACAGAAACTGACATACTACTGAAAGCTTATTTCTTCTCTGTAGTGAAATCACAGAAAACAAATCATCCTACTTCTCTCGTGAAAAACAAAAATCACTAAATTAAGAAAATTGTTGAAAATAGTATTATAAGAAAACAGTGTACATTCAATTATCTTTTATAAACACACATAAAATGGTTTTTAATATGTATTGGGTATATCGGCACATTTTGGTACGCCTGAGGACAAAACATAAGGTAGTTACATATTATCATATATATTGCATATAGCACTACTAAAGCAAGAATGCATTGTTCAAATGCAATGGAGTGGACCTATGTTTTGACTGAGATTTAGTGCACAAATAATTTTAGCACATACATGATAAGAGTCCCTTTCTGCACAGTAAGCCTTTCAAAAGAGGCCCTTTTCTTTCAGCCACAATCTGTTTCTGCCTTCATTTGTTGTAGCAATTTCAGGCCCTATTTGAAATCAGACTTTTGTGCTCATAGACATGCACTGCGGCAGATAATAGCTTCCCAGTGAAGCATGCTTCTTCTTGGCCAACAAAAACATTGGGCTTGGTTTTTACAAAGAGTTTCACATCACACATATGAGACATTGGCAGCGAACTGTCAGACAACATTTCCTGCTGCTAATCTGCTAAGGATTCAGATCACTAAGCCAATGTGTGCAAGATGAATGCAGAAAAGGAAGCCAAAGAAAGACGAATGTTTGAAAGACAGACAAATCTAAACTTCCATTGTGGAAAATAACCATACTATGTGCCTAATTCTCAGTGACGTAAAGCTCTGAGAATTTTTTTCCTGTGAGAGGAAGTACTTAATATGTTTTCTAAGGCAATTCTCAAAAAAAAAAAAAAAAAAAAAAATCAAACAAAAACCCAAATTGTGATTTATAATTCATTTGTTCAAATAAAGAGCTGTAGGCACTGCAAATATTGACAACAAAAACATGACTTTTAAAAATTCAATTTAACAAATATAGATTTGTAGCACTGTCACTATTCAAATCTGTGTCATTGATGCTCAGAACAATATAAGAATAATATTGTCATTGCTTTAAAAAATATGTACTAAGTGAACCTGTGTCCTTTCCACCACCCCCTTTATCTCTTAATAGGGCAAGGCTGTGAGTGAGCAGGAAGATGAAGGGTATCAGGGTTATTAGATAAACTACTCACATAATATAAAAATGTACTTACGGTTGACCCTTGAACACGGGGGTTAGAGGGCACCAACCCTCTCCTCTCCTCACCCCATGCTCAGTCCATAATTCACGTGTAACTTTTGACACCCCAAAACTTAACTACTGTTAACTGAAAGCCTTACCAATAACATAAGCCACTGATAAACATATATTTTGTATGTTATATGTATTATATACTGTACTGTTACAATAAAGTAAGCTAGAGAAAGGCATTACGAAAATCATAAGGAACAGAAAATACATTTACAGTGTTTATTGATAAAAACAGCAAATAAATGAATATGCGCAGTTTAAATCAGTTGTTCAAGGGTCAACTACGTATCATTTCACCAGTTAAATATAAGCTTTTCAACTAAAATGATACAAAAATCTAAGAAAGACATATAATGAAATATAAATAAATATCTGGCAAAAAATAGCACACTTTAAGTGATACTTAGATCAGTGCTGCCTTCATTTGAGCATATCATAATTTGGATTAGAATTTAAAATCCAGTAGATAGAGGAAAAGGTTTCTTAATCATTAACTATTTTGATTCTATAACCATTTTCTTTAACTTTTTCTAACACATTTAATACCCCAAAGAACCACCCCGGGCTATACTGCTAGATCTACATGTCAATGGTTGGTACTGTTTCCTGACACCACTTTATCAGGGGCATCCAGATTTAATGCTGCCTGAGCTCACAGTCCTGAAAAGCCAGCACTAATCCCCTCTGCCTGTCAGTCCCCACTCCCACGAGTGGGTGTGGGGCGGAGGCTGCTCAAGCCCGCTCAAGAGGGAGGCCTGGTCCTAGTTCTAGAACCAGACCACACAGCCCTGTTCTCAGGTCCACAGAGTTAAAAGAACTTGGAGCAACACAAAGTCAGCCTCCCTACAGCCATCCCAAGAGCTCATTTAATTGAGTGTAAACATGGCTATTTTTTTAAAGTTTGTAGTCAAATTTTTAAAAAGCACGGACAGCATTTAAAAAATGGTAGCAAATAAAAATTATATAAAAATTGAAACAATAAGGCAAACAGAATCAAGAAAACAAATTGCTTTTAAAGTAGGTACAGCCATTTGACCTAATAAAAAACTGTAACATTCTTTCATTTACAGGAAAACTTAAAACAACCTATTCAAGCAAAAAGTAAACTACTACACACTTACTCAGATTATCCTGCGCTTGCAAGAGAGCCACTATACAGGGCTGAGCTGGGACTTCCAGTGTCCCTAGGGACTCAGGTGATGCTGATCCCCCCCTTTTAATGTTGATCCTCTAGACCAGTCCTACCTGCTCTCACCTGGTTTAGCAAGGACTGTGAAGTGGGCAGCAAAATGCCCAGACCTGGATGCCTGGTAGGATGCCTGGTGAAGTGAAATTCCAAGTCCGTCACCTCAAAATGTTACCAAATTTATTTTAACTTCTGTTTTCATGTTAAAAGAAAATTCTCAGGGATAATAAGTCCATGGGAGGGCAAGCATGTGGCTATCAGATTTAGCAGAGCCGCTCTGGGCACAGCTCGCCAGTGTGAGCGTGGTCAAGCCCCTGGCGGCCTGGGAGGCCCTGCGCCCCGCGTGCCTCCTCTCCCGTCCCCCAGCGCTCCCCTGTGCTCTCCTCGCACAGCTCCCCTTCAGCCCTCTCCCTCCCAAGCTTCCTCCCGCACCCTGGATCTTCACACCCTGGCATGGTCCACCTGTCCATCCTTCAGATCTCTACTCCAGGACCCCTTCCTCAGTACTCCATCCCTGACCTCCAGGACTAGGTCAAATCCCAGAGGACATTTTTACAGCTCCTGCGCTGCACCTGTCACGGTGGCAATTTTATATTGGTTGGAATTATGATTTGAGTAATGTTGATGTTAGCCTCTCAGGTAAGCAGTTTAAACTCACGATTAGATTCCCAGCACATCCCATGGTGCCTGGCATAGAGTAGAACTATTATTTTTTAAATAGGAAAGAAAATTGAGCTAAGTAAATGCATCTGAGGTTGATTTCCTGTTTCAAAACTCTTCAAAAACTACTCTGATCTTTGAAATGTGTTCATAACAAGTTTATTTATATATTTTTTCTACCACGTGGGTAGAGTGTTAGACCTCCCCTGACCTGCTCCGTTTTGGGAAGAAAACAATGTTTTATTTCCACAAATAAAAGACCTATTAGTTTTTAAAATTCTACTTCTAATGTTGCAGATTAACTTGACGAAAAGCTTCTCAGGTTCTCCCCAAGGGTCAAGTGGTCCTGAACCACGGCTTTCATTTGATACACCTATCATATTGAAACAGACACACATAAGGTGGATCTAAGGTTTTTAAGCACCTCCCTTGGCTACACTGCATTAGAGCAGCCTGATCTGCATCTTCACACCACCTGCTTAGTAGGTCTGTCTCTTTTTAAATTTTAAAATATTTTTATTGATTGTTAGAGAGAGGAAGAAAAAGGGAGACAGAAAGAGAAACATCAATGTGAGGGATCAACATGGATCAGCTTCCTCCTGCACGCCCCCTACTGGGGATTGGGGATGAGCCTGCAACTGGGAAACCAACTGACAACCTCTTGGTACATGGACAATGCCCAAACAACTGAGCCTCACTGGCCAGGGGTCTGTCTTTTGATGAATATCACCTGGATTTCTCTTTTTAAAATTTTATTTAAAACTCCTGGATAAGCAGGAAAAATATTCCCTCTTCCCTAACTACAGGAAAATAGAAAGATAAACATGTGGATAGCAGATTGGAAAATTAACTATTAAGTGTGCAAATGACCCTGCTACTTAAAAAAACTTTCTAAAACTGAAATCAATATTTTTGTAGCAGTCACAATATTTTATGGGCTTACTTACAGTTATTAATCCCATAAAGGAAATAAAGCTATTTACATATCTAGGTATATTATTATTTTGTTAATCCCCACCTGAGGATATGCTTTATTGATTTGAGAGAGAGAGGAATGGGAGAGTGAGAGAAAAACATTGTATCCTGTACATGCCTGACTGCTCCCTGACTGGGGATTGAACCCACAACCCAGGCATGTACCCTGACAGGAACTGAACCCGAAACCTTTTGGTGTACCTGATGATGCTCCAGCCAATTGAGTCACCTGGCCTGGGCTAGGCGTATATTTTGCTTTGAGGTTATCTTGAAGAGTACTGAAGAAATTATATTGCTCAAGCTCTAAAGGTTTTCTGAGGTGAAACCATTAAAGTCATGCTCTATGTAGTACGGTGCTGAGGTTTCTACTATGGCCCAGATCCAAATGTTCGAGGTACATCTTAACTTCACCCTCAGGCACCTGCAAGACCCATGTCCTTGTGGAAGGTGGCTGATGATGTTCTCTTTATGAACACGTTCTTGTTAAGCCCTCCCTTTTCCTGAGATGTCAACATCATCACTACCTCTACTATTAAAAAATATAGTTCCCCACTAAAACGACAACATAAAAAGCTGCACATCTAGAATACTTAATGAGGAACATGACCTCAAACTGACAAGCCAGTACTTAATGCGTATTAAAGGTCTGAGAGAAATCACTGTTATTGAGACTTTCCTGATGTCTCTTCATGATGTACTCCTGGAATAAGCCAGCAGAGAGCTGCAGTAGCGAGTTTCTCTCAAAGGACTAGGCCTGGGATAAACGTACTTCTTTTGAACAAATGGGGAGTTTTTATTGTGTGGATGCTGTGGGTCAAGGTTTCCTCCCCAGTGCCTGCTAGAGTGCTCAGGACAGGAGCTTGTGGTCTCAACTCATTCCCGCTTCTTCCTTTGTTTTTCTTGGTCCTGCTTTCTACTTGTTTATTTTCTTCTCATTACAGTAAATGTATTTATGCAAAACACTTTAAATCCCTGTTAGAACATGGTGGGGTATTAATAATAGAAGCCCCAAGATAAAATAAAATGTACTTTGAAACAAATTACATTTACAATTTTGGTGGTATTTTTTTCTTGTGATGATGAATTCTTGACCATTGTACTATGTGCAAGTCATGACATTCTGGATAGTATTTTTTTAAAAGGAATAACAGACGTAACTGAACCATTCTGCTTGGGGTAATAATCTAAAGCCATTCATGTGCTTTACAGGCTCAGGCTAATGGCATTTCCCTAAAGAATGTGGTGGCTCTTTAGTGACTTTATGTGCTGTCGCCATGGCATTCCATAAGAAATAACAAGTCTCTTTATTCCTTCTAGTTTTCCAAACACCATCATAAGAACCACTTCCTTGTGCTGGCTGTACATCTGCGCACCATCACTCATTCCTATAAGCAGCAGTGGGGAAATGAGGTGCATTCCTAAGTGTCAACAGGACTTGGAGATAGGATTTTCTTTCATCCTCATTAGAAAATAACTCCAAATGCACATACCAGTTAAACACAGCTGTCTGTCACATTGAACAAATACATCCCACACAGCAAAGATGTTGTATATTTGTTGACAAAAAGAAACTTCCACTGATCCAAGCATTTCATGAATTAATATCTCATCTGGCCACTTTCATTTGCCATTTGTAGATATATCCTGGACCTTGATTGCAGGAAACAGTCACTAAGCAACTAACAAAATAGGGCAGTCTTGGCAGGAGAAGCAGTAGGGAGACCTACATTCCACTTATCTAGGAACAAAATATCCTTAATAGTTGTCTGACAGGGGAAATAACAACAAGTTTTAAGAAGTTAATGTTATTGATGGAAATGGTATGTGTTCCAACAAAAAGCTCCCACAACTTGAAATCCGTGACCTCTTCTAGAGGAAACAAATAAAAAGCTTCATGTACATTGGCTGGTCAATACAACCCACAAAATTGAAGACAGAAAGAATCCTTTGCTTCTCTGCTGTAGAGAAGGAACCAAATCAGGCTTTTAGCAATAGATGCCTTTTGGCCTGAACCAGGGGGAAGGGGAGGCCCGGAGTGGGGGGCAGGGTATTATCTGAATGAAGAGCAGGGTGTTACCATAGTCCAAAACTGGAAAACTGCTGGAGACTGTGCATAAGGGTTTTTTTTTTCTAATTCAAGACAAAAATTTTAAGAAAAATTTCTAAATAACACCAGTCCTTCACTGTTTAGAGTATAATTATGACACCCTAAAAATCACAATTATGCAGTATGCTAAAGTATGACTACTACTAATATTCTTAAGTTGTTTAAAGAAATCAGGGGTCAATCATTCCTTAATTGGTGCAATTAATATGGAAAACAGTACAGAGGTTCCTTAAAAATTAGGAATAGAAATACTGTATGATCCAGCAATCCTTCTTCTAGGTATTTATCTGAAGAACATGAAAACACATTAGAAAGGTATCGGTACCCCTATGTTCACTGCAGCATTATTTACAACAGCCAAGATATGGAAACAACATAAGTGTCCACCGAGAGATGACTGGATAAAGAAGACGTGGTACATATATATAATGGAACATTACTCAACCACAAAAAAGATGAAATATTGCTCTTTGCAATGACAACATGGTTGGATCTTTAGGGCATTATGCTAAGTGAAATAAGGCAGATGGAAAAGGGAAAAAAAGTATTATTTCACTCACATGTGGAACATAAAACAAAAAAGTAACAAACTCACAAAACAAAACAAAAACAAACTTATAGGCACAGACAACAGAATGGTGCTTACCAGAGGGGGAAGCAGGTGAAGGAGGTCAAATATATGGTAATGAAAGGAAGCCAGACTTTTGGAGATGAGCACACAACAGAGTACACAGATATCACATTATAATGCTGTACACCTGAAATTTATATACTGTTGTTAATCAATGTTATCTCAATAAATTTAAAAAAATGGAATGTAATGTTATGGGTCTTATCACTTTATGTAACTGAAATTCTAATGGACAGGAGGACAGCAAAAAAGCCTGATTAAAGAAATAAAAGGAGAATTGGCAACAAACGAGCATAAGAATCAATTACAATTAACAATAGCACTTAATTATTTCTCAATGGATGGTACCTTATATAATCTCCAGCTCTGTTTCCTACCCCCATAGTGCAATGCCTTAATGGCCTTTAGAAAATGATGCTGGGCCCTGGCTGGGTGGCTCAGCTGGATGGAACATTGTCTTGTACACCAAAAGGTTACAGGGTCGACTCCTGGTCAGGGCACATACCTAGGTTTTGGGTTCCATCTCCAGTTGGGGTGTGTACAGGAGGCAGCATGGATGTTTCTCTCCCTCTCTCTCTTTCTCTCTCTCTCAAATCAATAAAAACATATCTTCAGGTGAGGATTAAAAACACACACACACACAAAAAGATGCTGGGAATGTTTTTCTATGTAGACTCTCTTTGAATTGTTTGAAGGAGACTTACTCAACCATAATTACTACAGTAATTTCCCCAAGGGGTTAGGCAAACCCAGTTCTTAAGCTGGGGGTACTGGCAGAAAGGGTCAGAGGTTAGGTGTATGGAAGACCCTGAGGGTGGGGTGGGGAGAGTTTGGCAAAGCACTCCGCACTCCCGACTTTAAGTGTCAGTATTCCCAGAGCTCTGTTATTAGTGTTCTTTTCTTCTTACTCATTCAGTGACTATCTGCACAATCTCATTCACGCCCATATTTGAATTAGTATAAAAAATAATGACTCCCACAAAGTCACTAGCCTGACCTCTCTTCTAAACACTTAACAGCATATCCAATTGCATGGTAGGCTGCTACTTTTCACATTCCAGGCACTTCAATTCCAACTGGTTTGAATTAATTCATTACCTCCCCCCCTAAACTTTTCTTCTTGTGTTCTACATCTGTTTATGCAGTCACTCAATCCAGAAATTTGGAAGTCATTATCACTTATTGTCTCTTATCACAACCCATATCCTCCCCACACATCCAATTAATCAAGTCCATTCAGCTTCATGATAGTTCTTTGAAGCCCCTTCTCTCCCCTCTACCCTACCGCCCTGCCCTGGTTGTGGTCCTCAGCATCTCATCTGGTTCATTACCACAGAGCCAATGAGTATCCCTGTTTCAAGTCTCTCCCTCTTCAATTGCTATTTCATAGAACCATGTTTTAAAAACACAAATGGCCAAACAACTTCCCCACGTAAAGCCCCTCAGAAGCACCCATCACCTACTGTGACAAGCGGAATTCTAAAATGGCCCCAAGATTCCTGCCTCCCTGATGTACACACCCTGCATAATCACTGAAACTGTGGACAGAGTGTTTCTTTCTCCTGTGAGTAGGTTATTAGTTGGCACAGCCGACCTGAAGACGCGGACATTATCAGGGTGAGCCTGACCTAATCACGGGAGATCTTAAAAAAGCAGTTTTCTCTGGCTGGTGGCAGAAGGAGGGGTCAGAGAGATTCAAAGAAAGGTAGAGGGATCCAAGGTGAGGGAGGGTCTTTGTTACTAAGACAGAGGGCCCGTCACCTCAAGGACTCAACAGTGGTCCCCAGCCAGCAGCCAGCAAGACAGAAGGGACCTCAGTCCTGCTACCAGGAAGAAATGAAATCTGCCTTCTGCCAAAGGCGTATGAAGGTGGATCTTCCCTAATCCAGCCTCCAGAGGAAGATACAATTGGTAAACTACTTGACTTATGCTTTATGAGACCCGGAGCAGAGGACCAGCTGAAAAATGTGAGATGATAAACACGATGTTTTAAGTCGCTAAGTATATGGTAATTTGTTAAACAGCAACAGAAAATCGATGCATTTGAACAATACCCAACCTTGCTCGCTCGTCAAACCCATCCTTCCTAACTCTTCCTGACCTTCCTTTCCAGCCTCATCTGTCTCCTCTGTGCCAGCTATTTCTACACTCCATGCTTGCTTTTCACCTATCCTTGTCTGCCCAATTTCTAAACAGAATTATGTAAATATCCTGCGTATAATTAGAATTATTCTGTAAATTTAAAATAAATAAAATATGTGAATGCCACTAGATTTTAGGTTGCCTTAAATACCGCCACAGGAACAGTCAGCCGACATTTCCCAGTAATTAATATTTACCTGCCAAACAGTGACATGTACTTACCATTTTTACATGAACCACTGACGAGGAATCTCTCGTCCCAAAGGAGGTTTTTACAGCCGACTAAAGATCTGCCGTCATGCTTTTTAGGTATCAGTCCTGTTTCAAAATTTAGAGCCTCAAAGAGAAAGAAGAATGCAGGAACTGTGCCTCCAATCGCCACTCCCAATTTCCTCAGGCAAGAGACAGAGGATCTGTCCCAGCATGAGAAGGAAGTGGGCTGAGTAGGTTTCCACCTCTTCCCTTCTTCCTAGCTGCTTCTGTTGTGTCCCTAGTGATTTCATTAAAACTCAGCATGCCCCAGAACTCCTAATATGATAAGAAGCAAAGAAAGGTTCCCATGTCCTTACACGTGCTACAGAAGTGCATATAGAGGATGACCTGCATTTTTAAAGACACTGAAAATAAAACTGAACAGTAAAGCAGCCTCTTCAGATAAACTACTTAAGAGTTACTAGGTAAGGATTTACAAAGTACAGTGAGCTGAGGCTAAGTGGACCTAGGAAGAATGCTCCGTGCTGACTTCCAAAGGGACTAAAGACGAAGGAAAACAGGGTGACTTCATCAGACCCCTTCTCTAATGGGCTTCCCTACTGAGCTCGAGGGAGTTCCTTATGGAAGCCAAGGACACTACCTCCTATTTGCCATAAAGGTGAGTCAGTTCAGCCAACAGATGAGCACTGAAAGCCAGAAATGGAGTGTGTATAATTTTTTTCAGAACATATTCAGGCTTGTTAAATACCTACTGATTCCTGACACAAAAGTAAATAGAACATTAGCTGCATCTTCTGTCTAATCTCAGCAGGCTGAAGCTGGGCAATGTGAGAAAAAAGCAAATTTCCTATTTTCCAGGTCAGTTTCTCAATCCTAACAAGCTTCTAGGTAAATGGGGTTTAAATCTTAAATACAATACAGTTACTTTCTGTTTGTATTTTTAAAAATCACTCAGTATTTCCCAAACTGCCAAATTAATAATTACCCCATGGATGTAAAAACACTGATACTATTCTTACCAGTATAAAACACACACACACACACACACACCCTAGAAATGGAGAGTTAAGATGAAATTCATTTTCTCAGATTTAAGAAATACTTTCCGGTGTCTAACATATTGTTAGGTGATAAGACTAAATTTCTAAATAGTGTGGAGGCTATGATCCTATGGTTTTGTTATTATTTAAGACAATATTTTTAGAGCAGTTTTAGGTTTACAGTAAATTTGAAGGTATGGTAGGGATTTCCCATATGCCCCCACCCTGAACACACAGCCTCTCCCATTATAAACATCCCTCACCAGAGTGGTACATTTGTCACAACTGATGAACCTACAGTTACATTTTAATCACCCAAAGTATATAGGTGGGGGTGTACATTCTATGGGTTTGGAGAAATGTATGATATACATCCACCATTATGGTATCATATAGAGTAGGTTTCTCTGTCCTAAAAATCCTTTGTGCTCCACTTACTCATCCCCTGGCCCCCTAACCCTGGAGACCACTGATCTTTTTAGTGTCTCCATAGTTTTGCCTTTTCCAGAATGTATACAGTTGGAATCACAAGGTAGATAGCCCTTCAGAGTGGCTTCTTTCACAAGTGACATGCGTTTAAGGTCCCTCCATGTCTTTTCACAGCTTGATAGATCATTTCTTTATAATGCTGAATAATATTCCATTGTCTGGATTGTTAACAGTTTATTTATACATTTACCTACTGAAGAATAAAAACAATTCTCTAAGCAGTATGAAGGTTATAATTTTTTTATGTTAAAAAACCACCACTCTATAAAATATTTTATATTTATATTCTTCCAGACAAGGCCTAGAAGGATTTACTTCAGGCATAATGAGAGGGAAGTTCTACAAAGTTAGGGAACCTTTCAAATTTGCTAGCCACTGTCAGCCACCAGGGTCCCTGGCACAAGTAAACATTTACCACTCACTTTGCAACACTCACAGCAACCCAGTGAGCTCTAGGTTACAGATGAGAAAACTGAGGGGTTCCGGGAATAACTTACAAACAAATGGAAAAGCCCAGATGCTGCCCAGGCTAGTGACATACTGCCTCCCAACGTTCAAGATTCTTAAGCTCAAAATTAGATTCTTATAGAGACAACTTGGAAAACTTATTCCTGTACAACAACCCTGCAGTCTGACTAGATTCATGATATTTCCATAGATATTCAGACCTTCAATTGTTAGTGTAGCTATACATTATATGCTTTATAAAAACATTTTTAAAAGTTTAGGTGTGAGTGATCCTTTTTTTAAAATCCTCACCTGAGCATATGTTTTTATTGATTTTAGAGAGAGGAAGGGAGAGAAAGAGAGAGAAACATCGATGTGAGAGAGAAACATCCATCGGTTGCCTCCTGTAAGTGCCCCAACCGGGTGTCAAAACCACAACCTAGGTATGTGCCCAAACCAGGAACCGAACCCGCCACCTTTTGGTGTAGGGGATGATGCTCCAGCCAATGAAGCCAGAGCATGAGTAGTTCTTTTAATGAAAACACTAAATGCGGGTTGTACTACTGGGCGAATGATTCATGATAAAACTGAGTTAAACAGTTCCACTCTTCTGTCTTAAAGAACCTGAATACTATGAGTAGCACAGCACAAGAACTGAAAGAACAAATTCCTTAGCAGAAGCCCCCAGCTATTTAAGAAAGTTAAAATTTGTCAAAATTGAATCTAATTTTTAAATTGATTTAGAATTTTAAAATGGCCCTGTTTATTGGAACTTGCATACTAGACACTGAGAATGTCTGATATGAAAACCTTAAGATAAGAAAATATAAAAAGATACAAAATCTTGGCAAGAATGATTAACAACACTCTTTTTTTTCATGTATCGATAGCCCTAAACGAAGCTTGAAAGCTAACTACATTAGCCTTGAAATAAGTGTCCGAACTGGCTGCTGTAATTTATTTATTGCCATTTAATATTAGCTATGGCATATGTGTTACTAACAAAAAGAAGTAGGAAAGGAAGCTATTCAATTTCACTACGAACATTTTAGCAGAGCTTTCCCCTCCCTATATTTCATCAACATTTTTCCACCTCCTAATGAATTATTTGACTGCTGTATCCAAACAGCAAACAAGACTGGACTGAAATGCCACGATGACAGATCTTCCCTTCTTCCTCTGCTATAAAAATTAACTGACCGCTGGAATAGTAAAACCACAAAAGGTATTCATAAATGCAGTTTCATATCTCCTTTTACGTTAAAAACTAAGAGCACCGTATTCACCTCTCTTCACAGGCCAGCTGGACACCGGGCCGTGAGGCAGGTTGCCAGCCAAATCCTAACACTAATCACTGCCCGTCCATGTGCCCTTCCTCTCTAGACTGCATCCGCCAGTAAGTGCTTGCCAGCAGTCGTACTGAAAGCGAGTCCTCTGTAAATATCTTACCGTGCCTCTATAATAGGGCCTTCAATTCCATACTGTACCCCCAGTCTTCCCGACACACACACACACACACACACACACACACACACACACACACACACACCCCCATACATATTTTGGGGGAACTGAACTAGGGGCTCATGTTCTCCTCTAACTCTAAGAACATGCCATTTACCAGACTTCAACTCTAGTCAAAAAGAGGTCACAGGTGTTCTCATAGGCCTCGGAGTTTGGGGGCAAGGTAAAAAAAAAAACCCAAGCCTCTAAAACTGAAGGTAACAAAACTTTTTTTATGAAACTCAAGAGACTATCCACCATGTGTAGAAATCCTCCCAGCTTATTAACCATCTATGAAAAGATTTTCTAATCTTGTGGCTAATACCAGTAGCCTGCTTCCTAAACTTCCTGAAGGGCCAAGAGTAGTTCCAGAAAAAGAAAGGCATTCATTTAAATGCTAACTAAGTGGGGATGAGCTATAATCTTGAAAATTATAACCTTTCATGTGGGAAATGCTGTAATTATGAAGTGAACTGGAAACTGATCACGAAAATTGGGGAAACGTACGAAGGGAGGGCGAGGGTCTCCAGTTTATACTAGCCTTTCTACTTTGAGCTGGACTATGTGATAACTGTAGAACTCACTTAAAATCATTCCATATTAAGATAAAGAGCTAACCCAAGCTTTGAACAGTTACATATACCATTTGGAAGAGCTTATGTATGATCTCTCCAGCTACTTTCCTCTTCCTGCTCAAAATAGAAAGTACTGCTTCCAAGTTCTACTCTTCACATAGTACCTTATTTCATGATAGTATAAGCAAAAACAGACTTAGTAATCACTAAGAAGTCTTGAGAGTGTCTACTACACACGTACTTCAAGGAGATTTTGAAGTCTTCAAGCCACCAGGAGCAGGAGGGAAGGAGAGCGCTGAGGGATGGAGGTGGCGGAGAAGGAAAGGAGGTGAGGAAGGGACATGATGTCAAAAGCTTACAGAATTACAAATAAAGTAGATATTCAAGAATTTAATTAATATTAAATAATTTGAAAAGCAGATCGTTCTCCTTTTTCTTTTTCCTCCTGCTATTTCACAAGTCCTTGCTGGAGGTAAGTACTATATTTTGGTTTGTTCCTTCAGCTGCTACAGACTTTGGGTGTTTTAATGCCACAGTATAAAGAGAACTCTGGAGCAGAGGGTGGGAGATCTGGGTTCTGGCCCTTCTCTGCCCTCTCCAGGCTGTGTCCTCAGACACACCATTACCTGCTTTAGGCCTACTTCCTCACCAGTAAAATGAGGTAGATGCAAAATTATTCCCAATGTCCCTTCAAGATCTAAGATTATGTGACTCTATGACTGACAATTCCACATCCATGCTTGAAGGCTTTGACTCCTGATTTCAGTATCTGTAACGTAATAGTCCCTTAATTAATATATATTAAGTTCTCTCCAAAATTAGTAAAACTCCTTGGCATCTTTTATACACAGTGTGATGTTACTTCTATGAATTTTAACTGTTGTAAACAAGAAAAAAGAATTTGCATTAAGAGAATATTTAACAACTCAAATGAGTCATTCCCTTGTCAAAAAACATTTTGGTGCCTACTATGTGCAAAATGATCAATGCATTCTAGAAAACACAAGGATTTTAATGAGGTGCCTGGTAGAGACTACACCTTAAGCAATTTTTTGAAGCTATAAGCTTAGGTCCACTAGTAGGGAAGAGCCTGGGGAAGGTCATTGGTAGCAGGCACTCCTGTACTGGGACTATGGGGCCAGCTAAACCTGTGTGAGTGGGAGAGTGTGGTCTCCACACATGGGGCCAGCTGATGTCTACCACACTGGGAAATTCTTCCTGAGGAAGGAAATGAGGAATGCCTTGGACTAAAGTAGCAAAGAAAGAACTTCCTTTGCTTCTGGGGCTGGGGCTGAGTTACAGAGGGTGCGAGCTGGCACCTGGAACATGGAAGGGAAATTATTTCTGGAGAAGCAGCCACGAGAGAACAGGACCCTCCCTGAGACCTAGGAAAGGTGTCAGAGGTTAACTCACCCACCATCTCATAGGAGTCCATGGCAAGAAGGCCACACACACAAAAAATAAATTTTTAATATTTCTTCTAAAACACAGGTAAAAACTTTCAGTAATGAGGTTGAGGATGTCTCTAAAGGAGGCAAGATTTATGCAAGTAAACTAGATATAAAAATATAAAGTATAATCTTGAGTTTTAATTACAGGATGGTAAGAACTAGGAAAAGGGTTAATTTCAAACATAGGAGATTACGTCCTTCGTTAAATAGGTAATGAATATCTACTATGTGAAAATCAACCTCTGCATTGTATGAAGTACCAAGGTAAATATGACACTGCACTCTGGGATGGGTAAGACAGACCTCACATAGTGAGTATTTTGCTTGTGAATCCACTCTGCCTGAACACAGAGCTAGAAAGTTTGTGTCACCAAATCAGCAGCACGAAGCAGTCAGAAAACACAATGGGAACGTGGTGAGTTGGGGAAACAGTAAGTTAAAGAGCAAACCTGTCTCAGTACCACGGTGTTAGAACAGTAACATTGGGAATTAATCCCCAGTCAGGCCTCAACACCATGAGACAACTGTGGTAAATCCCAAAAGAACTGCTCAGTGAACTTGACAGAGCATCAGTTACCCGGTGTGCACAGGCATCCAACTTCCAAATGCACTCAGTTTCCAAGACACGACCCACCATATGGTGACACACCAGAGGGTTTCACCGGTTGTATATGTTGACATACATGCTCATAGCTTTAACATTAATATTGTTCAGAGGGTTTATTAGACCATGTCTATACTCATGATGGACTATTAGAGTTTATTATTTAAAAAAATAAAATCCAAGGAAATAGGTTAAACAATTTTAGTAAAAAGGGTGTGCCTTATTGGGACAAATCTTGATTCCTTGGGAAGATTTATTCCTAATTGTGTCAGATAAATGAGAAGGTGCGTGTTAACAGTCCTTGGATTTAACTGTTCCCATGGTTGCATCAGGGAGTCATCACACAAGGAAACCAAGTTAATTAAAACAGTTCCATCCTCTGGAGTCCCCAGGGGCATCGATGATCCAGCAGGAAAGCTGCTGCTGCTAGACTGGCTGTTCGGTTCTAGCACGACAGACGGTACGATGTGGTAAAGACAGTGAGCCGAGCAGGGGCCCGCTGAGAAGTTAAATTGGAATTTACACAACTGCAGAATCAAAAACTCTGACACTGATGTAGCTGTTGAGTGAGCAACACTTGTACTGGATTGAAAAAAATCTTTATTTCTTACAATTAATTATTATTTCTTATAATCCAAAAAAGGCAACAGATGCTCTAATCAACTTTCTGGATTATGATGATTCTCTCTGCTGTCAAGAACTTCCAAAGGGATTGTAAGGTATTTTAATCATGTAACATCTATAGAGGTTGGAAAATTCAGACACTGAATTTGTTTTTCCAACCAAAACCCATTAAGTGGAGTACGGAGAATAGTACAACAGATTTAAATAGTTAATTGAGTCACGGGCTAAACAAAGCACTTGGGAGTTTTTTTAAACATTCCCTTCCTGACCAGTAGTTAGAAGGTGACCAAAGCATATTTAGGACACAATGCCATAAATTTCCTTACCCTCTCTGGTTCCTCAGAAGCATCTCTGGATGGTTACCAAGAAATGCTAGGTGGAGTGAACACAGTTTCTGTGCTTACTCCAGATTCTGGGACATTCTGGAGGACCCTGGTCTCAGTCATGGGGCTCATTCAACCAGCTGGCCTCTGCACAGGGCCAAACCTTAGGGGCAGGCTTTTATGATTTTACTGCTGCACTTAAGAAGCTCTTTTTAGTTTGCCTCAATCTGGATATAAATTTCTCTCTGCAATGTGGCTGATTCACTGGTGTCTTCCCCTGGAGTGCTACCTGGGTCTCCTAAGCACTAAAGTCTCCCTCACTAAAGAATCACCCATGAGTAGAGCAAACGGAGGTCCCACATGCACAGACGCTTGGTGGGGCCCTTGTGAGGAACACTTGCATGGTAAGCCCTCTGCCACTTTTCCAATCGTGCTCTAGATTCCTCCACCAATCTGGTTTCTTGTGAAGGTCAAACCAAACTACACCATAAAATGGTTTGAACATTTCCTACATGTAGTAGCAAACCTATATTATAAAATATGGACTCAAATTTCACATCATGTTTGACCTATTTTCCTAAAACCAAATCAAACTAGATTAGAATGGTACCCAAATAAGAGAAAACATTTCTAATTGGATGGTCATTAGGAAATATGATGTATGCTAATTAAACTCAAATGAGTCCGCTGAACATGGAAGCAATGGGACTAAAATAAATGTGATGAGCACTAGTTCCTTTATTGTGTGTGACTGGAGTATTTTTATTTATTTTCTCTTTTAAAACTTATGTCCAAGAAATATACAGCAACAATAACAACTGGCTCTAGGAAGTTGCTTGTGCTCTTTAATGGTCCAATAAAAATAATAAGGGAATGACAGTATTAGTGGTTTTGTTGGCATACATGAAAATCTGGCATGCAAGCATTTCCCAAATATATATATCAAATTACTTTTAATAGATCTTTTCTTATTATAAGATCTTTTCTTATATTTTCCTCATAATAAGATCTTTTTATATTTTAGATAATCAAGACTAAGAATTTGAAAAATTACTTGGGAAAAAGTCTCTCAAATGGAAAAACATTGAAAGCTACAATGATCTCAACCTACTGCTAGAAGGAAATCTGAAAAAGTTCCTTAGAAGCATCTGTGGATGGTATCAAGAAATGCTTGTTGGAGTGCACTCCATTGTTTCTGTTTAGTCCAGATTCCGGGCCATCTGCAGATCCCTCATGATCCCGTCACTCTCCACCCAACACGCTCAAGTCAAAATTCACCATTATTATTATTGTGAGTAAAAGGCTACCATATATAAAGAATATGTTACATCCCAGTTAGTGTTCGAATAAAGTACCAGCTTTAATCTCAATAATTACTTTTTGAGGCAAATACATTCACCCCCATTTTTCCTGGTGAGGAAACTTAGGTTCAGAAAGTTTAAGGCAGTAACCTGAAATTGTGGGTTACAAGCGAGTGGTTCCATTTTCACACCCCAACTGGTGGATTTGGAGCATCCCTACCACATGAGAACTAAATGAGACAATACAATGGGAGCTGTCTCTCCAGCACAGGGAGCCAGGGACTCGCCACCTTCAGTAAACCAAACACTTCACTTCCATAAAGCAGCCTGGGCTCGCAGGATCGCGTCTGACAGCTACACTGCACGGCTGACTTGTGTTGCGTTGGTAACTGACTCTAACCCAAAGATGAGTTTCACCCAAGCTGTCATTAAGTCTGACTGCCTCTTCTCAAACACATTTCTATTTGTACGTAATCCTTAAAAACGGAGTAAGGTTTTACCTCCTGCTAAACCTTATCTTGCTACTTTGCTTCCACACTGTCCCCTCCACACGATTCTGACACACGGGCCCTTAGTCACTTTTAAAGCTCTGTATCACTTTAAAAAAAAAAGAGTTTTTGGTGTCTTCATCCAAGACTTTGACAAGAACTTATTTTAAAGGAGAGAAAAGACTGAAGGGTAAAGTTTTTCAACCTCTGTTTACCTATTACACCCTGTGCACCTTGCCAGCCAAGGTTTACGTTCCACGGCTTGTATCTAAAGACTAGGGGCGTTTTGAATATGTTTTTTTCAACAAGCATCATATTCTCACTCTGAGAACCATGACACTGATTCACAACAACCATTTTTCTTATTCAACCGCTCAGCGACAAATAAATCAATTTCACTTCACCACGTCCAAACTTCTCCATCTCCACAGCAATGTCAATAATTAACACATTTTCTTCTACTACTGAAGTCTGTTGTAAAACCGAAAATATTCTGCTGGCAAAGGTTTTGTGGCAGGAAAAAGTTACTCTTAAGAATCTGTCACATTTATAAAAACACTTTATTATAAAGGAAAGTAACTGACCAACATTGCCCTGCCACTCCAAATGCTCACAGTGACGGTAGAAGTAACACTGAATTGTATCCAAGGTTAATTACAAAATTCTGTACTCAGAAACACAAATTACCTCTAATGAATTCGAAGCACGGAATATAAATTAAATTTAGCAGAATGATGAACACTACACATCAGTCAGTCCTGAGGCATCTACTCTCCCCACACAAAACACTACAAACTCTTTTTTAGAAAACTCTGGTAGCTATGACTGACTAGAGGGCTGCCAGGCAATCCTATTTATTCCATTATACTGTATAATAGAATCAATAGAAAGACTCTCTTTGAAGTTAACAAAAAAAGCTTTCCTTGACTTGGATCAATTTTTCCAGAAAGTAAATCCACAATGGAAAAATACCACCTCTTTCAAGGTTACAAATGTCCTTTAAGCTTCATAGTAAAACACAGGTAGAAGTATATTATTGTATCTCTCCATTTCCAAAATAAACATTCAAATCAACAACTGAACACTTTGGGCTAAGATTTAAGCCCAAATCAAAGCCAGGAAAATGCAAGAAATGGATCTGAGCATGGCAACGTTAGGTAGGATCCTTAAAACATGTATTTCACTGCCCACAGCAACCCATAGATATTTGTCAAGTTATATGATGACAAAAATTATATAAATATAGGCTAAATAACTTTTGATCTAATAACATCTTCAAAATATATATACATTTCCTATGTTCCTGCAATCTGTAATAATTTAGTAATCCAACCCCATCTCTACCCTTATTGACATTATCATCGTGAAATGGATTTGAATTTTCTGTTCCAAGAAAAGCATTGAGTGCATGAGTGTCTTATGCAAAATATAGCAGAAATGATATGGGGGCTGTAGACAAAGCAGAGATGAATGAATGTGGGATATGGGAAGTCAGGTGAGCTCTGTGCTATTTATGTCATAAGGAAAGAGAAACAGAAATGTGAACACACAGGTGTACACTGTCCACGAGCCCAGGAGTGTGTGAGCATGCGGTATGAGCACGCGGTGGGAGGGGCTGGTGTAGAGAGACGTGTAATGTCCCCTGTGTGGCAAAGGGCAGGGGCCTGGTGGTGGGAGGAGTGAGCTCTTTGAATGAAAACATTAACTTTGAAACAGAATCACCCTGCTAAAAGAGCAAGCTGCTCCTTCCCAGCTGTGGGGAGAAGATGCCACGGGTGGTGCACAGAAATCTGTTCTTCTGGGTTGAGTTCATGACCTAAATGTACTCTCCATGATACTTAGAGAACTCAACAATCAACCAATCACCCATTTCCATAGCTACGGACAGGCTCTCTTGTTGTTAACTTGGACTTGCTAAACATCTCAGACAAAAGTCATTCAACTGTCTCTTCTCTGAGAGGAATCTGTTTTCTTTACCAAAAGAACACTTGAGCTGCAGTGCCCACCACAATGTACATTTTACAGAGTCCTCACCCTCCCAGCAAGAAAAAGACACCCACAGTTCAAATTACTCCACTGGTCCTAGGTACAGAAATCTCCAAGTTTCTACCATTAAACAACTGACTTGGGCATTAAATAATCAAACAGAAAAGGCCAAATTCATTTAAATCATAGCTCATAGTTAGGATGTTTAAAACTTGATTTTTAAGGCCTCCAATTTGTTTTCCTACCATGGAAAGTGGTGGAGATTTTTTTAAAAAGATGACCACATTTTTCTTTTGATTGTACCATTTGGGGGACATTATAAGTACTTTTAGTAACTTGATCCCTGTTAGAGACTTTGGAAATAATTCTGTATTTAGAAACGGTCTGAGCATTTTCCTGGAATTCTGAAAACATAAAGAGGCATGATGTGTGTTTTGTGCCAACATTCCCCAGCTCTCAGTATCTGGGACAAAAAAGTTCTAAAATACACACTTACCTCCACATCACAGGTGTACTCTGATCCATCTAGAAGTATCACTTTGCACTGCATGCTTTTAGGCTTTTTGACAATCTTCAATGGAGATCGAGAGAGTTTACTGCTATATGATTTCTGAGAGAGTTTATCGTCTTCCAGTTGCTGATATTCGAGCTGTTTTGCAGCCCCAGCAGCAAATTCCCGTTCCTTGTCAGTGACCTGTGAAGAACAATGAATAGTTTCATTGCAAGACAGGAAATAACTACTGCATTGCTCAGGCAATACCAGAGCACTTTGGAAACAGGCATTCCCATTTCCTAAAGGATCAGAGACACCTGAATCGGGATATTAGAAAAGGGTATAAATACAGATACTTACAATGCTAACAATTTTACCTAAATAGCTTTTGCCCTTGAGATGCACCAGTGGGCCCTTATTTCAGCTTGACTCAAGGATTTACTTTGGAAGAACTGAGCAAATGCCATTGAGACTTCACTGAGCAAAGAAGAAAAATAAACAGAATCCTGGCTTTTTAAAAAGGTGTTGGATAGTATCAGTCTTTAAATCATCTAGATTTTTACCTAATGTACTTCATCTTCTTCAGTCACTGGTTCCTTCTATATTCTAAGACCCATAACCAGCAAATATACATACAAGGTATCTTTTAAACGTTAAGGCCTACAGAACTTTAAGTATTAATCTTCTCAGTAGTTGTACAACTGTTAAAATATTTGATTTAGCTCTAAGTCAGTTCAATGAAGCCAGCAGCACTGAAATTCACCACAAAGTAATCCCCTAAATCTACTTCCCCTCATTGTAATGAGCCAATATACGAACAGACCAAATCTGTCCAAAAGCATCAATCTGCTTTCAAATCACAACAGTGTAGTCCAGGCAGGACTCAGAACTGCAGAAGATGTCTTATGTAACAGCAAAATTCTCCCTTGAATCACTCTCCTTTGAAATCTCTCTGTGCACTGCTGTCCAACTACTCTTTTTACATCCCTCATCTAAGCATTAAGTGACCATCAATGGTATTAGTGCAAATTCAACTCATGGGGCAGACTACCACTCCACCGGCCTGCAAGTATACAGACAGTCCACAGGAAAATACGTTCCGAAATTCAGATTAGGCCCCTTGAATAAGCATGAAATTTCCTCTCTCATGAACATACTATTATTGTCCAGGTAGCTAAGAGTATATGGGCTTAAGAGTAAAGACAATATTGACAGTCTAGCATTTCAACTTTTCTTCTTTATTAGCCTCTATAATTTTACAACACTAATATAATCACAAAGTTATTTTTCAGTATATTTATTTTGGATTTTAGGTATAGATTCTTGCTTTTACAATGGCATTTTCTATCTTGTATTACATTCAGAAGATTAAAAATACAGTCCTTTCCTCCATTACCCTGCCCAGGAAAGGAATTCAAGGAAAAACTCTTGAGAAGTTCTTAAGAATAAAAAACAAAAATCAGCCCTGGCCAGTGTGGTTCCGTTGGTTGAGCACTGTCCCACGCACCAAGAGATGGCAGGTTAGATTCCCAGTCAGGGCACGTGCCTGGGTTGCCAGCTCGATCCCCAGTAGGGGGCGTGCAGGAGGCAGCCGATCGATGACTCTCTCATTGATGTTTCTCTCTCTCCCTCTCCCTTCTGCTCTCTCTAAAAAAAAAAAATCAATAAAAAAATATTTAAAAAAATAAATATTAAAAAAAAACTGAGGAAGAGATAGGACTAATTTAGGTCTCTTGACTTTGTAACCAGTCATCTTTCCCACAAAGGGTTTAGTATCATTTCTCTTGCTTGGTTTTAAACATCTGACTATAGAAAAGATAAAGTATACTTAACCATGTCTGGGTATAGAAACTCTTCCATCTCTACAATTATCCCCCACTTTAATTTTTATTTCAATTCAGAGATAAGAGGAAAGAATAAAGAAAAGCCAACTTAGTTATTTTAAACTTCTGAAGATTTAAAAACAAACATTACCACCATCACTCCTCCACAAAAAGGTAAAGAAACATGAAAACAACCCTTCCTTAGATTTTTTTTAACAAGTTGGAAGAATAATCCTTATCACAAAACATCTCAGATCAGACAGAGCATCTATTTATAAAACATAAAAATAAATGTTATTCTCGATACTATTTAAAAGCAAAACTTAAATTCTATTGGAAAAGAAGTAAAATAATCAGGTTGTAACTTATACTGTAGGTTAATGTTATAAAAATGTGTTGTGCGTGCCAAAGAATTTCACTAATATGCTGATTTCATGTCTCTTCTCTCACATGGTCTAAAATGTCCAGCTTGACACATCTGACCTATAAAAAGTAAATCATTTGCAGGGGTCTCTAGATTTCTTACCGCACGTGAGTCAGCACTCTAAAACATGTTGACGCCAGGTCTGATGTTTTAAGCCAAAGGCACTTAAACATGGATTCATTCAAGGCCCAGGTGTAAACCATGCTTTTTATTTTACATGAAAACTTTTAAAAGAAATATTCACATTACACATGACAACTGAAATATGTCTAGTATGTAATAGAGTGGAAAATATACATGTATATAGGGGAGGAAAAAAGGCTCTCCTGAACATCCACTCAGAGTAGCTGACAACATTAGGGTCAGAATGACTCCTGGGAAAAGCCAAAATAGCTCTAACCCCTTGGCTTGAATAAAAATCAAGGGCATAATTAAAACCATCAATGTGGTGTCTAGCCTTCCTGTAAGCCCAGATAAAACCAATAACCTGCAGTCCAGATTTCAGTGTGAGTTTAAGAGCTTTAATCAAACAGAGCAGTTACCAAGCAAGGTTGTGGAATGTCATTCATTGAAAGCCTTAAAATAGTGTAAATTTTCATCTGCGTAGGACCAGAAGGGGTGAATCAGATGACCCCTCATAGTTCCCTCTTGTGCTAAGAGACCAAGGTCAGACAAGATCCTGAAGAGCTCAGTAAACATTCTTTAATTGCTTTTCTGAGTGATGCCAGCTGCTGCAGGGGAGCAGGGCCGCATGGATCCTGTGGGCTCACCTCCTTCCTCACAGGGGTGCTGTGTGCTGCAGCGGCTGCGAACTGCTCCAAGGCCTGGTGCTGCTCCTCTGGCCCTGGCTGCGCCTCCACGGGCCCCTGTGGACCCGCTGCCTCCTGGGGCTCGGCCTCCTGCTCAGGCTTGGGTTCGGAGTCTGAGCCAGATTCGGTCGTCATGGTTGATTGTTCTGCAAGCAGAAAAAGGGAAAGTCCCATCACTCGGTGTGATTACCTTCCCTAGATGGCAAAACCAGGATGCCACACGTGAAGGCTGCAGAGAACCACAGTGCGAAAGATGGAGAAATGCTAACAAAGCTGATCCTACTGCACAACTAACAGGGGACTTGCCAACGTTAGCATGAAGATGGCTGTCCGTGAACAGTTCAATATTAACATTTAACTTGAAGTCAAAGATGACCTGTAATGAACACAAGTTTTATTCCTGTTACGTTTTTGATGATCTAATAATGGGTGATCTAATTTTTTTTTCCATTCCCTTTCCCCTTCCTATCTTTAGGGACCCTGTTCTGCCTCTCCCAACCCTGGAATCTCTCCATGCTTGCATGAACAAATGCCTTTCTCTTTGATTTCTCATCAAAACCACAACTACAACAGAGGCGTCTCCAGTGACATGGACTCTGTCCCATACTGGACAAGCACTGGCCGTGGCTGGAGGGAAGCTGGGCAGCACACCTCTCCCTCCCTCACAAGGTTCATTCTTCTAGGCTTCTTCCTGGCTTCCTTCCATTTCCTTTGAATGTTGAAAGGGAAATATCTCATAAACTCAAAAAACAGATCTTAATTTATAATAATCTGCTCTTACATCCTAAAAAAGGTTTTATAAAATATAACCACCATTTTCTAAGCATTTGATGGTCAAGCCACTTAAATATATTGTGCCTCCATTTCCACATCTGCTAAATGAGGGAAATGAATTATGACCATATCTGAAGAACTTATTTTCTGCTGTTACTTTTCCCTCTATTAATAGATGTGCCATTTTGTTTAAAGCAGTTTTTTGCTCTAAGAAGCAACGGAGCTATTACGCCCATGGTTACCATGCCATTGTAAGTAATTTTTTATCTTGGGTATGGGAACTACCTCAAAAACAAACAGATCAGATTGTCATATTTTTCCCCTTCCTAATTCTAACTTTATGGTAAAAATATCAGGAGCAAAAGGCTAGTGTAATGCTTTAAGCATATGATACACACATTAGTATAATGTAAAATTATGCAAAATAATTTAGTAAAACCTCAGTAAAACCATTTAGTTCCTGTCTTTACAATACACAGTGGAATATGTTTAATAATTTGAAGAAAAGGGGAAACATAAAAAATAAATACCAATCTATGTTATAAACTAAATACTGTAACGGTGCTTCTATGTAGGGTTACTTTTTACAATCACCAGTTATTCTTTCTGTTGAATAAGAGACATATCAACCTGACAGGTGCTCAGCTGCCCAAAGTGTATGTAAATATCAAGTCCAAATTCAGAGCAAGATAGTAATCCAAACAAAACTGACACATTATTTTCTCCTCTTACATCACATTTTAGATTTTCAAGCAAATCTTGAAAGTAAATATTATATTCTCTTTTGTATGTTTATACTGAAAAGTGGTATGAGTCTACAGGAAAAACAGTGGAGCCTACAACTGAATTCCATCTTTCAGAAGGGGGCAGATTAGTTTTGATAGTTCAATTCACCAAAGTCTTATTAAGCAACAAATATAAGTCAAACACTGCTTATAGTTTAGAAACAGAGATGAATATGTTATAGGGCCCTTCCCCACCCCAAGAAGCTCCTACTCTGTGACAGAAATAGACAATCCCCAGAATCCATTCTCTCTGTTTTCCTTTTAGTAACTAAACATTCTGTTTTTGCCGGTACTCCTCTATCCAGCTTGAGACCACCATGAGCTGTGGCCATGTGATCAAGGCTGACCAATGAGACAACAGAGAGAGTGTTGGTCATGGCCTAAAGACGCCACTTGCCCTAGATTCCCCTTTCCCATTAGCTGGAAATTAATGACTAACGTGGTCCCCACAGACCCAGTCACGGAGGTCCCAAGTTCAGGAGGATGCCAGAGCTGCCCCTTTCAGCCTGGGTCCTTGGATGGCCTCATGGAGCACAACCCACCTGCTCCGGATTGCTACATGAGGCGGAAATCTACCGTCTTGTTTGAGCCCACTCCCAATCCAATTCTACAGACGAACTTCTACTAGTCATACTCTGGTGGTACCCATCCTACTAAAGCAAAGTAGCCTTCCCTTGACCTCACTTCCTCCGTCAGCTACTACCGTATTTCTCTGCTTTCCACTCATAACTTCTCCAGAAACTTCCTGTTGACCCTTACTGTCTTACTTCCTCACTTCCTCTTCGTAGCCACTCCTGTCTGACTCCATTGGGCGGTTCTTGTGGTCAGTGCAATGGACCACGTGCTCTCATCTGTTCTCAACTCATCTGACCCTTCAGCAGCCCCAACCCGGTGATGAGACATTCCTTGCCAACACGTTTCCAGCTCTTGGGATTCAGAACTCACCTCTCTCTCCTGCTTTTCTCCTATCTCTCTGGCTACCCCTTTTCACTCCTCATCTAACCTCTAAATGTGGGAATATCCTGGAAAACTCCATTCTAGACCCTCTTTTCTACTCTCTACATCCCCTCCACAGTGGATGGTATCTTTTTCCAGGGCTTTAAATAGTTTCTATAAGCCATCAACTCGCACATTCGTCTCTCTAGTCCGTACCTCTTTTCTGAGCTTTTAAAACTCCAGCTGCCCCCCTGACATTCCTCACAGGTAGCTACTGATTTTTTCTCCCAAATCTGCTCCTCCCCTTATCTTCTTCACCTCAATAAATGGCAGTGCCATTTCTTCAAGACAGAATTCCAGAAGTCACTTGTGACATTTCCCTTCCCATACCTTCCTTATCTAATATAGGAAAAGTTTTGCAAAATATATAATTTTGTAAATGTATATAAATATATGTTAAAAATATATTCTTCCAAAATACAACTGACCACTGAATAATGTAGAGTTGAGGGCATCCCCTGCCAAGGTATAAAATCTGTATATAACTTTTGATTTCCCACAAAAGCTTAACTACTAAATAGCCTACTGTTGACCAGAAGCTCTACCAATAACACAGGTGATTAACACATATTTTGTATGTTATATGTATTATATACTGTATTCTTACAATAAAGTAAGCTAGAGAAAAGAAAATATTAAGAAAATCTTAAGAGAAAATACATTTACAGTACTGGATTTATCAATACTGTAAGTTTACATCATCTATTTACAAGATGAAGAGCCTCAGTACCTATATCAATATTGTCTTATATGATATAAAACACTGCAGACATTATACTTACTACTAACACTAGACATCAAAATAGAAAAGATTGTTGAAAAAACTCATATTTATTTACAGATATAACAATTCATGCATTAATAACGAAGAAGCAATATGATTGCTTTATAGTAGCTTACTGTAATCGATATAAAATCTCCAAAAAATTCTCCAATATATTTATTAAAAATAATCCAAATATAAGTGGACCCACGCAGCTCAAACCTGTGTTGTTCAAGGGTAAACTGTATATCTTGAATTGGTTTCCTGACACTAAGCAAGCCATCATTTCTCTCCTCAATAACCTTTTCTCTGCCTCTATTCCTGCCCACCTCTATGTTATCTGATTTTCATAAACATAAATCTGGTCACATCACTCATTGCTGAAAACCCTTTAATAGCTTCCCAGTGTGCTTGAAGTTAAATCTGAACTCTTTAATTACTGTGGCCTTCAGGGCAAGCCAAGGCCTCAACTCCCTATCCACACCCAGCAGCACTGCCTATCCCGCTCTCCCACAGTGATCCAGCCACATGGTCTCCTTTCTGCTTCTAAACCACATCCAGATTTTCTGCCTCAAGATTTTTTAGACATGTTGTTCTCTTTACTGAAAGCAGTTTTTTCCTCTGATCGTCATGTGGTCAGTTCCCCATTCCTCAAGTGTTGGCCAAGAGAGGCTTTCCCTTTTTACATGGTTATTCCAATTGTGCCTTATTGTTTCCTTCCTTTAATGTATCAGATTTTATAATTATTCAACCCCCTCTTAACCACCTTCCCTTATACTCAAGGGTGGGGATCATATTGTTTATACCCCAGTATACTCAGTATAATATCTGCAGGGTATACCTAGTAGATGCCTAAAACTGGATAATACCAAATCCTATATCTACTACGTTTTTTGAAAATTCATACATATGATAAGGTTGAATTTCTAAATTAGGCACAGTCAGAGATTAACAACAACAAATAATAAAATACAGCATTTATAACAATATACTGTAATAAAAGTTATATGAATATGGTCTCTGTCTCTCTAAATGTCTGTTAACCGATCTGATAACCCAGACAGCTAAGTGACTAAGGGATGAGTCACATCCCAGGCAGGACAGAGCAAGATGTCATCACACTACTCAGAATAGGGGGCAATTTAAAAATTACGAATTGTTTACTTTGGATATTTGATATTTGATTTCCATTTGATATTTTCAGACCACAGCTGAGTACTAAAATCACGGAAAGACAAGCTGCAGATACCGGGGGACTTATTGCATCAACACAGTACCTACAACACAGTAGGAATTTCAATAATTATTTGATGAGCAACTAAATAATAAAATCAACTCCATCATTATATCTCTGCGTTTTAAAGTGTAATAACTCTTCTTTATTACACTTTTAAATATCTCTTAAGTGGGTAAAGAGTACGTATTTTATGTTTTAATGGAAAATAGAACTCAGTTAAACTTTCAGAACCAAAATCTACCTACAAGGTAGACACTAGTGGTCTGTTCACAGTCTAATACATTTATCAATACACCGAAGGGCTTTCCAAAAACACAAAAAGAAAATGTTTAGGTAGTTTAGAGAATATCTATAAAAGAGTAACCAGTCACTAGATCATAAATTTAAATAAATGACTACTAGAAAAAGCATATTTTTAAAAAGACTTAATTTTTCCTAGACAGGACAGTTCTTGCATATAAATCATATTATTTTGAAAAATTTGGATACCTTCAGTAGGATTCTGTTATTATGTGTGTTTCAGCAAATAATGGCTATAATAATTAGATGTCAAAACTGTTACAGATGCAGAAAACCAGAATCATATATCAAAATATAAACATCTCAGTTCATTTTACTTTAAAATCTATATATAATCTTTATAGATATAATACATGAAAATAATCAGCAGCAAATACCTTGCCATGTGTGTTCTGGATGGCTAACTTTTTTCTTTTAATCCTCACCTGAGGATATGCTTTTTATTGATTTTAGAGAGAGAGGAAAGTAGAGGGAGAGAGAAACATTAATGTGAAAGTGAAATATCGATCAGTTACACCTCCTACTGGGAATCCATCTGGACATGTGCCCTGACCAGGACAGGACCTGCAACCTTGGTGCAAGGGATGACACTCCAACCAACTGAGCCACACTGGCCAGGGCCTGGATGACTAATTCAATTTTTTAGTCTCCTACTCCCTCTTCCATAAAATGAGGGGTTCAGATCTGAAATTAGTGATGTAGGTGAGTTGGGTGTGAGGGGTAGTGAAAGGCAGGAAACTCCCAGATCTTTTAGTTCAAGCCAAAAAGTATGTCACCTCTTTCATCATCTTCCAACTTCCTTACTACTTTTTAAAACTGAGAAGTTTTTACACAAATGTAGTTGTAGTAGATACATTTACGTATCAGTGCACTCTAAACTTTAAAAGTTGTCAAATATATGTTAAAATAGAAATCTTCCTAAACCTATGACATTAGCCTCTAGGCTCACTATACATGAAATAAAAGGGCAAGTTTAGTAAAGAAATATCCCAGTAGTGAGTTTCCGTGTTATTATTCTAGTCATGAAACCATTTTGCACCTGCTTTTGTCTTTAATTCCACAACTCCCTAAGGCAGAGAGTCAGCTATACAAAAGCTGAATAAAAATGCAAAATGGACAGAGCCCAGCAAGCACCTATGAACTATTTAAATACTAAAATAACCTACCGTTATTGTCTACCTATGAATACACTGTATAATACCTTACCTGTTATACATCACATAAATCACAAAACCTCAAATCTTAAACAAACTCCTATGCCCTTGTCAAATATTTCCTAGGTATATTATTTTTTCCAGCTATATGCATAATATAATAAATGAAAAAATCAATGCTATTTTTTGACTAATTTTAATATAATAAAACTTCCATTGCTGTTGAGAGAAATTAAAGTAATAAACCTTAAAAACATAAGGCTTTTACATTCTGGAATCTTACTAGAATCAATATTTAATTCCACATATCTGAAAGGGCATCAGTTCATATTGTACCTATGAGTAGATATCGATGGCCTAGATCAGTAAATTCAATTTCAAAACTTTTAAAAATAGTCTTCTTCCCCACCCACATGCCAATATGAGCAAGCAATAAACTCATTTTTAAGTGCCAAACAAAATCTTAAGCATCTAAATACAGTACTTCTAACTTTAGCTCATTATTTTAATAGTTTTACAGTGTGTACCTCCAATCTTGTACCCAAATGCCAACATTTTAAAAAATAAGGTTTTCATAATATTTACATTGTTTTGGTTTTTCTTTTTCTTATACTCATTCCTTGCTTTCTTGGATGATTCCTGATACTTAAAGTCACATACTTCCCTTTCTAGCTCGCTGAAGATTACTATTTTCCCACGCTCCCTTCTCTTCTCCTGATGTTTTTCACTTTGGATGAAGTGTAGCTGTTGATTGTTTCAATTACTGAAAGTAAACACCATCACTTACAATCCCAAACAGAAAGCAGTGCAAAGTGCTTGTGCTCAGCTTTGGCATAAACGGGGCCCTTTTTTAAATACTAAATTTACCTTATTGTGTTTTGCTTAAGCTAAAAAGGTTTGGATAGCTAGAAACTCCAAATCTTAAAAGTTGGGGTAAGGACACTCATTAAGTATGCTGGGGTGATGGCAAGAGGAGTCCTTTACTTTTGAAGAAACATACACTGTGTTTCATTATGCCTCTCTCGGGGATGTGTTTATTAAATGACTGCCAGAGGAAATGGTAATGAGCTTCTAAGGCAGCGGAGTGCAGGTGTAAATGAGATCATATTCCCAATTCCCAGTACATTTCACCTATAAAGAATGGTCATTGTCATGCATTTCAGGTTTTGTTCCTTTTCAGCTCTAATTTTTTTTTCCATAGAAGCAAGAAAAAAAGCCAGATTATCCTCATCTTTCCACTTTTAGAAGCAGCATCTCTAAAATTCCCATCTCCTAATTAAATGGCTGCTAAATTAGCTTCTCTATTCAAATTTATCTACCTCTCCTGCTGATATGAAAATTCAGTGGTATTTTATTAAAAGACATAAACCTAAGACAGTAGAGAAAAATGTTTAATATAGATCGCTTATAAAACACGATTCCTACGGAATGCCACTCACCTGCCTTCAGGAATATAGCACTACAGAGGGCAAATTTTTTTAAAAACAAGCTCCCCCCACCCCTTTTTGTAACTCAAACATATATTTATAGGAATTGAGAAGCTAGTAGACTGATATATACTCACTTAAACATTTATAACTACTGAATCCTATCCATCAGTCCACGAAAACCAATAAAATGCAAGCAAACTAAAAGACTGTAATATCCTCTGACCCTCCACTGGATTCTTCCTATTTGCATTAAAAGAGGGGGAGGGGGAAGCCCTAGTATTATCCATCTTTAAAAAACCACGAGAAACCAAATCAGCCTGTTGTTGGTCTCACATTCTGCCCTCTCCAACCCCCATCTCTACCCTTCCAGCACGGCTCTCTCTCCTGCTCTTCGGAGCCGTGCTTGTGCAGGGGGTTTCTTCCCACGCTCTCACCACATCCTCCCTCCCGCTCCCCTTCAGTACAGCTGACCCCTGAACAACATGGGTTTGAACGGCGCGTGTCCACTTATACGCTGTTTTTTTAAACTGACCTGTGCAGTTCAAACCCTTGTTGCTCAAGGGTCAACTGTCCTCCCCCTTATCCTAGTAAACCTTATTAAGGTTACCGATGACTTCCCTACAAGCCAGTAAATCCTACGTGACATCCCTTCTCATTTTCAAATTCTCTGCGTTTTTGGCGCTCTCTTGATTTTCTTTCTACCTTCTCTGGCTACTTTTTTCTCATTTCCATTTGCCTCTTCATAGTCTTTCATATTCCATTTCTAAACTTCAAAGTTCTTTAGGAATCAGTCGCACTCTTCAATCCTGTTTTTTGAAGAGCTCCACCACTTTGTTTCCAATATAGTGACAATTCCAAAATATAGGGTTCTCAGTCTGTGGCCTCCCTGAGCTTTAGGTCCAAACATACACACAGAATTCTACTTCTCAGCTCTCTTATCTGGATATCTCTGAGGCACCGAGAACTGAACAAGTGTCCATCCATACCCTCGATTCCCCACCTGCCCAGCCCCCTAATCAATCTTCCCTTTTCAGTAGGTGAGCGCCCATTTGTCACTGCTCATGTGAGGATCAGGACACCACCTCTCTCCTTACTCCCAACTCAATCCGCTTCATGTCTGTCAATTTCACCTCTAGAGTTGTGTTTAAAGAAAGAAGGAACACAAAAGAAAATGCTAGGCAGAGGTTTCCAATCAGTTAACAGCAGAACAGTGTGCAAAATCACATGCACTTCCTTGTGTGAGGGCGTGAGGTCTGCTGTGGCTGGAACGTAGGGAGTGATGAGAGGTGATGGGATCAGCCAGGCAGAAGTCAGGTCCTGCAAGGCGGCCTCATCATCACTAAGGGGATTTCATCTCACTATACAGAGTCCATTTTGGCAGGCAGGAGGATGGCAAACATCAGAAAGGGTCAGGTGGACTTTTTCATTGTTTTGGCTCAAAATAAGGCCAAATCAATGTACCAAGCAGGCCTTGATGGGGCAGAAATGTACCAGTTACTCCTCAAAGCACAAAACAGTGAAATTCAGGGACAGTCACTATATCTTTGAAAACTTGTGAATAGTTGAGACACTAGGTGTTTGTGACTAATGGCAGGGACAATTCTAATTGTGTGGTTTTTTTTAAAAAACATAAGGTTTATGGTCATACTAAGTTCAAATCCTACTAGATCAAATAAATATACCTACACCTATGGAGCTAGCTGGCTTTTTTAGATTATAAAAGAAGCAGAAAGCTGCAATTTTTATGAAGATGACAGAATAATTAAAAAATTACTTTCCAAATGACCACTGTACACCTGCAGAGGATTATCCAGATCCATCAACATGGGGGCAATGACTTCAAACAGCAAGGCACAGCTACAATTCAGTGTTGGGAATTTTAAACACGAAAGACAAAAAATAATGATAAGGCCACAGTCTCCTATTTCAAGGAATGTGCATTCTGGTAGATTACCCTGAGAAGCAAACCAACCATAGTGACCAGGGTGCAAGAACTAAGCCCAAAGAAGGGGGCTTTCAACAGGTCTATGGAGGCAGGGAGGGCTTCCCTGGGAAATAATCCGTTTGATGGAAAAATAATCACTCACCTTTGGTCCCAAGTTAAATGGCACTAGCTCTAAGCTTTAGATGCAGTTAGAAATCACAGGCTACTTCAGAAAGATTAAAAGAAAAATCGGGAATAAATACAAGCACAGGAGAGGCGCCATGATGGGGCAGAGAGGGCCCCAGTGGGGCAGGAAGGCGTGGACCATCCAGGAGAGACTGCGTTCTGGCCTCAAGTCCACAACATGCTCTGTGATCTCAATGGAATTTGTCTTCCCTTTCTGTTCTAAGATTCTGAAATTCTAGGATTCCTGGGAACCAAAGACACTTTTAGTAACAGCATGAAATCTAAGGAAATTTTGTTTCCTGAGAAAAGTGAAGACAGGTACTAACTGACCTTACTGACCAGCTCCAAGGCCATAAACAACTAGGGCAGGCAACTGCCAGCGAGAAAGACAACCTCCTACTGCACAGGCAGCTGAAGGTTTCACTAATTAATTGAGTTTATTTAAGGTTTTATTTCATTCCCAGAAACAATACTTTTTACCTAGATAACCTGAGAAAACTGAAGGAAACACTCTTAGTTTACTCAGTACATTGGAAAAACTGGTTTATTTTCAGTAAGTTAGCTTTTTTTTTTAGGTTAAAAAATGTTTAGATCTGCGTTTAAGCAATGAACAGATACAGTATGGAAGACGGATAGATGTGATTATGATTATGTAAGTATCCACTTTACCAATGTGTATTCATATTTCTAAACCCAACTGGTGCCAAGTACCAGGGCATAAATTCTATATACCTTTGAAATACCAAGAGTATTTGGTTGTTCCCACAGCTCGCTAAATACATCTCAATAAGCCAAGGAAGCAGCTGGCTCCCTCTCTGGAGGAAGACGGACTTGTGTTAGTGCAGGTCACTAATAGCGTTCAGTGGCGGCGCTAACAGTAGGAGGCAGGGTTCCCGAGGAGGCAAAACTACATGTAAATTAAGTCTATAGAAAGAGTGGCAGAAGAACCAATTCAGGTTCTGCTCTGGATGTTTGCATTATGATCATTCTGTTAAAAATAAGGAAGTTCCCAAACCGGGATTCCTGAACTCTAGAAGCTGGGGAAGGAGTCTACAGACCTGCGTTTATTTTAATATTTTAAAGGAAAGTACACATTTAGCAATGATACAGCTGCCCACACTAACCAAGTTTCTTTGCTTTTGGTTGGATATTTATCGATTAAGGCTAGAAATATTGGCTACATCACTTCTTCATTCATTAATATGTTCCTTCAATAAACATTTCCTGAACAGCTGTTCTGAAACCTGGGGATACATCTGATAAAGACAGACTGGTCTCTGCTCCAGTGGAGCTTCCATTCTAATCGAAGGAGAAAAGGAAATAAAATGAACCAGCTACAGATATATGCTATTAGATAATTCAATCTAAAGTAGATGGGTGGTTGCTTACATTGGGTGGTGAGGGAGGGATTCTCAAAGGAGGGGATGTTTAAGCAGACATTCGAATACGAAAATAATCTGCCACATGAAGGTACAAGGATACTGCTCCCCAGGAAGATGAGTGCACAAGCCCTAAGGAAGAAATGAACTTGGTTTGGTCAGGGAACGGAAAGGAGGCTGAGGAAGCTGGGACCCAGGAGACAGACAATGAAGTAGAAGATGTGAGTGGGGGGCAGTGGGGAGTGTCACAATCTGTGGGTCTTGGTAAGCCAGTTTCTGAAACTGGATTTTATCTGAAATGCAATGGAGCATTTTAAAGTGTGGAATGATGGGGTCATACTGATACTTTTAAAAGACTGCTCTGACTTCCGAGGAAAGGAGTGGGGTGGGAGCAGGGAGAGCAGTTAGCAGGCCATGGCAAAAGTGCAGGTGAGAGAAAATGCTGGAACAGAGCTGTAGGAGAGGAAATGAAGTAAGTGATGCCCTTCTAGAGTCATCAGAACCTCTGATTGGAGCTTGGTGGAGAAGGGGAAAATGGATTGAGCTGGTAGGCAAAATCTCTTATAAATGTTAGGTCTCATAAGCACAGGGATCCCTAGAGGTGAGAAGATTGCAAGTAATGCATTCTCCAATAGGCAAGGGGCCCACCAACAAGCATCAGGTTTCAACGGTTATTCTAGGCACCGCTTCATCACCTGTAACACAGGAAGTCATCAATGAGCCCTATGTCATCAGCGATCACTTTTCAAAACATCTAATTCAGAAGAGAAGCAATGCCTGGCTTTGTTAATAAAGAATGTATTCTTGTGGTCTAAGTGACAGCTCCAGATTTCCAAAAAATAAAAAATAAATAAAAATTTAAAAAAACAGATTAAAACAGAAAGCTTTGGTCTTTTGGTATACAATAAGTTTCTAGAGTTCATCTGAGAACCTAACTAAGGGCCAAAGGGCCTCTGTACCAATAGGCACCTTTCCTACATAATCTGGCAAAAAAATTTTAGGCTCTCTGAGATTTTAATATGATTATCACCGAGATGCTGTCATTATCAGGAATTTGACTAGGTAAGACTCTTGCTATTAAAGGGTTTAATTTACATGTCTACATTGTCCACCAGTGAACACTATCTTGCTCTGGGGTGGACTCAGAGAGAACTACCTCACAAAGCACAAGGCAGTGCTTCCCCACAACATATTTGCATTTTTCTACATTGACTAGCATTTTAATGTATTATTCAATATACAGCAGAAATGCTCTAAAGAGCTGGCCCTGGGAGAGGAACGTGCCAAATATATATATATTTATTTTTGTTAGTTAATATGAATACTTGAATTCAGTTTCTTGATGGCTATGTTTATAGCAGTTCATCAGTGTTCCCTATCACTGTAATAGAGTTCAGAATTGACTATGACTTCATTTCCCTTAGCCAAAGGCACTCCCATAGTATTCCTGAGGTTTTAAGTAAAAAATTAAATCAATATGGAAATTTCAGCACACCAATGACATACATAAGAGCAGAGTCTTCAGTGCTTATGTCAAACTGTATCCTGGAAAGTGTAAGAAAATAAGCTAAAAACAGCAACTATCTTTTTCTATTTTCTGTTAACCATTAATCACTCTTTCTACGGAAGAAACTGTCATTATGGCCTCAATGTGCAGATCATTTTCCAAACATGGCATATTCGCTTTTTAACTTAGCTCTCCACAAATATAAAATACTGCCTTATGGTTTCCTAAAAGGCACATTCAATTTCTAAAATGCAATGGATCTTCATGGGCTGGAAAGCTGACATAATTTCTCATAAACCTTCTGAGCTCTGATTATTATTTTTTAATTAATGGTATGGTGCTTGCAAAAGTAAAGGAAGTTGTTCACAGGGAACACACAAGTGTGTGGTGCTAAGCCCCTCCCTCTCGTCCTTCACACAAACTCGCCCCCACCACCCTGAAGTGGATGTTACCCCAAAGGGCAGATGGGGATGGTAAGGTGAGCGCATAACTTGGCCAAGGTTATATAACAGCAAGCACACAGCCAAAAATGAAATCTGAGTTCCTACCTCTAGTAACAAAGCTCTTTGTTCCACACAAGTTCTGCACTAAACTCTACTCTTAACCTCCTGTTCCTATTTCAGAACTGGACAACTTTTAAAAGTTATTGCCTTACATGATCATCTATAATTCCACATTGTTAATATGCTACCTTACTGTTCTACTTAACGTAAGTCAAACATTAGTAAATTCAAAATTCTATAAAGTTATATTTTGTTTTAAAGACTATTTCCCCTCCTACTTATCTTTAAAATTACAGATATAAAAACATCACAATACTAGTTTCTTCCTTTATAAAAAGAGGTTTCTTATCTAATATGAGCCTTCAGGATTCTGCCCCAGGTTGCCATTAATTCCTGGAAAACAAGTAAGTAAATAAATGATCATTGTTGTTTCTAGAGAAATGTGACTGGTACTGACTGCTTATAGATTCTCAACAAGTTATAACTTTCTACAAAGTGGCTTTAAGCCTCAAATGGACAAGCCTAAAATTTAGTTAGTTCCAACTCTAAAAGCGTTGTTAATGGAGGGTCTCGAATTGGCAAGAGCCAGTAAAATGTTTCAAGTTATAAATGTCCAATGCCATTGTTTAAAATGTTCCAAGAATTCCATGGCTAAAATCAAAAGAGGAGAGAAAAAGAGATAGTGTATTTCCTCTGTATCATTGGCCAATTCTATCTCTGGGAAGAACTTATTAGCAAAAGACATCTTTGGCACCTTAATGCAGGAGCATATTTTTCTATTACCCAACATCTGACTCTGCATCTGTGAGAAGTGAGGTGTGAACCATAGAGAGAATAAATTAAAACAGAGTCAGACTCTGTACAGTCATCTACCACAAAGTAAGAGCTCTCAGACTTGTTCTGAAATGTGTCTCTCTCCCACAGAACCATTCATTATAAAAACAAGGGCGAGGTCATGGCTATGACTTCTAAACTTTGTACCTTAGTGAGGGGCAATATACCCCCTGATACCTGGGGATATCTGGCTGAGAATCCACAACCTGGGTTTCTCTTTATAGGTGTCAATACCACAGGGCTGAGAATTACAGCTAGAATTATAATAATGGCTGTATAAAAAGGACCTAACAGCAAACACCTGTGCTCTAGACTCACTGTCTGTCCAGGAAAACGTTTCAGACAAATAGCCGATGAACAAATAATGAATGAAGGAACAGTTTGTGTTTCTGAGCCTCACAAACACAAGACAGAACAGCAGGTCACGTATATAAATTCAGATGATCAGCAGAACACCGACCTGGCCTGTTCATTTTCATGTGTTGAGGCTTTTATCTCTGTGGTTAGCTCCTAATAGCAAGCTCCATGCAGGCACCCAAAGCTAGTCACCAGAAGGACACGTGGTGCAAATGAGAAAGAAAGCAAAGGGGCCAAAGACCTTTTAAGGACCAGGAAGGTACGTAAGCTGCCTGTGAATATTTGTATCTTACCTTATAAAGAAGTTCTAGGTGGTAAGTCATGAAGACTCACACAGCAGGAATCACATTTGATCAAATCAATAAAGAAATACGAAAAGAAGACACTTCTATTGCTAAGAAAAGGAAATCAAATATATGGGAAAATTCCAGGCATTCTCTTATAAAAATGAAAACACATTCAATACTTACAAAATCATACAAAGTAACCATTATTGGCAGCTTAGTGGTCATTAAGTATATAAATGAATGAATAATTGAATATATCAGCCTCATTTAACATACAGGTGCCCTAAGTCACATGTCTACAAATGATGTTTTGGGAAATCAGATCCAGTTCAGTCTGTCCCCCAAGCCTGGCTGCTGTGCGGCACATGCACTGAAGAGAAAGGAATACCAGGGGATACTTCTCAACTCTTCCCCACAGAGAATAGGCTTTGACCAGCTTTCCTTTTTAATCATGATATTTTCTAGGATATTTCTGTATTCTAAAACCAAGTTAATAGAACTTGGTTTTCCCCACATTTCCATATTATGGAATCTTGCCATCCCATAATTAATCACCAAGCGTTCACATCTCTTATCGCAGCTCTTACAGAGAGAGGACATGGGAGCTCCCTGGCAGCTGGATCCTTTTATACTTTGGGGTTTTGACAGGCTGTTGGATTTTTTCATCCTTCAATACAAATATGAGGCCAAGTACTTATTCTGTTTTTACAGTAATGCATCAGCTTTCATCTGGCTGCTAGTAATAGATGAAGACTACAAAGAATGTTCTTAAAAGATCTCACTGGCGCACAAATGTGCTGCTTGAGAATAGTGCCTCCTCCAGTTCTCTGAGGAGCAGATAAGAGGATTCTTTACTCCAGGCTGTTCACTGGGTGCCTGGAGCACTGACAGGGTTTCCCATTTGTGCCTCAAATCCTTTGTAATTAAAACTTTAAGGGACTGGCTCAGCCACCATCTTCCCTCCCACCTCTGTGACTCAGTAGATAAAAACCCAGCCAGGGGTTAGAGCTGCCTTTGAGGGTTGAATTTCCCACACAATATACTAAAAAATGACTAAACAGCTACAGGTGTGATGTGTCATTTAAACTCTTTTTCTCTAACCGGCAACGTCAATAAACAGTGCTTTCGATTTTTAAATGCACATGGTTCCAGTTTAATGGGGATTAAGTTAAAACCCTACAGACAAAAATAAACTTGAAGAAAAACGGAAAGACCGAAAAGCAGTTCATCTTAAGATGTTTTTATAGGTTCTTTATGGTCTAGGTTTTTTAAAAAAGGTTTAATCACAGCGAAACCTGCTTCACTTCCTACACTGATAAATTTTGTAACTGCTACACTTTTCACAATGAAATTAGTTTTAAAAACTTTAACTTGTCTATTTAAAATGAAAGCAAAATAAATCTGTCTAGCTGGAAGCTTTGTACATAGTTAAGGAAGCCACACTAACTCTAAACTGTTCTGTTCAGAGGGGTCCTCAAATAGGCAGGGAAAGGGGTGTTGGCTCCCCCAAAGTAGCTTTGGGCAGAGTCGTGTTGGGAAGATGAGAAAAACAGCAATTGCAAAGATAAAAAATGCAAAACTGGGATGGATGAGAGCAGAGGATGATGTTGGTCCTCATAATTCAGTAGGGAAACTCTCTCTCTACTGGAAAGAGTCCCACAGATTTAGAGCAGAATGAGAACTTCCTGGACTCTCCCTGGTGTTTTTGACCTAGAGTAGGAAAAACAAAGGGACAGAGGAAGACATTAAACTATCCCGAGAGTAGGAAGGTAATGCTTTCTGATGGAAGAGAGGGGCTCTCAGCAGAGGCCCCACAGCGAGAGGCTAGCGCTCGCTAACCAACCCTTGACAGGCTGATTGTGCCTAGGGTTTTCAACATCTGGACTCACCATGAGAAGATACAATTAAATGATAAATCAAAATGTTAAGAGTGATCATCTCTGGAGGGCCAATTCCCTGTCCTTTTCAAACTGTCTACAAAAGTACTATTTTTGTCATCAGAAGAAAACAAATCAACAAAATATTTCTTTTTAAAGATGTATTTATCACTTCTTCGAAATACTCTTTTAGCTCTGTCACTTTCCTAATTTTCAACTTCCTTTTTGATTTAAAAAGACTAATTCTAATAGAATTTGTCTTAACACACCTGAAATACGCCTATTTTTCCTCCACTAAGACAGCGGTGCCATGAGCCAGTGAGTGGGGCAAACCAGTGAAGGGCTGGCTACAGAACACGGTGCTCAAACCACATGGATGAGAGTCACCTGGGGCTCCGAGAGAACTGCATATTCCCCAGATCTACCTGCAGGTATAGAAAATCTCTGGAGTACAGATGCCTGGGTGCCATCCCTACCAGCTGAACCAGAATCTCTGGTGACAGTTCCCAGGCACGGGCAATTTTTAAAAACTATTCTGGGATTCTAAAATGTAGGCTGGATAGAGAACAGTGGGATAGTATTTCACACTTTTAATAAGCACCCAGGTGATTCTTAAAGTTTGCAAGCCACTGGCCTACGAGAAAATTAACAGTCCTCAAGCTATTGACTGAATTTGGAGAAAAATCACAAGTAGTTAACAGCAGATCACTGTCCCTGGCCGAGGCCATCAATTTGTGTTTATTTTGATTACTGCTACAAAATCAGCCTAGCAATCTTACTGCTTTTTGCATTTCATAAATTTATGTGCCATTTTCTTTTTGCTGGTATATGCAAAAGGTATATGAAGATATGTTTTTGAATTTTTGATAGACCTTCACTTCTATAATATAGGGTGTCCTCCAAAAATGTGTAAACACACTCTGAATAATTATAAAGGCAGTGTTTATTAAAATACACTTTATTTTCAACATTGAGCTATGAGTTGTTAAAGTGTGTACGTGCGTGTTTCTGGGACACCCTGGATATAATCCTCTTTACAAGCTGTACTTCACAGTAGGTATGTTCCTCCATCTCAGTCATGCTGTCTGCTTCACAACAGAACGTTAGGTGATAACTGACGGAAGGAGTGCCATTCCCCTATAATAGCATGATTATTACTGAACAAGGCTGAGAACATCTTACTTCCTGAAAGTTGAGAAAATCTCATTTCCTCCTCTTTCCCAAGTAGCACCTCCTTTAAACTGAAATGGGGTTCCACTGAGGAGAGGGCACTTGGAGAGGAAGAGAAAGAGGGGTGAATAAGAAAGAAGGCAAAATAAAACCCTGTAAATTATAATTCATGGGCTACCTTTGGTATTTGCTTTAGTGACAACTAACAATCTCGTCACCCAACTTGCCCTTACCCAATGCTTTCAATTCAATTCCACAAAAAAATGCTGAGCACTTACCCCTGACTCAGGGTCTTGGCCACATAACAGAAAAAGTAACAGATACGTCAAATTATTATTATTTTTTTAAAGCCCTCATGACCAAACCTCTTATTTACCCAATCCCAAATGTCAAGAAAACCTGTCAAATCCTTTCTAATAACATCTTTACTATATTCTTTTCACCCTGGCAGCCCTGCTGAACTTTCTCCTGAGTAGGATGGCAGTGGGGCCAGCAGGGGGTTCAATGGATTTCAAGAGCCTTCCCCCAAATTCAGTCTGTGATCTACAATGTCAAAACTAAGAAGTAGGAACACAGCACTTTAATAGCTTGGGAAACACTGGTTATGAAAAGAACAAAAAATAGTAATAAAATAAGGGCACAGATTACAACCTACACTCTACTGTTTTCTCCAGTTGGATCTTGGCATGTTTAGAACAGAGTCTATTTCCTTCTAAGCAATAAAATCTTTTCAATAGTTCCCCCATCCCTTCCTCCTCCCTGATAAAAAACGAAGGGCAGCCACATCCTCACTCTCAAGCCTCACCACACAAGCTTCAGTAATCATGGCCTAAGTTGTGTGCAGCTCTTCAAGAGCTCCACGCCCTCAAATGTGCTGCTCCTGGATTTAGAAGCTTCCAGCCCCACTTACCCCAAATACCATTAAACCTTATGCTTCAAAACTTTGCTCTGATACCACCTCCACTCCAATGAGTTTTCCCTCCCCCGTGAGACAGTCTCTGTTGGGCAACCAAGGCACTTGTGCATATTCCTGTCAAGGACATCTCACTGTATTTTTAGGAACATTTGCTTCTGAGGGTCTCCGCTACCAGACATGAAATTCTTAAAGAACAGATTTTTACTCTCGCTCTCTACGACAACTCTACCCCAAACCTAAGGTATCTAAAAGTGAATTCCTCAGCTTTCTCTCCCAAACCAGGTCATCCCAGAATCTTCCCCCAGTGGCCAACCCATCTTTCCAGGGTCTTAGGCCAAAGGAAATACAAAACAAACTAATGAAAATTTCCATTAAGTCCCTTCATAAACCCTGTGGCTCTACCTTTAAAATGCATCAGGAGTGTGGCCACTCCATTCTCCCTCCCTTTCACGTCCACCACTGCCACTCCCTCCAGCCCATCATCTCTGCTTGCCCAGTTACTCCAGTAGCCTCCTAAACGGTCTCCCTCCTTCTGCCTTTGCACTCTCTGTTTGTTTTCCATAAACAACCAGGTTGATCCTTTTGGAATATAAATCAAATTGTGTCATCTTTCCACTCAAAATCTTCCAATGATTCCCCATTTCATGAAGAGTAAACTGCAGTCATTATATCTGCTTAAAACAAATGTTGCACAAGTGCTCTCCTGCCTTATCCTTCTCTGCCACTTACCCACTCTGGTGGCCTCCCAACTTCTCCACCATAGCTCAGACACAGCAGGACACTCTCACCCAGGGCGTGCTACTCCTGCCTGGAATGTTCTCCCCCCCAACCCCCACCCCTGCCATGGTTCCCCAGCCCCGTTCATGTCTTTGCTCGAGTTCACCTTCTCAGCGAGGCCTCCCCTGTCAACCCTCCATTCCCTATTCTCCTTTCCTGCTGTTTTTCTTCATAACATTTATCACTAATCCGATATATGAAATACTTATTTGCTTAGCTTTTTATCTGTCTCCACCCACTGGAGGCTCCAAGCACCATGAGGGCAGAGATTTTTATCTGTAATAGTCACTGTTGTATCCCCATCATCTAAAAGAGTATCTGGCACAGAGCAGGTGCTCAATGAATATTTGTTATTGAATGTATGGACTCAGCTTTGAGTCTTCAGGCTCTTGAACAGTGAGTGCCAGGCACTTAATAGGTGTTCATTAGATTCTGTTTGCTGAATTAGGGCACCCATCTGTTAAATTCCTGAAATGCTATTTGAAATTGTATTGTCCATTGCAGTTAATTTTTATGCAAAATGGCACAATAATAGACATATTTATTACAATTCCTAGAATCATTTATCACAAAAGACGGCCCAATCTAGTGAAAAGAGCCTGGGTATTGATGTCAGACACACATGGGCTGGAATTCCTGCTCTATCAGTGTGACCTTGCAAATCTCAGGTTCTTCATCTTTAAATGAACTAACATCTACCTTAGAAGGCTACTGTAAGAACTATAGATGATGCATACAAAATATCTGGCATGTAGCAAATCTCCAATAAATTATAGTTATTGGTATTATTATTTTCCTTATTAGTTTCTCAGAATGGTCTTAAGGAATTGCCAATGTGGACTATTATTTAACAGAACAGGAGGTGGGACAAAAGTCCAGATTTAAAAGAAGGCTTGGTCCACTATGAGAAGAAGGGATCTTCGGGTCCTGACCAGAAAAAGCACAGTCACTGTTATTTATAGTGCTGATACCTCGGAAATTAGAGGAAGGACTGGAGCATGTTCGTCCAGACACACTGCAGAGTAGAAGATGTTTCTTCAACTGGGATGGATTCCTTTAGGCCTCTCTAGACAAGGCTAAGAGAGAGCATGAGGGTCTCCGTATCTGGGGCCTTACAACTGCTGGACTCACCCTCCTCAAGTCCACTTCTAAGGATGGTCCCCATATGCATGGCACCTCCAGGGCAGTTTGGATCATGGGGCTGAGTAAGGCCCAGCCATAGCACACCCTGGGTATGACCGGAATTAAAAGTACATTCATTAATACACTGCCCCCTAGCTCATGCAGAATTTACCTGCTTCACATTTACCTAAAAGAGGAGCACTTCATTCCATGTAAAACCAAAAAGGCAAAAGTAACTATTATCCAGAAAAGCATTTTAAAGAATGACCCATCCATCCCATGTTGCAACCCTGATGTCCCTTGTGGTGTCTCCCTTATGATGAGGCTCTGACACCAGCAGGTTACTGCAGGTTACTTACAACAATCAAACAAGAAAACCAGAACCACCAAAGGACACAGAAAATATCAGTGTGAGATCCAAGAGGCATCATATAACCCACCCAGCTTCTATTTAGCATTAACAATTTGGTATGAGCATTGTTTCTTTTAAAAGGAATTAATAAAAAAAGTCAAAAGGACATTATTATTTAAAATGTGAAATAATTTGATGAGCCCTGTAAATCACTTTTGCCAGTTGGTATCAGTCAATGATCTGCAAAGTGTTAAAATCTAACAGATTATGTTAACATTTTAGCTCTGTCACTTACCAACTTTGTGAATTAAAGTTATTTAAACTCTCTGCAGATGAATTTTTCTCACTTGTAAAGTGGAGACAAAATACCTCTTATGATTGCTGAGAATTAAGTAAAATGATGCCCATAGAGCAGCATTTAATATAGTACAGCAGACATATGAGGCAGTTGATGAATGGGCCATCATTATTTTTAGACCACTGGAGCAATTCCTCTCATTACTATCTCCTGGCTACAATTTATTCCAATATTAGTGGGGGGAAAAAACATGAACATTTTGTTAAAATCCATTGATGATTTGGGCAAAGTTCCTTAAAACATGAAATATTATCTCCTACTTTAGGGCTTTATAGGCCTTAAGGACTGCTAGTGCTAATATAATAATTAATAAACAAATCAAGGGACAGGCTGAACTTGCCCCTTGCCACTGTGTCAGAAAAATCACAGCAACATCCATCACTTCTGTACACTTGTCATGTCCAGTAATGTGCTTACATGAACTCTGCTGAAAATCGGAGCTTGGGAGATAATTATCTTACCCCCAGCCTCTCTCAGGAGGGAGATACAGAAAAGGAGTTCAGACAAAGGTTACACAGGACAGTGATGCCCTTGGCTAGCCGGAAAGACAATGAAATGGGCATCAAAGAACCATGACTATAACATCATAGTGAATAGAGCCTAATTCTTATCTGAGCCTATTAATATTTTGTCTTCTTCATTTTGCTTCCAGAAGGCATGATAAAAACAAAACAAAAACAAAACAAAACAAACAGAAACCCCCCCAAAAATCACACTCCACTTTCCAAGCTATGCTCTTCCCCTGTGATGGTAAAAGAGAACAAGTACCTACAGTATAGTTTTTACATTAACACTGTCCAGTACCGCAAAGGATATATCTCCCAATAGCTCGTTTTTCTAAAATTTGTGCAAAGCATTTATTTCCATCTTTCTATTTTCTCCACATATCCCTCATTCCCTATCACCATGTAAGAATTTTTAATAGGTCTGATAAGTGACACACAGATCATTTAAACAGAGACTACATATAAACCTAAAAAAGCAGTGAGAACAAAGGTGATATTTAGTGGATTTTCCTAATCAGTCTCAAAGTAATAAACAGTCTCTCATGTCACAAAGACCAATCTGGAAGAGGCTGCATTTCAGAGTCCAGTCAGACAGATGCACGTGAAGGTAACGAAAGAGACAATCTTCATAATCAGAGAGCAGCAATGCTGAGAAATTATAAACATGCAAACTGGTTGGCATTCGCCCGAGAGGATGCTTTAACTCTGAGAAAATAGGCAAGAGGACATTTAAGGAGGTCAGTCCCAGTGGCAGAGTAGAGCTCAGGTCCTCACCTGGCCCAAACAACCGCCCTCCTGACCTCCCAAAGTGAGCACCCATTTCTTTGAGTTGAGTACTGAATCCTAAAGGACCACACCGAGGCACCCATTCCTGGTGACGCATGAACATCAGTTAGTCCATGAGGGTCATGCCAGCTACCTAGGATAGCAGGGATCTGAAGGAGAGCAAGAGGAAAAACGGCTGGAAACTTAAACAGGAGTGGAGACATTAATCTCCCTATTTCACAGTTTGCTACTTAGAATCACACTAATCTAAAAGGAATCGAAGGAGATCAGAAAGTGAAGTGTGCAGGCCCCTAACAGGACATGCTTAGATCAGAGGCACTAGCTCACACAAAGAAACCATGGAATCAGTCTCCAACTGCTCTGCTCACCTGTTTCCAAAACACTGTGAGTAAATTTCTATTGATGAAGTTTTTGTTGTTTTGCTATTATCCTGCTTTGTTTTGGTATGTAAGATAATTATTCTAGTCTTTCTCTTTATAATCGCCCTTCATTCATAAGCAGAGTCTCAGACTCTGATACCTTGTTTCTGATTTGGACTATTTTTATTTTTGCCACTTAACAACATGTAATATATACGGTAATCACTAAAGTATCTAAATACATAAAAACAAGTCTCTTACAGCTAACCATCAACTTAGCCAAGGTCAGGAGATACCTGTACTTCTAGAACACACACTCACCCCATGCTACCCCAATACCAGGGAAAGATGGTATTGCCATATTGATTTTAAAATAATACTTCAGGGCTTGTACTTAAGGGGAAAAAAACACTCTTTTCACATCAGAAAGTCATTAATGTGATGTAACTACATATATACTGCCTAATTTTGTTAAAAAAGCTAGTACTGAGGACTTAGGGAACACCTGTGTGTGTAGGATACCTGTTCTAACAACAGGTCCCATATCCTCTCGTCCAGGGAGGACATGATTTGACCCAGTATGCTTATTAATGGAGTTAAGGGGCCCAGAGGTTGCAACTTTCTTCCTTAGGTACCAGGTGAAGCATCATCCCTTACACAAACTAAGCCCCATTCCCAGGAAACTAGGAGCCCCTTATCTGAGTTCAAGAGCAGTCCCCAAATTCTTAGAACACTGGCTCACTGCCCTGCCATTCCCAGTGCCCAACCTGACCACTAGCTCTTCTTCAGCAGGGAGCAAGTCGTTTTCAGCTTTTTCTTCCAGTGTCTAGAACACAGATCACATATTTGTTCCATAAATGTAGGCTGAATAAATTAACTTAGTAGTTTTATTTTCAAAAAATGCCCCATCACCCTAAAATTGAATAAGATAAAAATTATTAAATTTAGGTCAATATTTTTTACTTAAGGTTAGCATCATTTACCTATTCATTTAGGAGAGAAATAAATGACTGATAAAAAAAATTCACTACAGGCATTATTATGCTAAAAATATATATATTTGAAACAACCATACTTGCAAGTTGTCCTTTTATTCAAGGGCGCAGTAATTTACCTCTACAGCCAGTTAACATTCCAGAAGTTCTGGGCTACCTTTTCTACAGTGAAAATACAAAGAACCCTATTTTGACCAAAGACTTCATTCCCAATAAACCCAGAGGTAGACAGACAGTGGATTACCATCCACCATCCACGTGCCTCCCACTTCTTGCCTGCAGTCGACCTTTTGGTAAATCTGATTTGCATTAGGTCTTCCACTAAAAGGAAAGGGGAAAAAACACACACAGAAAATGTGTGAAATTCAAGTGAATTAATTTGACTTCTCTCCAGTATCTCCTTAAAAAATCTGAGTTGAAGAGACAGTAAGAGATAGTTAAAGGAACTGAGCCCCACCCTTTCTTTTAAAAGCTGTGGTTTTTGTTTTTGTTTTGTTTTGTTTTTGTATGTGTATCCATCCACCTTTCCCTTATTTGCAAAGGTAATCAAAGACTCCAATTTTGGGTTCGACCTTTGAAGAGAGGAAACTTGGCTTTGGCCCAGATTTGTGGTTTTTGGTTCTTTGGTGGTGGTGTTTTTTACCATTGATTCTAACAAAATCATGATAATATTTAGTCAAATATGTAACCCACATTTTCACAATACTAAACTGAAGCTTTTCATGGTTTCTTTTCTATGTTTACCATATAAAACACTAAGAGTAATTTTTCAAAGTGGTGACTCCCAGTGCTTACTTTTCAAGGACCCTCCACATCCCAACTTTCCAGACACACAGAGAACACGTCTGGGTAGAAATGTATACCAGGAATAAGGCTGGAAAATCATAGGGAACCATCTTGCTAAAGATTAAGAATGCATAAAAATCTGTACCCAAATCATTTCAAAAGGTTTCCTGAATAAAGTAGTATTTGAAAATAGCTTTCTTTCTCTTTTTAATATATCTTTATTGACTTTAGAGAGAGGAAGGGAGAGGGAGAGAGAGAGAAACATCAATGATGAGAGAGTCATTGATCAGCTGCCTCCTGCACGCCCCAGACCGGAGATCGAGCCTGCAACCCAGGCATGTGCCCTGACTGGGAATCGAATAGTGAGCTCCATCCAGGATCCTAGGTCAACGCTCAACCGCTGAGCCACACCCGGCAGGGAGAGAATAGCTTTCAGTAAGACAAGGAGATCAGGTGGAGTTAGAATTTTCTTTCTGGTCAAATTCAGACATACAAAAAAGTAGCTTTACAAGAAGTAGAGGGCAAATGGACTGGATTATACTGCCCAGTTGGTTGTTCCTTCAGCTAACAACACAGCACAATGTGTTAACGCCAGCAACATCACGAAGAAGAAAAAAGACGCTGATATAAATCCCCATCCTCAAAGACCTCACAGTCCAGAGGGGTCGCAGACAAGCAAACAGTTACAAAACAGAGTTGAGAAATGGGGAAGAAGGGGCACTCGAGCTAGACTGGGGAGATCAGGGATCCTTTCAAGCAAAAGTGAAATCTGAGACCCAAAAAAATAGTAAAGTGCGGAGTGCCTGGGTCTGGTAGGGGGCTGGGGATGGTAAGGCAGAGGAGGCTACAGGGGCAATCAGGAATCAGAGGGAACTCCTCAACGCTTAGCAGAAGCAACAGAGGGTAAGTTAGGGGTTTAAGCCTTGGAGTAGTGATGTCCTACTGGTATGTCAGACACAGCATACTAGCTAGAGTGCAGAATGGAATAGGGAGAGAAACTGGGATTGAAAATAAAGGACGGAAGACCAGTGAGGAATGTGTTATGATGACCCAGGAGAAAGATGAGGGCCTGAATAACTGTAATGTAAAAATCGAGAAGAGTTTTGGGCAGGCAGAGAGAATGGGGAGCTTTATCTCTCCCCATTACCTCCAGCATAAGCCACCTCTCTCCCATCCCTCCCCCAAAATAATCATCTAAATTAAAATGGTTGGCTATACAAATGCAGGCACAAAAGAAATCCTCTAGTTCCCCACTTCCAAATAGTGTACCTGGCTATGCCCCACCCATATGAAAATGATGAAGCCACCAGAAACGGAACAAGAGTATACTCCACAGAGAGGGGATCCACAGACGATGAGGGGACAGGGCATTGAGCAGGGCACCTGGGCATTGGTAGATGGTGGATGCAGTTCTCTTGACTGGGGCACACAACTACAACAGTTAACAGTGCACTCTCCCAAGAATTTCTGGGTCTCCTCTTTCTAGGCATGTAGTAGGATTGCACATCCTGTCAGTATGGATCCCTCAGTTATTACCATGAGTGAAGACCCTTTGCCAAACGACAGTGCACCTATGGCTTGATCAAGAAGTGAATCTTTGCTGTTTGAAGCCGCAGAGACTTGGGGTTGTTTCAGCAGCATAACCTCATCCATCCTAACTGACTGAGCCGGAGAAGGCCACGTGTCTCGTGCAAGGAGAGAAGAGAAAGTGAAGTGTTTTTGCTGTGTTTAAAGGACAGAGAAAGAACAAGAGGGAGGATGACCAGATTAAACTGAAGGTTAGAAGATGGAGACTTTGCTCACATTTAAATACAGGGTGGGGCAAAGTAGGTTTATACTTGTGAGTACACGAAACACAGATTTATTATTGTATTATTATTTATTAACTACTGTGTTATTTCTCATATGAACAAGTGTAAACCTACTTTTGCTCCACCTTGCATTTATGGAGCAACTCCTCTCTCACTGTGTCGGAAACTGCTCACACCATTCACGGTCTCCCTCTGTTATGGAGAAACAATACAACAGGGAGGACAAGAGTGACAACCCTACAGTCAGACTGTTTGGGTTCAACTGGCTCCACGATTAATCAGCTATGTAACTCTGGGTAAGTTACTTAATATCTTTGAATCTTAGTTTAATAAATAGAGATATTAATCATACCTGCATATCTTACCGGTTTATAAGGATTATATGAGATAATTCATATTATCTCTGGCACATATAAGTACATATTAAGTACTCAAACAGCCATTATTTATCATATATATTTCAAATTCCTAAATCCAATATGTACAGAATATATCTTATAAGTAATAATGGCTTATCCAAAGTAGAAAATCAAGATGCTCTCAATGTATGTCCTAACAGAAACCTGATGATAAAAATGATACAGCAAAGCCAAAGCTGAATTTTACATGTGAAATTCATGTCAATAAAAAAATAGTAATGACTTTGGTTTGGCTAATACATAGGCAAAAGTATAATTAGGTTACAAAAGTGGAAGAAAATGAGCATTTTCCTCAATATGTCTTGTGTATTAAATTACAACTCTCAGCGGCGACACAGCTGACACCAACCCTTACGCAATGATTATTTCAGCATGAAGTGCTGCTTCTTCCTTCCTGTCCCGACCTAATTGAAACAAAAGCCAGACAGCTGTTAACACAATGCCACCCTCACCACTGATTATGGTGCGAGGTTCATTTTCCCTTTACAGGAACAAGAAAAGTTAAGTTGATATATATTTTTATATCTGATGCCAATCACAAATGGTGTACATGTTTTTGCACTTGTCATAAGAGTAATCTGAAAACATAACCAAAATAAGATGTCATATTATGTATATGGCAGAAATATAGGTTATATGATAGGATTACTCTTAAAACACATTTCCCTCCTCCCATGAGCATTACAGTCCACCTGTAAATAATTATATATTTATTTTCAAAGTCATTTCCTCCTCTGTAATAAAGTACACAAACCAAGCTTTATTTGCCTCAGATATTAATATATGCATCCATTTTAGTTTTATTAAAGAATATCAAAATATGAATGAAAGTTACAAAGAAACAATCTATTTTCAAGTAAACTTCTTATGAAAAATGCTAAGTCTGAGAAATGTATTTTATTCAGAGTAATCATTAGCATTTTCTTGGTATTACTTTGGTACTCAAGGTTCTTTTTTTTAAACAGAAGGAATATTTCTCACACCATATGTTTCTGACAAGAAGGTGAGATTTTCTTGGTCCTAGAATCTATTAGTGCAGACAGGCACAGCTGCGCCCATGATATTCTGATATTCCTAATTACAGGTATATAACATTTATTCCCTATGCCATCTTTAAATCCACATGCATTCAATGGTCAAATTTGTTTCAAACACATGATTCTGAACTACAAAAAAAGATATGCTCTCTTCCTCACAGTGCTTTTTGAGCCAACACTATTACAGTGATTGACCATCAATTTATTATTGCCAGCACTAAGTAGGGTGATTTTCACAAGTGTCTAAAGCCAACATATGCTGGACAGGACACTTTATTTTATTCTATATGCACTCTGGCTCCCTGGTGCCCAAGGCAGACAGCTGTCACTTACGTGCAGGCCTTCTGCTAACACTTTCTGTAATTCCTAAGGGGCTTCCCAGCCTATAATTAGACTTTCCAGCTGCCGCAGTGTACACTGCTGGGTGGGACTGAGAGTTTTCTGCTTCACAGCGTTCTCTAAAAGTCCTCTTAAAGATGGCACTGTTGGAATAACACTGTTTGGAATTCAGCTTGGAGAGCAGATATGAATTCTTTAACCACTTGCCATGAACAGGTCTGTTCTACAAGGAGGGAGCTTTGCTTTAAAATAAACTCTGAGCCAACCACATGAGTAGGGAATTGAGACTAAGCATAAAAAATGGGGAAGTGTAAAACAACACTAGAAACCTCCCAATTCAAAGGTGCAGAGAACATCAGTACTGAACTGGTTACAACTCTCCCAACTTTTTACGTAATTCTCTTTTCCAGGCAGCATCACCAGGATGAACTGAAACGGCCCAGCAAGAAGGAACTAACCGAGAGCAGGCAAAAATCTCATCCTGTTTCAAAATCAAGGCCAATAGTGCCAAAAAAGACTGCGTGCAAGCCAAAGACAGCAGAGTAAGTAAAAAGTAAAACAGGAAGCAAGCGTTACATTGGAGTAAGTCTTTAAAATAAAGAGAAGTCTGATTTTTAAGAAATGAAAACGCTTTCTAAATGCATAGCCCCGTCCACCACCTTTCTGATTCTGGTCCAAGGATTCCTGGAAACAAGTGCACAGAGCAGATTTTCTCAGCAGAGAAGGACCTGCTGCAATTGCAGAGGGAGCCTGCGCATGGGGTCATCCTCAACCTTAGGAAGTCATCTTCCCTTGACTAGAAAAACGACTATTACAGTGAACTGAAACTCCAAGTGCCCATAAAAGGCCAGCTACTGCAAGAGCTGTTAACTGATACAGGGCCCTCAGAAGGGTAAGATGCTTTTACTAAAAAAAGCTCCAGGAGCTACAGATGCTTCTGGTCTGCAGACCACACTTGGAGCCTAGTCCAGGGGTGCACAGTCACACAATCTACGGGTGTGCTCCTCCTAGGCAATGCCACCTGCCATGACTGGAAACTACTGTGTTCAACTTGAAAGGACAAGATAACAGCTAAGAAGACCAAGGGCGCCTCTATTTTGTGGGTTTGGGAAATGGCAAAGTTAAGACAAACTTAAGAGAATACCTGAAGGCAATATCTAAGGAATGGATGTGAGGACCAGCTCTCCCACCCAATTGAGGACCCCCCTAATTATTTATCTCTTTTATCTGAAGGAAGCATTGGGGAACTCCTGTTCCTCTTAACTCTTCTATTGACTAGTGAGGGAATTTCTCAAGCCAGAAATCACAGGCCTAAGAAAGATAAGTATGCCCATGCTGCATCTGGTACCGGACATCATCAGTTGTTTCCCACATGACCTTTTCATTAAACTAAAATTTATTCCTTCCAGTACTAAAAAAAAACCCATTTTGATGGAAATAACTGCCAGGGTTCTACACATTCCCACAACTCCTTAAACCCAAAATGCTCAACAGTATGAATTCCAGCATCCCCATTTTCACAGAACATGGCTACATTATTGTCTTGGTACAAATTTGAGGAATGTAAACTCATTTTAATATTAACCTAAGCAAAACAATAAAACAAATCTGATTTTTTTAAAATTCAGGAAAGTTTACATATTTACACTACTATACGTATTCCTGTTAATGGAGGCAACCAAGAGTTGATAATTACATAAAACCTGCTGATGAAAACAAGATTATGGGAGGTTGCCAATTAATTATATTCCAAAATGCTACTTGCAAAATGGTTACTGAGAGCCAAAATTCCTGTTTCCCCCAAAAATAATGTCACAAGTTATCGTTAGGCTTCAAGGATTGGTCATAAAAGTCTTAAACTGGAATGCACGTGCACCATATTTTAGTAGAATCCCTAAAGGCCACGTGGCTCCTTACACTGAGCAGGGATAAGCTATGGGAGAGCAGGGCTGGGTACGGTTCTAAAAACAAGCATATCAGTGCGTCTATTTGGTTCATGGTTCTATCACCAAACATTTCAAGCAAATCTTGGCACAGTTACACACCAATAAGTGAGTGAATGAATGAATGAATGAATGAATGAGTGAATGAGAGGAGGTACTGATTGCAATCTGAGAGTCTGATGGGGTGAGGTTATAGCATGATAGAACAGCAGTAAATACTCGAAGCAGGACCAAGGAAAGAAAAGAGGGTAAAGGAACAGGTAACAGTTGCTCCATCAAATGTTCTCTGAGTGGCTTAAATGCACTTAAAAATTAACCATGATTTTGAAATGGAAAAAGTCTCCCTCTCACCTTACTGGAGCCCCAGTACGCCTCCACAGAGAACACACAGTGTCAAGTTTTTGGGGTATTCCCCCAGAAATGTTCTAGGCATAGTCAAGCACAAATATGTGTACAAACTCCTCCCCTTTAAACACAAGAGAGGCATCTTATACACACAGGCCCACGCTTTTCCATCAGCACCACAGGCCACGGTCACTACCTCCCACCCTTCAAAGGCTTTCTCCTTTAAGATTCCTGACAGCAGGCTCCTAGTATTCCCCCTCCCTCACTGACTGTTCTCATTTGGTCTGTAGACACTGGATTCCTCGGAGCTCCATCATTAGAGCTATGCTCATCTCTACCTACATCGTCTTTGAAAAGCCTAACCAATCTCATGGCTGTAGCTATTGGCACCACCATCCCTTCCCTGGACCACTATACTGAGTTCCTACTGGTCTCCCTGGTCCTCTCTTCCCCTTCCCATGGAGCCTATTCTTTACACATCTTCTAGAGTTCATCTCTTAAAACATAAAGTCAGGTCATGGATTCCTCTGCTCAGGAGCCCCCAATCACTCATCGCACTCAGAGAAGCCAAGGTGAAACCACACGTGGCCCTATTTATCCTCTGGCCTCACTTCCTATTACTCTCCCTCTTGCCACCCCAGCCATACTGGCCTCCTTGCCGATCCTAAGGCCACCAGGTAAATCCCCACCTCACACTCTACACCAGAATGCACTTCCCACCCACACCCACGGGCCTCCCTTGCCCTGCTCAGGGCTCTGCTCAGTGCATCCTTTTTCCTAAAGCCTTCCCTAACTGAGCTCTCTAAAATTCCACCCCACCCTTTCTATTCCTCTTCCCTGCTTTATTTCGCTCCATAACACGTAGCAGAGCCCCCACATTCTATATAAGTGTATTGCTTATTTTCTGTTCCTCACCTCTAGAGTAGAACCTGCAGGACTGCAAGGATTTTTACCTGCTTGTTCCCTGCTCTGTCCCCAGTTCCCAGAACAATGCCCAGCACTCAGTAACAGGCACTCAGTAAATATCTGTTGAATGAACTAATGAATGAGCAATATATTTTGAATACTATTTCTTAAGTTTCCTTATTAAGTGGATAAAATGATCTCCTTGCATTAAACACCGATGGGCTGACCGCTATAGGGATGTAGACATTTATGCAATTGGTCCCCTCCTGATGGACATTCCCATTCTTTCAATACTTGGAAAAAATTCTGCAACAAACATCCTTCTACAAAGGCAGGTATTTGCAACTAAAAAGGACAAGTATTCAAATGGAAAGATCTGAGCTTTTTCTTTTGATACAAATATCTCAAAAATTAAAAAGAAAAAGCAGAAGCTCACTAAAGACTGTCTGAGCCCATTTATTCAACAAATTAGCAGGCAATGTGCTTGGCAAAGACGGTGGCTTGGATGTGTATCGGGTGACATCCCACAGTGAATTATTACAATAAAATTATAGGGTTGATAAGAGAGAAAAATTGCAGGGAAAACGACTCATGCTAAGCTTTGAAGACAGGAAAACATGACTAAAACAACAACAAATTCTCAACAGTTGTTTTTTGGTGAAAGCATATATCACGTTCTCAGCAAAAACTGTCCACGTGGCATAGCGCTGTGCGTGGCCTGTTCGCGGGTACAGAAGCAGACACGCACGTGACGTCTTCAGGAAGACTGTAAAACAGCTCGGAACTTCCAGAACAGTGGGGGAAATGGACTCTGAAGAAACTCTTTTCTCTTCAGTCCTGTTCTTCTACCCAGCCTCCCATCTCAATTACTCCTGGCGTGTCCATGCCATTTCCCATTTTTCTCCATTTCAAAAATTCTGAGGAAAATAGTTATCGCCTCTGAGAATTGCTATACCTCAATAAGTCAAGTGCCCAGTATGTTTTAAGAGCAGAGGTTAGTTCATTTGAACCTAATGAACTCTCTTTCCAAAAGATGCTGAAGCCACCAGCTCCAGCTAATCCCCCACCTTCGGGCTCCTCGGGGGGCTCTGCAGAGCAATGCTGGGACCTCATCCATTGGAGGACACCCTTGCCAGTCTCTCCACCCTTGCCAGTTACTTAGGACCTCTGCCAGAGGTGATGCTGGGATCGTCTCACATTCAACTTTGAGGTCAGTCCAACACACAGGACAGTCTTTGTTTTTCCTTTGAAAAAATTTACCTTCTTTTTCCTGCATTAGAAGACTGAGCTCAGTAATCACTATACTCAAATGATGAATATCAAGATCTGTATTGGAAAGCACTATGCAAATATGGGTGAATACCAATCAGTTCAAACCTAAAAGGTCTATGTAGATCAACGCAGTAAACGCTCCATAGGAATGAGACTGTTCTGTCTTTTTCCCCCCTAATTTTTATTGATTTTAGAGAGAGGAAGGGAGAGATAGGGAAAGAAAGAAGGAAAGAGAAAGAGCGAGGGAAGTAGAGGGGAAGAGACAGAGAAAGAGAAACATCAATTTGTTGTTCCAGTTATTTACACATTCATTGGTTGATTCTTGTATGTTGCCTTACCAGGGGGTCAAACTGGCAACCTTGGCGTATTAGGAGGATGCTCTAAACCAACTGAGCTACCTGGCCAGGGAGGGATTGTTTTGTCTTTTGAGGCAAGTCCAGGATTTGTCCAGGGTACCCTGCTGCATTTCCTGTTTCATACACTGACTTAAAACAATTCATAGTGATCCACCATGTCTCAGAGGTGACAAATGAGAGATGCCCTCAAAAGAAATATAATTCAAATCAAGGAGAAAATAAGGCCAAATAAACTAGGTCGATGGATTTATTTCTGAGTTGTATAAATTGGACGTGTTTCTGAGTCACAGAGCATTAATCTAGAAGAGACCATCAAGCTGCCTGACTCATAATAGAGAAAGTGAACCAGATCAGGGTGGTGAAGCCCCTTCCTGTGAATTAAAATTTTCTGATTAGAAAATGCCAAAGTATAACAAATATAATTTTCATATGAATATTACTTTGTTACTGAGGTTACTGCCAATCAAATAAAAAATGAAAGATAAATATTAAACTGTTCTTCTACTTAAAATATCTTCTGAGAATTGAAACCCAATGGTCAAAATGCTATTTAAAGATCACCTAAAAATTTATATGTGAGATCTGATTAATAATAAAATAGGTAGTAGCACTTTTTTCCTTTAAAAAATTTTAAAATTGATTTTAGAGAGAGAAAGGGAGAGACACACATTGATGTGAGAAACATCGATCTGTTGCCTCCTGTATGCACCCCGACCAACTGGGGATGGAACTGCAACCTGGATAAGTGCCCTAACCTGATCTAAAACTTCCACACTGATAATACGACATAAATATCATACACATATTATAATCATAATACATATGCCTAGTTATTATATAGAAATTATGTATGCAAGAATATAAAACATATGAAATATATATCTTCTTAGAACTTAGATCTAAGGAGCATGATTTTAGGGAGCACAGGTCTCCTAAATCTTCTGTTATCAGACTATCTAAATTGATATCTTCTCGACCACTCAACTTCCCTCTGTCAGGCAGATTCATTAAAATCACTGCAGTGTCCTTAGTGTCCCTTCCAAGAAAATATCTTCTTTAGGAGAAACAGTCAATGCATATTTAATGCTTATGAGGGTTGTGATGATGCTGGTATTTCTACTGAAATGTTTTTCAACCCCATCCCTTTTCGGCATCAGATAAAAGAACGCCAAGAAACGAAACAGCTCTATCGGGCAATTCCATTTCACTAGAAAGCCATAAAAACAATTATCTATGCCATTATAGACTCTTTAAGAGGAGCTTCAAAACATCAAATTTGCTGATCCGGGCCTGAGACAGAATCCAGACTGCTCATGCTGAAGAACAGAATGGCTTCAAATTGAGTAATGGTTGTTATCAAACATCCTAGTCAGTGATGCCAAAAACAGGCAGATCCGAAGAGGAGGACCTGGTAAACCTATTCGTGTGGGTCATCAATTAAAGTGGTTCACAAGGGATGATTATGGAGGAGGCAGGTGCCCCACCTTCAGTTATTACAAAATTTCTAAGTTGGTATCTTCTTTACCACTCACTCAGCTCCCCTCCATCAACCAGACACATTCAACTCATCACATGGAGTTTAGAGCCTCATCCAAGAACAAGTCGCTGTTAGCACAAGATGAAAAGCATATACAGGAACTAAAAACAAATTTAATGTGAAAAGAGGCCATTTAATTTCTCCAAGGCCTTCTGAGTACCAGGAGCTAAATAAAGAGAAATTCTGGATCTCTATCCTCCGAAAGTCTAGACATGATACTCAGATTTAGAGAAAAATTTAATTTCCTATAAAACTTCTTTTGGGGTAAGAAATTCTTTGTAACTAAGTTATAAATGATGTTTCCAGCAAGAAAACACAAATATCTATCTTTATACCTGTAATTTCCTACAGTAGTGCAAATGAGAAATTATCATTCATTTTTCTTTAATTAGAATGCATGCCTAATCAAAACCTCACTTATCTACTTGGTGTTTATCTGAAGAGCTCAGAATTAAGAACCAACCGCACTTTGATTTTCCCAGCACTGAATACAAAGAGTGAAAATGAGAGGTGTACAAATTATTTCCCAAATTACAAAACAATGGAATATTCATTGGTGAGAGAAAAACCTGTTTACCTCAGACTGCTAAAATTAGAAAGGGAAGACGGGGGCAGGCCAGATGGTATGTCTGGGAAAGTATTAACAATGTGTAAGTGTTAATTCTGCAGGAGGGGGACAATTACTATAATGAGCATAAAGTGTCCCAAGTCCAAGTTCATTGAAAATGACCAGAACTCAACTGTCACCCTGGGAAGCATGGCTGAATCTATTACTCAGTGAAGTAAGGTTTTGATCTGCCACACACAACAATTCTTTTATGTCCCAAGCAGATCCTGCAGGCCATTCGGGCAGGATCTTGTCTTCTCATCAGGAGTCTCACTTTTCAAGGTTATATTTACAATTCAGAGTTAAATCACTTTTAACAAAACCATATCCACTAAATAAAATGTTAAAGAGTCATCTGGAATTTTCATCCATAAGTTCATGGGATTGTTTCATGTTACGTTTTAAATAACTCCATTTAAATACTTACTGAGCACCTATTATGTGCCTAGCACTGATCTGAGAGCTGGAGTTTATGGCCGTAAACAAAACATATATAAGCCCTGTCTTTACAAAGCTGATATTCTGGTTTAGGGACACATGCAACAAACATAAATAAGTAAAATATGCAGTAATATGAAGAAACATAAGCAAGGAAGGGAAATAGGGGGTGTTAAACAGGGTGAGAGGTTGTAGGGATGTATGAGCAAGGAGCAAACTGTGTAAATGTGCTGGGGAGAATGTTCCAGGCCAAGGGGACAGCAAGTACCATGTCTCAGAGGTGGAAGCATGACCCTATTCAAGGATGGGTAAGGAAGTCATGAACTTGAGTTAAAGCATCCTGTCCTCACTAGTAAGAAATACGACAGATACAGATACAACAGACAGAGACAATGCTGAATGAAAAAAAGCAAGCTGCAGAGGATACATAGAACATACCATTTAAAGTTTTTTAAACATTAAAAACAATACCATAAATTTAGCCATATATAAATAGTGATTTGGGAAGGAATAAAGAAATTTTATGGTTATGATAAACACAAATTCAGAAGAATAGTTACTTCTGGGGGGGGTAGGTACAGTTGTGAAGGACTTGGGGGAGATTAAGCAAATTGGGGTACTGTTTTATTTAAGTTGGATGCTGAGTATACAGGTGGTCATTATACTGTTATTCAATATTTTCATGTAATAGAAATACTTCCCACTATTGTTTAAAAAAGAATCCTCAACCCTATCTCAGCATCCTGATTTCTTAGTTAACCATCCATGGGTCATTTTGGTGTTTATCTTTGAGTAATGGACAAGATAGCCCCAATATTTCTGTGCCACTTCGATCAAGAATATTTTACCATTGATAGCATTACTTCTGTGATCATGAGGAGAAAGAGAGCAAATTAAGAGAGTGAAAAAGCTGTCATCCCTTCTCTGGCACTCTGAAACTACACATTAGAGCCTTTTATGGCCTGCATAAAAGAAAATATGGCAAATCTATGTTTAGAATTTTAAACGAAGCTGCCTGTCACAATTTTAAATACAGCCCCTTATCTACATAGGAGGTAGGTATTTTTAGCAATGTCACCTTTGCTTCTCAATGTGCTTCTTTAGAAAAAGAGAACACCATGGATAAAATATTTGTTTCCCACCTCACCTGTGCTGCCACCTTTCCCATGAGCACCCAGGTCTCCCAGCTGTGCAGCAGCGAGCTCCAGCTCTCCCACTCTCTTACTTTCCTTTTACTCCTCCACCCACCACGTCTGCTCCATCCTCAGGATGAATCGGATCAAGGGGTGAAAGGAAAGCTCGGAAGCAGAAGAACCTGTGCACAAAAGGGGAACCTGGTACTATTCTCTGCACTCCTCACTGTGAGGTCACCAACATTAATGAAACTAAATGCAAAGTTGCGTGCCAGTCACAGTATCGCCAGGATGCTTGGTTGCCCTGGTTACAGCTCCTTCCTGAAACACATTTTATCTCCCCTCTTCCCCTTCTACTTTCCTCCATTGCAGATTCTCTTCACATCCCTTTCTCTAGGAACTAATTTTCCACAGCTTTAATGACCATCTTATTTTAATGATTGTCTGGATCTTGAAGCTGAACCTCTCTGGCTTGTAGACACATACATGAAGGCTCCTGGACATCTCTCCTCGGATGTCCATGCAGGACCCTCAGGCCCAACTCCCAACCTCTACACCACCATCAGCAACCCCACCATCACCCTGGGCCTACCCACGGGATGCAAGATCAGAGACGGTCAAGTGGGGCCATTCCCCCCTCCCTCACCTCACAAACCCAACACCCCACCGAGCCTCCATCTGCCCCCTCCTAAACATTTTTTAAATAACTCATTTCCTACCATCTCTACTACCACTTCCTTAGTTCTGACTACCTTAAAATTCTTCCCTGGACAGCAATACTGCTACTGGCTATTGAGTACTTACTATGTGCAAAGACTTATACAATTTTGCTGCAAGAATTGGGTATATTGTGAAGTGTGATTATTTTTATTTCATAGAAAAAGTTTTTAAGGTTTAGTATTTCTAACAAAGCTAGACTACCTTGGAATCAGAATTTATTAATGAGCTTACTGATTCATTCATTCACTCAAAAAAATGACTCAACAACAGTAATTTTAATTACAATTGCTATATTGTCTCTCAAAAAGTAAATTCCCTGAATTACCACAGGAGCCACAGTAACCTTCCTAAAAATCACACTTGACCAAGTCATCCAACAAGGCAAAACCCTTCATTGGCCCCACATCACCCTCAGGATGCATGGTTCTCGGGGCTCTGAACTCTGACCTCAGCTCCTCCAAGGTTCATCTCATCTCTCCCCACTGTCCCTGGATACTGTCTCACTCCTTAGCCAGATGCAGTTTCCTTCAGCTCCTTGAAATGACCAAGCTCCTTTCCCCTTGGCCTTTGTACATGCTGCTGTCATCTCAAACATCTCCCCTCTTGCCTCCTCTAGACCCTACCGGGCCCTCCCCCTTCTCCATCATATGCTGACTCTAGGTCATTGTTCACACACCCCAGGGTCTGGTAGGTGAGCTTCCTTTGTGCTCATTCAGTGCTCCAACTCCCCTGTCCCAGCATATGTCACCTTGGATTGCAACTGCCAAACAGGCAATAGCTCGTCTCCTGTGCCCTGGGTGACAGGAAGCCCCATGAGTAGGCACTGCTGCTCATTTTGTTCATGGTGCTACCACCAATACCTGCACAGTGCTGGCGCTTACTTATACTCAGGGCATACTCCATTATTAAGACAACGAATGAAGGCATAGAACAGTGGGAGCAGAGCATGAAAAAATTCAAGATGTTCCCTCCCCTAAATGTTTGCCATCTTAACTCCCTAAAAACCCTGCAGATTATCGTATGCATCTTCAAAGCTCGAAAAGTGCTTTCACATCACAATAATTCTGCAGCACAAAGAAAGGGGTTTTGCACATTTATAGATGAATTTATGTCTCTGAGAGTTTCAGTGACTTCTTTTGGTCAAGTCTCAAGTAAATTCATGCCTTGGGACACGTCTCTCCTGTGCACCCATCAGATACTTCAAAAAACAATGAGCTGGGACAAAGTTCTGGATTCTGGTTCATTGGACTTGCAGTTTAATGTGGGCTGTGATCAGAGGCAGAGGCAGGCTTTGTAAGCACTGAAGCTTTTACCACATGGGAACCTTCTCCAAGAAAAAGATTATAAAGTTCCAAATTCAAGTTTAAGTACAAGCTTCATCTAAGTGGGACATACAAGAAATTAAACCTAAATAAGAAAGAAGAGGGTATATATTCTAAGTAAAAATAATATCACAAGAGAGATAAGGTACCAGAAAGGGGTGGTGAGAGTAAAAGCTATTTATTAAGCAGTTCACGTGGGTTCATTGTAAGGCATTGTATTAGGCCAAAGACACAAAGATGATTAAAGGTGTGGTCCCTGCCCGTTACCTCTCATAATCTAGAACTGATATCATACTTGCAGAGAAGGGATGCAGACAGGAAGGACTTAATAAAATATTAAACACCACCAAATGACAGTATCTAAAATAGCGCTCTACATGCATAGTCACTGTGACCTGGTTTGCTTCAGAGCATTCAGCACCGTCTTACTTGTTTCTATGTTCATTACCTGCGCCCTGTTAACATGCAGGGTTTGGGAGAATAGAGGCTTGGTTTGTCCTGTTCAATGCTATAATCCCAGCACCGAGCAAAGGCACCAAGGTCATTAGCATCCCATAAGTATTTGTGGAATAAACAAATAAATGGAGAAAGGAATGAACAAAAAGAGCTTTACAAAAGGTCAAAGTATCGTGTTTGGCACATTGTTATCAGCTGTCTGAAGATGGTTAATAACTCGTGTGTCTTGCTGGTTCTCTCTACTAAAATGGGGGCAGGCTGTCACTAAAAGCTTCTTCAGACCCCACATTGCAACTGTAGCACCAAGGGGTAGAAGCTCCCTCTGGAATCATCTTTGGAACCTAAGAAATTGATGAAATTTCAGTGTGAACTACAAGTGACTTTGTTTTTGTCTTGTTGCCCCTATACATGGCTTATGCGAGATGTGTAACCTTCTTGGATGTGAGCATAGAAAAAAATGCTAATCGATAGATCTCATAATGTAATCTGACCATTTGTCATTTATTATCACTAAAAATAGTAGCATCTATAAAGAAAACAAAGCTCCTAAACATTTTAAGTTTCACAAATATAAGTTAAGAACTTCATAATATCTTGAGAACATCTATCTGCGAGATCTGAGTGGCTGAGTGTGACCAGATTAGCAGGATCCCATACCCATAGGAGCAGCTTTTCTTCACTACCTGATTTTACTCCATTTTTCTATGATCAGTCATAATGAAAGAAAAGTAACTCCAGCTGAAGATGTATTCAGAGTCATGTATTTTCACTCTGGTTCTCATTTAATACTCCTGACCCTTTTGCTATGTAATTACTATCATTCCCATTTCATAGATAATAAAGCTATCCCTTAATCCTATTTCTTTTCCTTTACCTTTCAAATTTTTACCAAAAAAATTTCCTAGGGCCACAAAAGTGGTACGTGGTGAACCAGCCATAACGAAGCCAGGTTTTCTCAGTCCAAAGTCAGGACTCATTTCCAGGTCAAGACTCGTTCCTTTATGCTAAACATTCTCTAAAAAGTTAGTACTCTTTATTCACAGTGAATTATCTTTCTAGATTACATGTATATCAGACAATAGCCAGTAAGCTGAAAAGTCACTAAGACAAGATCCCTTAACACCACACATCTCAAAATCTGGCCCTGGGACCACTTGTATCAAAATCCACTGAAGTACTTGTTGGACATACAGTGTCTTGACCCAACTCTAGATCTACTGACAGAACTGTGGATGGGCCCCTAGAAATTGCTTTTTAATAACTCCCAGGTGATTCTGTTGCATGTAAAAATTTGAAAACCACTGTGGCTAATTCTTTGCAAACCTCTACCACTGTTATTTAGAGATTCAAAACTGACAAAATTCTGTATTCTCGTTGAGGGTCATCTTTTGGATTATGGAGTTTGTGATGGAATGTCATGAGAATTTGTCTTTGGAGTCTCGCAATTCCTACGACAGGTCCCTAGGTACAAGCAAAGTAGGTAAACAACATTACCAGCTGAAATGAGAGCACATTCACTGAGGGAGTACTCTCATCACACACCACTCCAGATGTCTTTGAATATATATAGGTTTCATTTCAACCTTGAGGTTGGCACCATCATCACCACATCACAGCTGGGGGGCCTTGTCTCAGTAGGTTAGCAGATGTTTCCATTTGTATCTCTTCTAACTCATATTTTCTTTATCCTACAAAACAGCTCCTCCCCATGAGTTACTGCTATCTAGACTTCAAAAATCAAAGGGGACATTTCCAAATGTCTCGAGCAGACAAATTGGTCCCCCTTTAATTTGCCAACCCTATACTTAGTCCACTAAGAGTATTTCTCATAAAGTTAATAAAGTCATTACTAACAGCACAAAATGATGGGACACAGTAGACAGAAATCAAAAATTCTCTGTAATGAATTCCAAAAACTCTCTGTTATCTCTGTGATGTGAGCAACTCTAGATACAAGTTACATAAAAGCAGGCAACTCACAGGCCCAGCCTCAAGCTCATGGACTCCATCATGGCCTGACCAAAGAAGTCCAGGAGCACCGTTCCAGTTAGCACCACCCTAGGATCACAAAATTATTTTCCTCAACTGTGTGAATATAGGGAAAACAAGAATGGGTTTCAAGTAAACTTAAGATCAATCAAAACAATGCACTTATATCCGAGTAGCCCATATCCCTAGGAAATCTGCATGTAACCTGTAAACTGATTTGTTAACTCTCTACTCCTGAGGACAAAGGAAGGGTTCAGAATTCAGAACACGACCAAGAGAAGCTTAACTCTTCTATCTCTGGGGGCCCAATGCCCCCATACCTCCCAAACTATCCCGGACTCTGCAGTGGCTTGACTCTGAATTCAGAGTTTAGTTCAGTTACCGGCTGTGGTTTTGGCTGCCCTTTGGGGCCTGCTGGGACATAGGTGTAAAGACACTGGGCACCTGGGACCTCAAGGTGAGACTGCTGGGGGAGGTCAGCCCTCCATAAAGAGACTCTGCATTAAAATTTAAATTAGGAAATCAGGAAATATATGGCTAGAGGCTGGTTGTTTTAGTTTGTCAAAACAAAATATTCACACACACCAGTGAGATGTACACAGCTGTCATTAGAGATTTTAATTTTGCTTACTGTCCTGCTTCACCATAGCCCTCTGATGTGTGTGCTTCAAGACAGTGATGAAAAGTACAGGCAGTAAGTATGGGGAGGAGGAGGGGCGGGATGACAAGGCTTCAAATAATTGTCATCATTAAGGTAATGATCCCTCACCAGTGCTGTACAGGACTCAAAGAAAAGATTTCCCATTAAAAATAACAATGCAGACATAAAGTTGCATATATGAAAAGGTTTTTCCAGGACATACTGTTACATAAAAAAGAAAATGGTTCCATATTCCTATTTCAGCTAGAAGTCAATTCATGTAGATTACTATGTACCTATCTATGAATCTATACATATACAAAATAAAGCTACTACTATTTAATAGGCACTTATGATATACCAGGTACTATGTTCAATGTTTTGCATGTTTTGTATCATTTCGTCCTCATAGCCTTGAGATTTAAGCATTATGGCCATTTTATAAATAAGCAAACAGACTCAAGGAAGTTAAGAGTCTTGACCCATGTTACATAGCTATTAAATAGTGAGACTAGGAGCCCAGCTCAGGCCTGTCTGATTCCAAGACCCACTATAGTACATTATACATTGAGAGAGCTAGTTTTAGAAGGATATTTGCTAAAAATATTAACAGTAGCTATCCCTAAATGATATTTCTTCTTTTTGTTTTTCAGTATTATTAGAATATATTTGAGAGCCAGCATGCATTATTTTAAATATCTGAAATAATGAGAATGTTTTAATTGGAAAGATAAATATGAACGAAAATCTCTCCACCTTCTATATATCTCATCTCCTACCCCAAACAGTCCAAAAGTAATATGTAATCTTCAACTAAATATGACCACAAAATATATGTGATGAGTTGGAAATATCAGTCATTGAAAGGAAAATCATTACATACAATATCTGAAAATTTTTGGATTGATCCATTAACAAAAACTATCTGTCTCCAGACTCCTATTCTTCCAATACATCCTACGTTCTCACCAGGTAAATATTCTTCTTCCTACTCAGCTACTTTCAATGGCCCCTCACTACTGAGGAAAGTCCAAAATATTCCTTAGTCTCATATACAGTACAAAAACCTTCCACAATCACGCCCCACACTCCCTCCTTAGACTCATCTCTGCTACTCCCCAAGGTAAAGGCTACATTCCATCTAAATTTAGGCCTCTTGACTTCTGGAATGCCTTCTCAATGACTGATCTCTACCAAAGTCCAACCATCTTCCAAGGACCACATGGAAAAGTCAAAATGGAAAATGAAGCTCGATCAATAGATTTTTCCTATAAAGGGATTCATGTAAGAAATATAATTAATAATACACGGACTGGGCCGGGTGCATAAGCAATGAACATTACAAAGCATTTCCGAAAAAACCTGCATAGACAAGTGGCAAATCATATTTCATAAAATTCATGAAACCATTAATTGCAAGTAATAACATGTGATGCAGCACTCTGCCAATTAAGCTATGAGTTATACATTGGAGTTTTTATTTTCTAACTTTTCAAAGAACTCTTTTAGATTTATTTAGGTTTATTCTTTTAGATTTACTTATTTATGCATATGTAAAGAAAACAAAAACAAAATCAATTGCCCGAAGTGTTACTAAAAATTCTTCACAAGGTCCAAATCCAACTCTTTTGAATTGCAGACCGACTCAGTTACTGTTGCCTTGGCTTTTACACACCACCCTCTATGTTTCTGCATTGATAATGCACTATTTCTTATGAGTGCTCCATTACTGTCCCCAAGGGTTTCTTCCAACTCTCCAATTTTTGTTGTTGTTAATCCTCACCTGAGGATATTTTTTTCCATTGCTCTCATAGAAAGTGGAAGGAAGGGAGGGAGGGGGGGAGGGGGGAAGAGAAAGAGAGAGAGACACTGACTGGTTGCCCCCTGCACGTGCTGAACCAGGTATGGGGAGGCAACTGAGGTAAGTGCCCTTGACCAGGAATCGAACCCAAGACCCTTCTGTGCGGGCTGACACTCTAACCACTGTATGACACTAGCCAGGGCCCAACTCTCCAATTTTTGATGCAAGCTCCCAATCAGTGAATTAAGTTGCCAGCTTTCTCTCTACCACATGGTTGAAAGCAATTTTAAGACATGTCCCAATTTCAGAGATGTTAAAATATTTTTAAAAAAATGATTGTTTTAAAAATAATGAAAATTATTAAAATAACTTTTAAAACACAAAAAAACTTGTTTGAGAATGTAAACACTATATATATAAAAATAATCAAAGGAGAGATCTACAATAAAATATATTTCTCTTTTTAGTTCAACGTCAGGATCAATATAATCTCCTAGCCCTAATCCATTTTCAGCTTTTGTCACACTCCAGTCTGATCCCTCTTCTTGTGAGTAGTCCCTCTGCACTGATGTCCTCCATGACACCAATTACAGCAGGCAAGAAAGGAAGCAGGCAGCCTGCAGATCTCCCTTCAAAAAAGCCATTCCTTTTTCCCCTTGGTATCTGCAGCATTCTCTTCTCTGATTTGGCAAAACCTGCAGAACCTACCTAATTTGAGCTATGGACTGAGTAGCAAGCTTATTATAAAGAGGATGGTGCCATTAAAAATAATAACTACATACATGAGTCCAGTAATTCTCATTTTTACATAAAGCAGCGGTGCTTTTAAAGCCTTTTCAAATGTTTTTTGCAGTGAAGGGTAAGTCACTTAAAGGCTTCATTTTTTATTCATTTCCTTAAATAGTTACTCAACGCTGTGTTTAGATCTGTACTTGGTTTGGGGATGAAACTCCAAGAGAAATAAGTTCCTACTCATGTCAAGCAATCACTCAGTATAACTGGAGAGAAAAACAAACAGGAGGCAGGTTAAATACCGTGTTTGTTTTCTGGATCTAATACAGACCTTTCTGCTGCTTTTTCTTTTAAGTTTGTAAGAAAGGGCTATAAGAACAATTTATCAAAATGTCAGCAATCTAAAAATTAAGTTGTCAGCTTTTTCTCTGTACTGCAAATTACGAAAGAATTAGGGGTTTGGTGCTAATAGAAGCTTATAATTTTAAAGTGTGCAATTTAACCAGCCATTGCCAGGTCTAAAACTGCAGCGCCGAAGACAGTTCAACTAAGTGTTCTACAGTTCTGGTACCTAATTTCAACTTCTCTTTTCATGCCTTTCTTCCCATTTTTATTTTTCTTCCCTTTGCTTTGGAAGTGTGTGCTAGCTACACAGTTAAGTAAGAAGTGCCAGAGCTCCTATACATAAAACACTCACATGCAAAAATGACAGTCATCTTACCAAGGAGGTAAAGTCAATAAGAGCTGCAGCTTCTGTATTTCTTCCTTTCTTTATGCTTCCATCACATTAAATTCAGAAACCAAAACATAAAATATACTCTAGAGTTTCAGAACTTCAGATTTCCTCTTATAATTTATTCACCACTAATTTGGATGAAAAGTGTCTGTGATAATCTCTGCACTAGAATTCTAAGTTAGGCTTAAAGTTGTAAAATATTTTGCATATAAATAGAGATCAATTACCCCCAATCACTGCAGGAATCTTCTAAACTTTTCAAATCTGTAGCTTTTTCCACTTTTACCAATTGCCAACTGCAATCACATCACTTAAAAATAAATCAGAATTTGTTTTATTTGCCTACCCAGAAAATAAACTATCATTATAGGCACCAAACACTTCAAAAAGACAACACCAATAATCTAAACAAAGAATTTAGTAAGAATGCTATTTTGGTACAAAGACTTGCAAGAAGTATATTGACTCTATGCATAAAAAATATATAGACTCATTATTCTTGTTTTTAAATAAAAATTTTTAAATGGCCCTTTTAAAAAACTAGAGTATCTTGCTCAATAAAAGGAATATTCAATGATTTCTACTATTGCACCAAAAAACCCCCAACAACAACAACAACAAAAACTCTTCTTCCTTGCTCTATGAAACACCTTTTCCCATTCATTCATGTCTACCTTCCAATTCTCTAAACCATACCTTACAGAGGGGTTCAACTTGAGAAAGGAGAGTCTCATTCATTTATTAGGCAAAGTTAAAGCCAGCAAGATGCTTAACACCATCTGGTTTTGCCTGCTCCACCCTTGTTTCCTCTGAGCCATAGTGATGTCACAACACTGGGCAGGGCAATGACTTCACTGCTCCAGTCCTTTCTTGTGAGCACATAATTCTTTGCAGCTAAGGCAAATCAAATGACAGCAGAACCCTCCAGGAGAGCCTGATATATTCTCAACAAATAGGCAGTTAGCTAGCCTTTTGAAAAAAATACATTGCAGTGATTGCACTATTAAAGATCTCTCTAAATGAAGTGGTGCTAAAGATAAATTGACTCATGGTTTTCAATGTAAGTCTATAATTTCTATGGTAAGTCATAATAAAGCTGACATTCAAAGGAAAACTGTGGTTGGATACTTGGAAGAGACTATGGAAACTAAAGATGACCTGGGTAGTAGAGTACTTAAGAAACCTCTCTCTTTATTAGAGTCAAATTTTCATAGAAAAGAAACATGTATTTATTTTTCAGCCCATTCTTAGAGTTCTATTTTACTGGAGAGGACATGAATTCTAATTTGTGAATTTTAAGACTTTTTTTTTAAAGCACTAACTTAAAAGATGAATGTTTATTTTACAACATGTAGGAAAATCTCTTGGACAGCATGTTCCAGCATATTTAATCCAACATACAGCAAATCCAGAAGAATTCCCGAAATAATGACAATATATCTCTCAGTACATGAAGGGTTACCTCTTTTCTTCTTGGGTGGCCCCTGAATGCATTTGACCAAACAATTAAAAAACACACCAATATACATATAAAATGGCATCTAATTAAGTAAAAAAAAAAAATTTAAAAACCCCTGATCTCCAAATTGCAACGCAATTCAAAGTTGGCCCAAGTCCAAGGACTGTACAAGAATTGACAAAAATGGCTTTTGACCTAAATCACTTTTATGCAGAAGAAATCACTTAAAAATTAAAGATAAATATTTCAGAGACACTGACCTTTGACCTGTATCTTCCCAAACCTTTACCTAAAAGGGATTTACAAATTAAATAAAGTAGCAACTCTTCTTAATACATCATTCGAAAAACATATCCTATTTTGCAAAAAAATTATTTGCCTGAAGTGTACTGTCTAGATAAACTTTATGAAGTAACTTGGGCATCTTATATTTCCCTCTGCTAAACAATCAGAAAATGCAAATGAGACATTTTGTATTCCACTATTTTATTTTTATCAGTGCCTTCTGAAATTAACAGTCACACTTCTCAATTCAGAATTTATTTCTTCTCACAATAACTTTGTTACTCCAACTACAGTTTTAAAAGTTTGATACCAAAATTAACATGCATTTTTTTAAAACCTTGTCTGAGCCAAGACATAAATCACCTCCCATTCCCCAGAGTTCACTGGAGCTTGATGTGCTCCCTTTTCTTAATAGGGCTTTTCTGCTTAATTTGCTGTAATTGATGTTACGTCCAGGGCTCCCAGATATACGTGGAGTTTTATCTTTTTAGTTTCCTTAAGACTTTAAAAATCAGTGTAAAATTCAAAGGGAATGTTTTTAACACTTGGCATGATGCCTCTTCCACTAGGAAGTTAACGCTAGCAGGGAAAACTCCAACACACCTGGTCGCCTCAGAGAGCCTAAAAATGGGCCCCCCAAAGGACAGGCAGGATATCTGCAAAAGCAATTCCACAAGACTGATGTAAAAAAAAAAAGCTGAAACACCAACTTAAACACGTAATGGAAGCACTGCATTTGAGCAGGACTGCCTGGCCCTCTCAGGATTTCTCAGCCCAGCCTCCAGGAGTAATTAGTAACACATGTTTTCTTTATCATTCTATTAGTTCTGCAACAATCTCTTCCCAGCTCTAACCCGGGACTTCAACTGGAGGAGAAAACCCTAGAAAACTTTGGATCTGTAAATATAAAAACCCAAAAGGAAAGAACGCTCCCACTGCAAAGGACCACAGTTACAATTTACTAGGTAACCACACCCACCGCATTGCAGAAGCCATGAACTTGATGGGGGGGTGGGGGGGGTGAAAGGGAGAAGCGAAAGGGGGAGAAGGGAGGGGAAGAAGTAGAGCAAGATTAGAGGGGAAACCCAAGACAGCAAGCCCCCACGGCCAGAGCCGGGAAAGCCCCGCCAGGAACGGGCCGAGACCACGACTCCAGGGGACCGGAGCCCCGCCGCCCCGCCCCCACCGCCGCAGAGCCGCTCTCCCAGACAGCTCCCCCCGCGGCTCCCAGTCCCGCGGGCGCCAGGTGAGCGGCGCCGCTCCCGGCCCCTCGGCCTCCCCGAGCAGGGGGGCAAGGGCAGGGAAAGCGGGGCGGCGGGGCCCCGCAGGTGCCCGGGTCAAGAGCAACGTCTTCAGGACTCTCCCTCCTCGTTCCCGTCCGCCGGGCTGCAGCCCCGCCGCCGTCTGGGAGAAGCTGCCCCAGTTCGGGGAAGGAGACAAGTTACATAAAAGCGCCGGTCCGCTCCCGAGCCGGGATGCTTTGTGCGGAGCGCACCTTACCCCCGCGCCGCGCACCTCGGACGAGCCGCGGCCAACCGCGCTGGGCTCAGGGCCCCTCCGGTCGGCCCCCACCCCGGGCGGCGCCGCAGTGTCGCACCCCCCTGCCCCCCACCCTCCCCGCTCGGCCGTCTGGCCCTCGCCCCCACCCCAAGGGGCAACTTAAAACATGGCGCCCCGAACGGGGGATTTAGGCAAATTGACCGAGAAACGGCGCGGGAACCGAGCCGCCCTTCTCGGCGAGGGCTCCCAGGGAAAGCCGCTCGGGCGGGAGGCCGGTGCTCAGGCTCCGCACGCCGGCCCAGCAAATGCTGCAGCGCGGCGGCGGGCGCGGCGGGCGCGTCCCCGGGCCCCAGGCTGGGCGCACAGGCTCGGCCCCGGGGGTCCCAGCGGGCGGCCGGGCGAGATCCGGGGTCGGGCCCGGCGGGCTCCGGGCTCCAGCGATTCGGGCGGCCGGGCGGCGCGGGGGCCACGCGTCAGGGGCGCAGCCCTGCGCGCTTCGCCCCCGGCCTCCAGCTCATCCTCCGCACCTCGCAAACGGGAGACCCCCTCGGATCCCCCCGCGCCAGCAGGCAGAAAAGTTACCTCGGTTGGGCAGGGAGCCCGGGAGCGCGGCGGCGTGGGGACGGGCTCTGCTCACGTCCTCCGGGCTGTGCGCAGGAGGCGCGGGCGTGGGGAGGAAGCCGCAGACCGGGCTGCTCCGCCGCGGCTCCCCGCCCCCCTCGCGGGAGGCTCGCGGCTCGGCGGAGCTGCGGCGGGGCACACGCCCAGAGACGGCGCGGAGAGGCCCGCGGCGGCCTGACTCCGAGTGCCGGCTGCGGGGGAGGGAGGGGCACCGCGGTACTTTAGGACAGTTACGTGCTAACAGCCTTCTCCATCCTGCCGCGGGGTCAGGCTGGGGACAACGCCTCGATACAGTTGCTAATAGCGGTAGCCTTTGGATGTCCACCTAGATTACTGCCAGGGCCCGCTATACCCTTCTCAGCCCTCCTAGACACCCCCTTTGGGGGGGGGGGGGGCGGCGGAGGATGTTCTTGACTTCAGGTGAATTATTTATTGACTTAGGGACTACAGTAATTTTTTTTCTTTTTGAAAGTAAAAAAAATTAAATTGTTGGCATCTTGCACACGTGGGCTCGCAAGAAATATTAAGTTAATGGAGAAGACATGCATTAAAGGTGAGGGAAGAGGGTTTTCTGTCTTTCAGCAGCCCCTTCTCCCTCTTTGTCCCCCCTCCCCACCATAAATATTCACAGTTACAGGTAGTGTCCTAAGCTTCCCAGACTAACAGGAAGTCATTATTGATAAGCTTTGCACTGAAATGGAGAGGAGGGGGCTCACACTCTGATTTGTAGGTGAAAAATTCTTTCTGGTCATCTCACATCTAAGTTCTAACCAAGTAACCCAGGCATATTTATTAAAATGTTTAAGGCCCTCTCCATGTACTCCTTCCTAGTCACCCTTCCAAGAGCTCACCAACTGATACAGAGAGGGGAAATGGGCTCACAAAAATATTGCATTTACTGTTGGGTGCTAAAGATGTGATGCACCCCAGACGAGCCCACAGCCACCACCCACCCCGGGCACAGGGGACCACAGATTATGATGCCTGTGGCAGAGATTCGTAGGTCTGGTCTGTCCCTGAGAGTTGGCCTGGGTTTCTAGGACCGGGAAAACAGCAATAGAAAAGGGGAGGGGGCATTTTTCAGATTGTATGGGAGAAAGGTTGGAAAATTATGGTTACTCTGTTGCTATGGAGTTTATGGACCTGTATTCTGTAGATGTGCCTGCTTTGGGAAATTTTTACGAAGAAAACGTGGCATATTATGTTACTGGAAAAATAATCTGTTGACACAGCTAAGACTAGAATGGATGGGCAAATACCAGGAGCTGATAGGAAGTGACTATGGCATTGTTCCAAGTAACAGAGGTAACAAGAGCCTGAACTGCCTTTAAAGTGACAGATAGAGAGGTGATAGTTCAAATTCTGGGTGATATATTTGGAGATCACCTGTATTAATTTCCTATCAGGGCCACATGAGTGTAGAAGCATATATACACATATCACATTTGTACTTGCGTGGCTGCCTGTGTTGCATATAAGACCTGTAAATGAAGAAGGGATTTATTTTCCTTTTTTGTGTGCGCACTATAGCGTACTCCTTTAAAAGTGGACTTGAACAAATTGTACTGTTTACAACAAACATTAAGTTGGCATTATCAATTCAAGACACAGATGGTTTTATATTTTCATTCATTTTATTGCCGTATTTTTGCTATTTTTTTTAACTGAAAGCAAACTGTTTTCTTCCTAATTCATGAATCAATCTTTTTCATGATGGAGAAAATTAGCAGTAGTGTACAAATAAATGTCTGTTTCCTTGGGAGAAAATGTTAGAGTCTTAAATATTTTTTAAAAGTTAGAAGTACCTAGCTAATTATCCTAATATTCCATGAATTCAAAATTTGAGGTAAAGAACATACTGCTTCCCAGTTTTACAGTTAATCTGGGAAGCAATTACTGTGGAACCCTTTGGGCTTGACCAGCACTCATTATTATTTTTGGTTTTCCCCAGCACAGATATGGAGAAAAAGAAATCTCAAACTCAAGAGCAGCACATAGCTCCATCAGTCAGTAACTTGCTTGCATCTCTGTAATAAACTCTCTTTCATCTACCTTGTTAATATCATGTAGGAGCTGCTCCTCTTAGTCATCTCTGTCTCCCCACAGTGCCTCACTGGGTACATTGCAAGCCAAGCATTGAACATTTTCATGAATGGACATTGAATAATGAACTAAGTTTTCACTTTATTTTGAGTGTTCAGTTTCTCAAGTATAAAATAAGTTACTATTTCCAAAATCATTTATGCTTCAAAAATACTAGGGTCCCATTCTGTACAGCAAAAGAAACCATCAATGAAGCACAACCAAAAGGGAGAAAATATTTGCAAACAATACCTCTGTTTAGGGGCTAATATACAAATGTATAAAGAACTCATACAATTCAAAAACAAAAATATAATCCAGTTAAAAATGGGCAGAGGACCTGAACAAACGCTTTTCCCAAGAAGACATACAAATGGCCAACAGGTATATAAAAAGACACTCAACTTCACTAACTATTAGGCAAATGTAAATCAAAACTGCAATGAGATACCACCTCACACCTGTTAGAATGGCTGTTATCAATAAGGAAAAAAAGTGTTGGAGAGGTTGTGGAGAAAAAAGAACCCTCCAACACTGCTGGTGGGAATGTAAACTGGTACAGCCACCATGAAACACAGTATGGAAGTCCTCACAAAGTTGAGAATAGAGCTATCCTCCATGCCTCTTCTGGGTATCTACCTGAAATATTTGAAAACATTTATTTGCAAAGATATGTGTACTCCATGTTCATTGCAGCATTACTCACTATAGCCAAGACATGGAGACGACCCAAGTGTCCTTAGATGGGTGACTGAATAAAGAAGATGTGGTGCATGCATTCAATGGAACACTACGCAGCCATAAGGATGAATGAACGACTGCCATTTGTGACAACAGGGATGGACCGCGAGGGTATCATGATGAGCAAAATAAGTCTGATGGAAAAGGACAAGAGCCATGTGAGTTCACTCATGTGGGATATAAAACAAAGCAACAAACAAACAAAAACAGACTCACAGACGAGCACAGCATGGCGGTTGCCAGGAGAGAAGGGGAAGGACAAAGAGGGGAAAGGGGGCAAACACCTGGTGGGGGAGGAGACTGGGCGCAGTGGTGAGCACAGTGCGGCACGGAGCCGGTGAGCTGCAGAAATGTGCACCTGAGCCTTACGGAATGTCATTAACCAACGCGACCCCAATACATTTAACTTAAAAATACTAAGGTTCCATAAAATAGAATACATTATCACATCTTAATACCTGCTGAGTAAAAGCAACAGTGAAAAACCTATTTACTCTCATCAGGAAATAAAATAGTGAGCGCTTCCGCATGGAAAAGAGAAGGAACGTAGCGAAGTAGAAGGCAATGTGATGATGCCATTACAGTTGGATTTGCTTCCTTTCATGAATGTCTAATTTCTCCCTGTGTCTTTCTGACTTCCAAAGAATTCTTTTTTCTTGTCAATATATAACCCCTCATGGTGCTTTTCCAATAAGTTACAGAAAAGTAGTTCTTGAGTCCAAAAAACACCTTTTACATAGTACCAGAGTTAACGCAGATTTGGCATGAGAACTCAGATTTCTGGCTTAATATGTCCACATGGCAAACCCTGAAATAATCCATGAAACATGGGGAAACATTCCATGACTCCAGCCTAATGTCAAGATGCCCGTTCTAGTCTCTTCCACCATACTAAGGCTTACCTTACAACACTAATCTTACTTATGGATTTCTTGAAATTGCTCTAGTAGATATAAGATACATCACTGAAGACCAACAAGCCATCCAGAATTCTAGCTATGGTACAGAGAAAAGGAGCACAGCTAACTTCAACTTTAGATGTTGCGTAACTTCACCCCAAGCTGTGGAGACAGGATTCCCCATGAACCTCAATCCAACCGCAAGCATCAATAGCATACATACTCATTGGTATTGACACTCTGCTACCTGAAGAGCAATGATAACTCCAACCAAGGCAAGGGCAGAATTTTCAGGTTGTATTACAGCCAATTGTCAGCCTCATTGGCAAGACTCCAGAAAAAAATGATGGAGAAGCTGTCCATTGGAACTTTGCCTCAAATATGAGGATTGGTAGACTATTGAAGCTTGTCCAAACCCTACAAACACTACTCAAATAAGGCATGCAACACTCAGTTTTCCTCTCTGACAATCTCAGACCACCCTTACCTAAAGAAGTGTGATATTTAAAAATATTTCCATATTCTTTAGTCCTTTAAGTTAACTGTTTTTCAACCTAAGCTGCCTTAGTAAAATGTCAACACTTGCAATAACTAGTTGAGGCTTATTGTATGCTCAGTATAATGTCTGGCACCTGAATTGCATATCAAGTCCTTGAAATCAGGACACAAAGTGTTCAGCCACAGCGTTACCAGGGACCATAAATAAGAAAAATACAGGGATGAATGCATAATTCAAATTTGTTTAAGAGTTTCTAGGTTCTAAGAATAGTGTCAACTTTACAGCTCATTAAGGCTTCCAGATGTTCTTTTTTACTCTGGGCCCCTATACATCATTTCAGGCATCTGAGTACATAGAGAGCACAGATGCAAAATGAAATTCAAAAAACACCAATAAGTACAAATGCAGCACAAAATATACAAAGGTATGTACATATGAGAGGGAGTAAGTTTAGACATGCTAAATCATTTAAAAAATAATTTCTATTCATCATGATTTCATGATTTGCCTCCTTTCTTTGTAATCTTGTAAAAATAATAGTTATAAGGGCAGGATTAATACATATTATGGCAATGTCATTGTATTAAAATATACCCTTATTATTTTGTTTCCTCCATTTCTAGTAAATTTTAGAAGTAAATCTCAGCACTTTTAAATAGAATAATTTCTAACAAAAATTTATGGTTTATTCTGATCCTCAGATCTTTATAAAGATTAAATGATGGTTAATTCTATTCTCCCATTAAGTAAAAATAAAAATCTATTAAGGATATTTTACATTTGGGCATTTTATATGTAATGGCAAAATAGAAAGTAGGTAATCTGTGATATTACTAAATTCAACTCCCAAGCTACTCACTATCTGAGACCACATTGATATCCCAAAGAGCGGATCAGTATTGGGTTATGCCAACACACTTAACATTTAATCACTTTTCCCCAAAAAGACATAAAGTAAATGCCAGCAAGCCTCTCAGTCTGCTGTAAAGTTATAAATCATCCTAGCCAGCTATTATATTTCACTCTAACAGCGATCAACAAGAATTAACTGAGGGAGAAAGATGGGTAATAAGACACAATCAGATGTCTTGTTTATTGTTGACTCTTTCTCCAGGGTTATTTTCCCCTCTTTAGGCAAACATGTCATAGTTAACTTTATAACTGAGAAATTTACAACTACACCAAGAAAAATGTCTCTTTTTTGCTGCTTATTTTGATTCCTGTTTTCCAGTATTATTTTCCATTATCAACTACCTAACTCAGTGATTTTCAACCTTTTCATCTCATGGCACACATAAACTAATTACTAAACTTCAGCGGCACACCAAAAAAATCTATTACATTTTTTGCCGATCTGACAAAAAAACAGGTATACTTTTGATTTACTCACACCAGATGGCTATTGCTGTGTTAGCTGTTATTTTTTTGATTGACAATCTAAGGGAGAAGAGGTCAGTGCCCCTGATTAAATAGTCAGGTACTGCATGTTTTAAAAATTCTTGTGGCACACTGGTTGAAAATCACTGGTCTAACTACATGCATACTTTAACAGTGTGAGTACAGTCTGAAAATGTGATTCTACTCTCATCCACAGCTTCCAAAACATCCTAGGAATCAATGAAAACATCATCTAGAATATCTGTATCCCTTGAAATAAACCTAGTGTTCAATAGGTCAAAGCCATTTTAAAGAAAGCCTCTGCTATTGACTCTTTCCTGTTCAAGATGTTTATCAGGGACTTGTCAGAACATCCAAGGTGGGCTTACTTGCGGATGATACAAATCTGAGGATGCCGGAATTTCTCAATTCAGGCTGTTTGTGAAGAGTTTATGTTTTATATTTTCATGTCAACAATAATCTTAGAAAGCAATAAAAGTTTTCACACTATTTGAATCACTTGGAGGGTTTGTTAATAATGTAGATTCTTGGATCTAACCCCAGAATAAGCAAATCAGAAGCTCTGGGGTGGGGTTCAGAGAGCAGGCACTTTTAACTGGTTCCCCAGGTGATTCAAAATCACACTCAATTTTGAGAAATACTGATGTAGGTGACCAGTGTACAATACTAATCACACAGGTGACAAAGTTGCCATATTTTTCAGATAGATGTTTAATAGAAGTTGAAACAGAGAAAAGTGGTGGGAGGACAGCCTCATTCAGCCACTTATAAGTGAGCTGAGCTAAAGAGAGCCTATACAGTCAGCACACATTTTGCAAGATTTATTGTCTGGGTCCTGTCGTTGTATGCATCAATTTGCAAGAGTGGTTCATTAACAATAAGAATAGTAATAAATAACAATGAAAGATTGTTCTGTACCCAATTCCAACAATAATTGGATTAGATGCCCATTTTTTGAAGATTGCCGTAACACTACAACTCTGGCCTTAATTTCCAAGTGCACAAAACATTCTTTACAAAGTTGCCAAGGGATGTCTCAGTAAAATGGGAAATGGAGAATTAATTGCTGGCAGTTTTGGTTAAGTTTGAGATTTGACTATACCTAACCCAGCAAACAGAGACTTTAAATAATGAATACCGTTTGGTATAACATACATATGCTAACAAGAATCCCCTGCACTGATTAGTGAAAATTAGTGAAACAAATTAAAGAAATTGACCAGAGGCTACATCTTTCTTCCCTTAAGCACAGCATGAGGAATTTTGTTTCAGAAAAAAACAATATCCTTAATCTCATCAAATTACTATTGTTTATTTTATAGGCCTTGTATTTTTTGTATCAATTTGTAAGGTTATTTTTGTTTTATAATTGATGAAACTTATAGCATGATAAACTTAAATCTCATGTTACATATATATATATTTGAGTAATAAAAATAATTTAGGACAATGTGAGGGGCATTAGAAATATTTTCTTTTATTAGAGGGGTGTTAAAGAATGAGATTTCAGCTCAATCAAAGAAGACTGCGATTCTAATATGGAACCAGGCTGTATTATAAGCAGTGGGCTCTCTAGCTAGAATTTTCAGGGTATAGATACCAAATGACATCTGCCAATAATGCCCCAGAAGTGATTCCTCCATCAGGTAGGTACTTAGGCAAGATCATATTTAATGACCCGTCCAACTCAGATTAAGTGTTTTCCAAGTGTTTTCCACTCAGGAACCAGGACTTGCCCACAATTCTTCACTGTTGAGGTAGAAACTCAAATGTTGACTTCGTTAAGATATACTGACTCTGTGTGTGTGTGTGTGTGTGTGTGTGTGTGTGTGTGTGTGTGTGTAGTCAGTATATATAGCCTACAAAACTTCTCTGTTTTGAGATTAATCTGTCACTGATGTGGTGCTTTTTTCCATAACTCTGAAGACAATTTCCACTACCTTTCCCCTCCCACATGTCTTCTCTGACCCATCAACTCTAATCCACTGCCCCATCCTTGCTCATCTGACCTTTCTTTATCTCTGGGCCAGGTTTGACTGAGTTGCCTTAGGTGGATGGGCATGATGTTGTTTGAGCCAAGGTATAAAGACTCTAAGTGGGAAACCATTATACTTCTAAGTCTTTCTGAATTTCCCCCAGGTGTTCCAATGCCCATTCCCAAGTTATTTCACTGTTTAACAAAATCAAGCAGGCATGCAGTTACCATACCTTGTTCATGAATGCCATACGGCTTGATGAACAGAGTACTAGATAATACGGCAAAATTGTTTTGTGTCCTTGAGCAAATTTCAGCTTCTCTTGATATCAATATCTAGTGAAGTCCTCCTTCCATTTTCTGTTCTATTAGAATAGACTGGTGGTTCTCATCATGGCTGCATATTAGAAAAATCACTTGGGGGAACTTTTTAAGAATAGCAACTGAAGTTAATTATCATGGCTGGGTGATAGACACGTGAGCTTATTATTATGATTCTCTCTACTTTGTGTACATTTGAAGTATTTCACAGTAAAAATTTAAATTAAAAAATAATTTAAAAATACTTATGCTTGAGATCTACACCAAACCAATTAGATCAGAACCTCTGGGGCGAGTATTTTTTAACATTCCCAAAGTGATTTTTATGTGTAGGCACAGCTGAGAAACAGGAAGAGTAAAAAAAAAAAAAATGAAAAAACACACACTAAAGTACAATATTAAATTGAATGTTAAGAATTCCTCAAAAGCAGGATGCCATAAAAATAAATGTTAATAGCAATGACCTATTTATATCTTTAAACAATTACCTGAGGTACTTGGTAAAAGCCACTAGGATAGACATGAATGTACCCATTATCTTCTATGAAGCTAGTTGTTTTTTGAACACATCTTTGGTTTCCTTGGCAGTGCCTGCCATCAGATTTGTTGATATTCACACTCTTTAGAGGGAACCTATTACTGTATCTGGCTGCCCATTTCATTGTAATGTGTCAATAAAATGCTGGCATATTTAACAACAGGCATAAATAACTCATCACATACTAAATATCATGACTAGAATTTCAACAGCTCTTCACTCCAAAGGAAAAAATATCCTTCATGGTTTTATTCCAACATCCTGTGTGAGTTAGAGAGAATGCAGAGCATTCATGATTATCTTAGGTGATGAATAATAGAAGGTTCTAGCATGTAATTAGAGGAGTCTAATAGAAATCATGTCTAAATAAATATAATCCTAATGTTTTATGAATTGGAGCTGGTGATTTTCCCCCAGGGATGTTCAGTTCAGGCACTGGGATTCTACATCATGTGCCCAGTCCTGGGACCACTATTTTTACTAAGAACCAAATTTACTAAACATTTACCTTGTGCAAAGAATGGTTTTATGAGCTACTCTATGAGAATACCTAGTTTTACCATCACAGAGATAGATTCTGTCATTACCCCTATTTTACAGAAGGAGTAAATGATGCAGAAGCAGATTCAACAATGTGTCCAAGGTTACACAGATATGACCAGTAAAGCCAGGATACAAACTTGGGTGGTCTGACACCTGAGCGACACCTGTAAGGCCTCTAACTATATGGTCAAATATATATACATACATGCACACGCACATATTTGGTTAAATCTCATGAAATTGCCAACATTCAACTGGTTTTTGGCTTTTGAAACCAGTAATTTATAGTACAATAATGTAGTGCAATGACAAAACATTGAATTAACTATGAATGTAGAGAAGCACTGAGTTAAGTAATTACTGTTTCTACCCCCACGGGCATGTTAGAGAACAAGAAAGGTTTTCTGAAAAGTCCCTAGAATACTAATATAGAAAGAATACTCAGGTTTTTATAGTCTAAGAAGCTACTTGAAGAACTTAAGGCAAAAACTAATAAAATTTTCGAAATTATTAACTTTTATTTAACACCTACTAGGTGCCAAACACTGTTTTAAGCGCTTCATATGTATATTATCTCTTTTTGACCCATAGGTCTATCGGGGAGGAATTCTTATGATGCACATTTTACAGATGGTAAAACTGAGGCCACTGAACAACTAATTAACTTGTCCCTGGTCACACATTTGTGAAGTAATGGAGCCATGCAATTTTATTTTGGAAACTGTGTTCTTAACCACAATGCTAAGTTGTTCCTACAGAATTCCATATGTCCAGTTGAATTTCCTCTACAGAAAAAGGGATACTGAATTTTAAAAAACTATACTACAAGTGGATTCTGTGTATAGATATGTACCTATTTTACTAAGAAGAGCATTCCATTATGATTTCAAGTTTGAGAGAAGTTCAAAGGAGAATGCTCTAATCCACTGGTAAATCCTAGTGGCTCTCTTTATCTTCAAAATATATGCAGAATCCACCACTTCTCAGCGCACCCGCTGCTAGCACTCTGGTGCAAGCCACCATCACCCCTCCCCCTGGGTTCCCACAACAGCCTCATCACATTTCTCTCTCCTGCCACCCTGGGATCTTTCCAGTCCTTCTCCAAACAAAAGAGATTGTGATCCTTGTAAAACAAGCCAGATCACATCGCTCATGTTCAAAGCCTCCCAAGGCCCTCGGACCTGCATCATTGCCCTCATGCAATCCAGCCGCACCGTTCTGACCACATCTACAGCCGCGCTCTGTGCCTTGCCCACTTGGGCCTCCTTGCAGATCCTCAGACAAGCCAGGCATCTCCCACCTTTGTATCCTCTCTCCAATATGCTAACACTCTCGCCTCCTTCAAGTCTGCCCACATGCCCTCTCACAGAGGCCTTCCCTGATAGCTTTACTAAGAACTGTGACTGGCTACCCAGCATGCCTACCCCCTCACCCTACTCTACTTTTCTTTTTTTTAAAAATCACCTAACATACCCATCATTTCCTTCTTTATTGTCTGTTTCCTGCCATTTTCCACGTAAGTCACACAAAGACAGGGGTTCTGGGCACCTGTTGGCCGGGTATCTCAGCAACCTGGAACAGTGCCTGGCATAGGGAGGCCATTCAGTACCTGTCTGTTGAATGAGAGAATGAAGAAAGCAGCAGGGATTATAAAATATGAGACTCTGGGGATAAGAACGACTAGAGGGATAGAAAGTACAGAATTGAAGAGGTTGATTGCCCAGGGTTGAGATTAGATGCTAGAAGGAAGAGATTCTGAAAGAAGAACTGTAAGAAAGAACAGTGGATATGTGATCAAAATGTGTGCATTGTTATGTGCAACACACCTCCTCCAGATCTACAGGTGGAACTGATATGGGCAAAGTCTCCCAACCAACCACCCTAAAAGGCTCCCCATCCTCACCCTAGCCAACACGGATGCCACCAGCAGGGTGCATCTCCCAGAACATCCTCAGACATGAGAGGGAAGAATAGTAAAGCCACCCCATTTCAAATGCCACTGGGTCATATCTTAATATCAGGGTGACTTAACAAGCACTTGTCTTCTCAGAACAATAGAAAATATGACAGGATCCAAGTAGGACCCTCATTACTCATCTGCACAAACAATGCAAATGACCACTGCAGTGGAAAATGTCAGGTCAACTGATGCAGAAGTGTCCAGGCTAATATTATTTTTCATATCAATGGTTGCCATGGTAACATTTACAATGATTTAGCAATGACCACACAGTGAATACTTTTAAGAAGCTGCTGGAGGAAAAGAACTCACAGTCCACACTCTGTCTTCACAAATCACTGTCATCCCACCTGTTTCCATTAAATGGCTCACTTCTTTTGATTGCATGTGGCATGCCCACAGAAGGTGAGTTTTAGATTCTATCATTTCAAGCTTGAAGCCTGTACTGTGTTTTTTCATTTGGTCTGCATTAAGGCTTTATTCAGTGATTCACAGTGCCTTTTCAAAGGTCACCAGGTCACTCCTTCATCTGCCAAAAATGTCTCTTAATCCCTAGCCTCTACCCCCTAGGGCACCCAAGCCATAAGGCTTCCCACCCTCTAGTTACCCTCTGGAAGGAGTTTCTTTGTGGATTCCCTTTGCCAACTTTATGCAACAGTCACACTTTAAACAAATTTCAGCAGACAGAATATCTTAACCACTCTCTTCATGCCCTTGCCCCCCCCACCCCCCGCACTAGATTGCAAGCTCTGTAAGGGCAGCAGGTATCTCTTATTTTATTCATATTTGTTTTCTGCCAGTATGAGCAGCATGGCACATTAACCCTGAGGGGAGGACCCTGACAAAACTCCTAGCACTAAGTCCTAGAGAGCTTAGTGAATGACACCACCAATTCCCAGTCATGTGAGTTAGAAATCCTAGTGTCTTCCTGCCACCTTACTCTCCCTCAACCCCTTTCTCAGACCTATTACCCAGTCCTTTGCATTTTACCTTAAACTCCTAGATTTGTCCACATATCCCTCTCCCCACCCTCCATCCTGTAATTGTCTCTTCTCCGGTCTCTAATACAGTTTCCCAGGGTGATGCTGTGGCCTGCTGCTCTATTAGGACATTCCCAGCCCAATATTCTCAGGGTGTGGACAACACTCTAACACAGCCCCAATGCCCAGAATTCTCTCTGGGCTTCTGAAACATGCCCCCTCCCTCCACTCTTGTTAGACTAGCCACCTCACTGCTCCTTTTTATCCAGTTCCCTAACTTAAGTCACATATCCTCATGAAGGGCTCTGTCAGTGCAGTCCCTCTGCTTTCCAGCATTGCCACCATTGCATGTGTGATTACCTGATGAGCCACTATGTCCCTTCACTAGATGCAAGTCCCAATGGAGGACTAGGGTTGCTTCTGATCACCACCGTGTTCCCAACTGGCACACCACCCAGCACACAGGAGACACTCAGTGAACATTCATGATAAACAAATGTCCATGGACTGTCATGACTGGAAATGATACAATTCATAATGGTTAGGTGTCTGCCTGCACAGCTGGTAGCGAGGGGCTTGCTGCTTCTGGATACAAAGGAAAAGCAAACACATGACGCAAATCGACAAGGCACATTGGACCTGGGACACCTAAGTAAGGCTCACAGTGAGCACTCAAATATTTATCCATATCATTTGCAAACGGGACTGAGGAGGGGCCAAAACTTGCCATTTTTCCTGAGGGTATGGCCAGAACAGGAACCTTTGTCGCCTGAAATGCTGCCACTAGAGGAGGGAGAGTGACACAGGTCTTCCTCAGTCCAGAGCATCAGCCTCTGAACCTCACTACTGATTCACATGTGCTCAGTGATTAATCCTGCTGGAGAAATTAAGGGGCAGAAAAAGAAAAGACACTTGTATGGTGATCAGGGATGGATGGAGGGGAAGCCAGGCAGATAAGGAGTCTCTGTCCCTGGCCCCATGTGGTGGACAGGGCACGAGGCTTGGAGTCAGCTGACCGGCTCCTCCACGCCAGCGCCCTTAACCTTGGCTTGGCCCACATTGCTTCATCTCCTTTTATCTGCCTTTTCATTTCTAAACTAAGTGACTAAACCTGCTTCAAGGGCCATTGAGAGGATTAAATGAAATAATTGATGTAAGAAGCACTTAGTGAGCTCTAAATGTCATACAACGGTGTGCTGCAGTTATGGCCGCGGCTCACAATAATACCACTTGACCACTCCCTTGGCCAGTGCAGCCCAGAAGTCCGCGAGGCCTCCCTCCTTCCATCTCACTTCGGTGACCGCCATGATGCAGAAGCTGAGCAGGGGTGCCCTTCGAGAACAGCCCTGCAGAAGGAAGGCTCTGGGCCCTCGGTAGGCGTTTTGAACTTACAAATGCACTTCAAAGAGGAGCTGGGAAGCAGCAGCAGGGAGCTCTTAGAAGTGAATCTGCTGGTACTGCTAACTTGGTTATGCTGTCTGACGGAAAGGGGGTAAGTTCACATCCGCTAGGCGACAACAGGCCTCTGGGACCTAAACCACTGGAGCAGGGCTTGACAAGTGCACAGAAATTCCCACCGCCAAGGGGACTATTATGCGACCCTCTGCGCGGGCAGCAGACATGAACCTAATAAAAATTTGGAACTGGGTAACAGATAGTGGCATTTGTGTACAGATACCATTATGCTTATGTGGAGAGTTTACACTGGTAATATACAGAAGAATTGTGCATTGTATTTAATTATAGATAAGCCACACAGCCTAGGTGTTAAGACCTGAGTTTAAACCTGGTTTGCATCTGCTGGCTGTGCAGTAAGTTACCCTTCAAGACCTCGGCGTCTTAGTTACAAAGCAGGAATGACCACGTCATTCTCTTCATGGCATTACTTGAGAATCCAATATGTTAAGCTTTTCCTATTGTGCCTGGCACATAGTGAGTACATTGTAAATGTTAGCCATTATTATGAATATTTACCCAAAAATACATTACTGTACGTTTCCCTAAGGGTCCTTGTCTGGGGGAGAGGGCACAACAAGACAAACGTTCACATTCTCCAGTGTGCTTAGTCTTTGACGGTGGTGCTTGAATTCCATTAGCTGACAGCAAGTATGAGTCTTTTGAACTTTAGGGAGCATTTTGTTTGCCAACATTACACAGAGTCTGCAATTAATTTAATAATAGTTGCTAAAGTGAAATGTTTCCAAGATCATTTCTGTATAATCCTTCAAAAAAAGAATAGTCTTTTTTTTTGCACTCCTTATGAAGATGAATAAACTTTTTTTATTCTTCCTTTAGAGGACTTTGTGATCTTCAAAATATTTGGCTACAGTTTTATTTTTATGAAGTTGAGACAGGCAAGTGACTCAAAAGTTGCAGATCAAATGGAATAGATGACAATGTTTTCTACAATGGAATGTTCTCCTATCATTAAGTCTGGACTTATTAACAGCCCTACTTACGAATTAATGGGAAAAGTAATTTTCCCTGGCTTTGTAATTGTTAACACCCATTTTATGAAAGAGAGAGAGAGACAAAGTTTTGGGTCCCATGGAGTGTCTACCTTAACTGTAGAAGTCCCTGCTTCCGCCATCAGATCTCTGCTCCTTCCCCGTATCTTACAAGGACAGAGAATGTTTCAGTGGGGCTATCTGCTGTCCCCTAGCTAACTCAACAGCCACCAGCAACAGGACTCTGAAGGCAAAACTTCATAACAGCAATACAAAACATGGCAATTCGGTGTAAGTGAAATGCTGCAGTTTATCCTTACATCAAATGTATCATGGATAAAATAGGCTTTTATCCAATTACCTGGGAAGCCAACCACTAAAACAGGCTCTTATGGGAAAATGTGAGTTCCAAATAATCAATCTACAAATGAACTTTTGGATGTAAATGTTTATAAATTCACGGCTATTTGGTTTAATTTGAAACCCTCTTACAGTTCATATCAATCATGTAACATTTACTTTGTTACCTCTCTAGAAAAATCTATGAAGACTAAACGAAATTATTGACAGCTTCATTACCATCTCAGATTCTTTGTATGTGATCTAAATAAAATATTTTTCATCTACCACATAATTGATAGTTTTTCTAGTTAGGCCCATGGAAATTTATTATACTGCATCAACTATGACCTTAGTTGTTATATTTTAAAATGTACCTTTGTGCACTCTAAAGCATGAATATGTTATTTCACCTACCTTTATATTGCCTGTTTATGGTAGGCAGTTAGACAGACCTGAGCAGAGCAAGGACGCTGGGCCAGGTACAGAGGGTCACCAGGGTGAAAGTTCCAGGTGCCTAGCAACAGGCAAAACTGGGAAAACAAGGACCTCACCGCCAGGGTGACCTTTCCTCCCCTAGCATATTGCTGGTCATGCAGTTTAGACTCCCTGGCCTTTCATATCACTGGTCATTTGGTTCGGACCCTCCCCTGACCTTTCCTCCCCTGCATGTTGTTAGTCATGAGGTTTAGATCCCCTTAGAAGATGAACAGACAAGGGGGTCAGAGAATAGCCCTTAAGCATTAAGCCCCCAGGACAATGAGGTTCTGACCCACATCAAATTCACCTAGGCCTCAATTGTGTTTCAGCTCCAGGCCCAGGAAAGCAGCAAAATCAGACAAGCAAATACTATGGCTGACCTCGGGACCAGCTGCATTGACTAATGACCCCCTGCCCTGGCACCAACCAATCAGTGGAGACCACAACCCTTAAAGGACACACCTGGAAAGCTGATGAATATTCTATTGGGATCCTCCCCTGAAACCTCCAGGTAAATACCCTCAAGCTGGAGGACCCAGTGCCAGTCTCTCTCAAGCATGCACCCTGTCTTTCTCTACCTGCTAACCCTGGGTGTGTTGTCCTTGCCTCTCTCTTTCTCCTAAGCTCCAAGGGCCCTTCTTTTGCCTCTGTAACTTGTTTCCTAAGCCTTTTCCTCTAAGGTTCACTTTTTATACCTCTGTGACTTTCTAAAAAAACTTTCTCATATAGTTTGAGTCTTGACTCTGAATTCTTTCTTAGCCAGAACTCAAGTACTGAGGTTGCTGAATCAAGATCCGGTCTGACCCCACTGGTCTAACACCTGGTGCTGTTTCACTACCAACATGGTGATTTTTCTTTTCATCTTATTTTGCTCTGTGGCTCTAACACAATGATATCATCTAAATGCAAAAATACATACAGTTCCAATGACTTTCCCCAATATATCCCTTTCCCTTCAAGTCTGTGTGCTGGATTAGATTTTTCTGCAACCCTGAGTTACAAAAATGCTGAAAGTAATCTAAAGTGTTTTTTTTTTTTAAATAAAAGGGTGATATAAAAATGGAAATAGCACAAGAGCTGATTAAAGCTAAACCTAAAATTAGATGGGTTTCCTTGATTAATGGCATAGCAACAGCCTGATGAGTGATGGATGGAGAACAGCCACAATTCACACTAATCTGAATTCAGTGACTTTCAGAGTGAAGACTCTCATTCCTACCTTAAAATTAGTTTTCAAGAAAACACTCCTTCATAGAAACATGCAGAAAGACTAAACAATTTTGGCAGCACAATATACCTGATAAGAGTAACTTTTTAATTTTAACTTTTTCAAATTTAATGCACTACAGGAAGAGACAACTGGTTACCGAACAAAGTCAAAGTCTTGGGTAAAGTATAAGTTCATCTAAATAGAGGAATTAAGCCCGCAGATCCTAAAAGTTCTAGAGAACACTGCAGGATGCCCACTACACCATTCTGAAAAATCTACATTTGTTCAGGTACATTGATCAGGAAGAGGAACATTTGCACATTTATTGAAAGGGAATTAAATGGCAATGGCAGGCGTTGTTATGTGACTTGAATGTTACATTCCATACTTTACATAGTAATTTCTGAGACTTTATATTGGGGGAAAAGAAAAACAAAGAACTTATTACCTTCTGTGATTTTCTTATGGCTATCCAAGGCAAATTTTTCCTAAGAAGTGCCATGCTTCTAAGAGGTTAGTGATGGACTAAATGAGATGTCCAATAAGAAACTTTAATTTTTAAGTATAATACATAGTTTTTGTACCTAATAGTTTAATTAGTTTAATTTTAAAAAATTTGCTTCATTTGCTGAACCTGCAGCATCTTGTGGTGCCATAAAGGAATTACTTAAAAAAAGGAAGTGGCTGAGCTATTTTATCAAACTGTTGCTGGGAATATGACTAACACTTTTGAAGCTACTAATTTTATGTCAGGCTTTAAAGTTCATAATTGTTGTCTTCAGAAAATATTATTTGACCTATATTATGTCCAGATCAATTTAACAAAATTGCTTTATAACAGGGGAAAAAAGAAAGTGGCATATAGAAAGAGCACAGGAGCCCTGGCTGGGTAGCTCTGCTTATTAGAGCATCATCCCCACATGCCAAGGTTTCTGGTTCAATCCCTGGTCAGGGCACATACAAGTATCGACCACTGAATGCATGGATACGTGAAACAACAAATCCATGTTTCTCTGCCTCTTTCTCTCTCTTTCTTCTCTCTCTAAAATCAATAAATTAAAAACAAATTAAAAAGAAAAAGAAAAAGAAAAACACAGGAACCAATTTGAATGAGTTCCTAATGGCCAAGGCTGAAATAATTTGAGCAAAAAAATAAATAAGAATAGTATTGGATTATAACCCCAAGAATAAATATTCATGAGTCCTTAGTGCTATAAATAAATGACTAAATAAGTAAATAAATAAATAAATAAGAAAGAAAGAACAACTTTCCCTTACAGAAAAATTCCAACAAATAATTATAGGATGAATGAAGGAAATAGAAAAATCACTATTAGAAAACCACAGGAGTAATTGCTGCCGGCATGATCCACTGATGATGCTAACATTAGTGGGTGAAAGTTTAAGTTTCTAAGTACCTCTCCCCAAATATTTCTTAATTACAAAGTGATACATGTTAACCCTACAGTAGAGAAACCCAACAGAGCCACCTTAACCAAGTGATGAAAGTTAGCATCATCAGTCAAGGGCTCCCTGACATGATGCACTGAGAGGCCACATCACCTACGCAGATTCTTTCCCAAAATGCATCACCTTAATCTAATCATGAGGAAACATGAGACAAAATAACTCCATAAGTTACTCTTTAAAAGTGTCAAGATTAGAGGAAACTAACTTAGAGATGACTAAAGAGATCCCAGTAAGTCAGCTAATGTGCAGTGTGGGATCCTGGCCTAGATTCTGGAACATAAAAAGGACATTAGTGAAAAAGTTGCAAAATCTGGATGAAGTCTGTAGTTTAGTGAACAGTATTGTACCAATGCCTATATCTTAGTTTTGATCATTGTATTATCTTTACGTAAATTGTTAACATTATGGATATATGGGAACTCTCTATTACATTTACAACTCCTCTGTTAAGTCTAAAATTATTTCAGGATAAAAAGTTAAATGAATTACATAAAAAATTTGCTTAGCTCCTCTGTATCTAGACTGAGTTGTGCCTTGACAGATGAACAAAAGTTAAACAATGAAAATAAGGATTATAACTAGTTTAGATAAAAGAAAAATTAGACATATGCCTTGGCTCCATTTCTCACTCAACCGAGCTGTGTAACCTTGGGCAAGTCACTTAATCTCACAAAGGCTCAGTTTCTTCATCAATAAATAGGGGGTGAGGCAGGGTACCTATCTCATAGAGCTAGAAATGATGATTACATGTAATAACTCACACACAGAGAGTAACATACCTAGTATATTGTAGGAACTCAATCAATGTTACCCATGGGGATGGTGACGATGGACACGATATTGACAACAATGCTAATGAGCAGCAAGCCTGTCTGTGACTGGCCACCAGCACAAATCTTTTCCCTCCATGAAGCCCCTAACGATATCTCATCCTCACACGTCAGCCACAGAAGACGACAAAGCTCTAGTCTACACACCACTGCTTCAGGTCCAATAAAAGCCCCTTGACACTTCCCTGTCCCTTCCATTAGTTTTGTTCAGGTGTTTATTGAGCACTGACTGTGTGACTTAGTACTAACGACATTAGGGTAGCAAGAACAAAGATAAAAGAGAGTTGGTCTTTGCTTTGGAGGGGGAAACACGGTTGACCCTTGAACAATCTGGGTTTGAACTATACAGGTCCACTTATATGTGGAGTGTTTTTCAATAAATATATTGCAAAATCTTTTGGAAATTTGTGACAATTTGGAAAACAACTTTCAGAATAAATTTATGGCTTTTCTTAATAACATTTTCTTTTCTCTAGCTTACTTTTTGTAAGAATACTATATATATGTCATATATAACTTACAAAATATGTGTTAATCGACTGTTATCAGTAAGGCTTCGAGGCAATAGTAGCCTATTAGTAATTAAGTTTTAGGGGAGTTGAAAGTTATACATAGATTTTAGACTGTGTGTGGGGGGGGTCAGCACCTTTAACCCCTGCATTGTTCAAGGGTCAACAGTAGACATGTTACTTGTCCAGTGGGAGATCTCTACCTAGAATTCATCATAACTACCTAATAGGGTTGTTGTTGTTTTCTAAATAATGCTAATATCTGTAGAGCAACTAAATTCATGATCAGAAAATTTTCCTTAAACACACAACTACATAGCAAAATATTTATTATCTACCATAATGGTCTTCAAACTGGAGCATGGATACCTCTGGTGGCACACAAATTTTTTCAAAGGAGTATGCTGGCACTTGTCTAGTTTTAAGGAACTCAGTTTTTCCAGTTTTAAGATTCTCAATTTTGAGATCCTAAAACTGATCTGCCTGAAAAAGTGACTGTCATCAGAGGTTCTCCTTCCTTAGCTCCTTATTTCAAAACCCCTTCCTCCCACTAGACAATACAAAGGCAAACCAGCCCCCATGTTTAATCTACACAGTGCACTGTCCCAGGATAGTAAACCTCGAGGGGCCAAAGAGGGACTATCTAAAAGACTGACAAAGTAAATTTCTTCAATGATTGGAATTACTTCAGTGACTAATTAACAAACTCTTCGCTGTAGGTAAGTTCTAATGTTTTCTTTTCTGCCAAATTGAAGAACAAATGAAGTAGAGAATAGATTAGTTTAAAGACTTGGGGGATATTTGCTGTAACATGGTAATCCTTCTATTTACATCTACTTTTGTATTTCAACCATTTTGTTTGTGCTTTTATAAGAAATGGAGAGAGAGAGAGGAGGGAGGGAAAATGTTACTGACCCATGTGTCATTTTAGCTACATAATACTTACCCAAAGATACATGAAAAATGTAAAAGATGCTCTGCCCATCTTATTAAAAGATTGAGTTCCAATAACATTTTCCTTTTATGTTTAATATTTATCATAGTTTGTAACAGCTGTGTTGTTTAGATCGAAGTGTCTACTGCTAATAATTATAATGATCAGTTAATGCAGCAATTATTTTAAAATATTAGAATGTTATAGTTACATAAAATAAAAAATGAAGTTCAAATTTCAATTTCTATACCCATTTTGTGGCAGAGAATTATGATAGGTAATCAATGAAATACTTTCAAGCATAAAATTATTACATTAGGGTAATATTCTGTGGAGAAGTGGAATGAGAATACAAGTTTGAGAAAAAGAAATGATGCAAAATATCTGTAACAGGGAAGTTTGTTCCTGTATTTGTGAAATAGAGGATGACAGACAGCAAATTGCTATAATATTTAAGATACATATAAAAGAGTAATGAACTTGTTAGATTATAAAAAGTGTAACATATGTATGATATCTAAAATTACATGCTGTATTACCATTTAAATGTAAGATAAAGATTTTAGATGTAAACTTAAAAATGTGCATGGAATATGTAATTTTTCAAAGGTTTTTCAGGTGGTACACAAGCAAAAATGTGTGAAGACCAATGATCCTCAATACCTAAGGGCTTCCCTTCTCTCTCCACTGCATGGTTTCTACCAATTCTTCTAGATGGCTTTAAAAAGAGTCAAGTATGAGAGAAAGAAAAGGCTTTGTTGGCATATTGAAGAAGGTTTTTGAAACATTAAGTGTGAAATTTGTATCTAGATTTCCCAGAGGTAGAACCACTTTTGCTAAGGGGCCCCCCAGGGTATACTCAAGCCCTGATTTAAATGCAAAACATCTGTGGGTTTACTGAGTATTTGTCAACAGGAGGAGAGACTAAGGAAGGTGCAGTAACTTTCCCCAAAGTATCTTCCTCAAAGTATATATTCAAAACATTCACAGACTCTCTAATGGAGGAAGCATGTTGCATATTTTGCTCTTAAAGAGTTCATATTTTCAGATCCCTGAATTTCCAAATTAAGTAACTGTTATAAAATATGTTGTTGTGTGTGAACCACTTCTTATCAGATGCTGCGCAGAGCCCTGGATAGCCCTAACATGCTTTAAATTTAAAGAATTCTATAAGAAAGTCAAGCTGAAAAATTAAGAAAGGAAAACCAAGACTTTCAATCATTGAAACTTGAGGAACTGTTTAAAGATCAAATTTAGTGCTTGTTACAGAACCTCCTAAGGAACATTTCCATAAAGGCCGTTTTACAAAATGTATCTTGATTATAATCTGTAGATTTGATTGGGCAATGTTTCATTTCAACAGGATTGCCTAGCATTTTAGAACAATTTTTAGTAACCTGGAATAGGAATACTCAAAATTAGTCCTATAGATATAGAGACAATGTAAAGGAAGAAATAATGAAATGAAACAACAGCAGGCTCTGATTTGCTAAACAGAACGTTTTTAGTTAGATGGTGGTCCCTTGCCTCTAACAATTTTTAGCAAGTTTTGGGACCTACTTACTGTATGAAGTTAAGCCAATGCTTAATATCAATCAGTCACCTTTTAATTCAGAATTACTGTCACTGCTGTGTATATGACCAAAACAGCAATTAAGAGTCAGCAGGGTTCGTGCACAATTAGATTAAAATGTTTTTGAGGTGTAATATATAAAATAGCCCTCAAATCAGTGATGCCTCCCTGTGAGAGAGCAGCCCACCTGAGGGAGGAGAGGCAGGGATGAAGAGAAGCCCATTCTCTGCCTCCGTAGGGGCAAGTGCATTTTCCTACATGGCTCCTAACACCCGGATGACTGACCAAGAGATGTGTATTCCCCTTACATAAAGGTGAAAACATGCATCCCTTTTCTCTGTAAGGTTTCCAAAAACCGACAGCTTTCTGTAGCTTTCAATGTCTCAGAATGGTCAGTGTTTATCTGGTGTCTCTCATTGGAATTCATAATATATTTCCTCATGGCAACATCCTACAAATCATAGGTATAGTTACATTGTGGTATTTTTATAGTCAAGTTCAGTTATGCAGAGCTCTCAGGGTTTTGTTACTCTAACTAGATGAGCTTTGCTTAGAGCCAAAGACATACCCCTTAAACACTTGTAGGCAGTGGCATTTTCTTCTATATGTTCACCATTTATGATTCAGGCTTTCTAAAATGCACACTAATGGGTCTTTTAAAGGAGCATGATTTTGTTGGTTATGGGATAGTTATCGTTTTTATAAGGAGGCATAACTATCCTATTGTGGGTGGGGCTAACTACCCGATTGTAAAAGGCAATAGATGGCTGTGCTTTAACTGGTCCAGGGTTTTCCGTATCTTCCTCTACCTTCAGGTCGTCAGTGACCACTTCTTAATCTTGTTTGTGTGCCTCCTTATATCATCCTTTCTCACCCTTCAAATCAGATAGAGAGATGTTAGATGGGCTGTGGCTTCATCGGACTATTCCTGTGACTAAGAAGACCATGTTCTAAATACAAGGGCTTTGTAACGTTTATTTTTGCGGTGGCGTTTTCTCATTTCCTAAATTTGGCATTCTAGAGAAGAGAATCATCAAATTATTCAATCTGGATAGGAAAGGTGCTACTTTTCTATACGTCAAGGAGCTTTGAGTGAAATAGGCTTTCAGTGGCTGGCTTGGGTACTGAACTACCATTTATCATATTTTTCACATGAAAATATGTATTTAAAATTCTAAATAAGTGGTTCACCAGCTTCTAGAATACAAGCCATTCTTATGTGGGGAGCTGTTTTCACTCACACAGGTTTTAGTTCTCTGCTGTTGCCTAGCAACAGAGATCTGGCAAGAGATGTCAGAGGTTAAGGAGCAGACTAAAGTCATTACGGAAAGCGAGCCTTATCAGCATTTTCCATCTAACTTTGTACTCCTTGAAATAAAATAGGTTTCATTGTATTATGGAATAGTCTGTATTTTTTCTTCTCAAATGCCAAGTTTTTAGAAACTTTTTTCCTTTCTGAATATAAGCTCAGTTCACATGGAGAATTTTAATTATGTACATTGCTTTGAGATGGACTTCTCTATTTTGCTAGCACACTTTAAAGGGTAAAGTGAAAAACTGGCATTCTGAAGTCATATACTATGTGAAAAGTGGTTGTGAACACATTTGAAAGCATTCCGAGAGTCATCAGAAAGGCACACTGGCTCCAAATGTCCTCTCTTTGAACTACTGGTTAATGTTGAATAAAATTCCATTTTCAAATACATGGGCCTGCTTATTAAAAAATTATTCTATAGAGACAGAAATGCAAAATGTTCTATAGGTCTGCTCGTCTCTGTTCTGAAATGAGAAGGAATGTTATCAAAATTTTAGCATCTCCTTTGGAGTTTATTTTTTTCAGCCTATCCTGTACCAAATGCTAGGCCCCTAAGGATTTGTAACTTGCGGATAGTTAATTGCATTTCAGCATGATGCATTTTAAGACTTCTTTTTCAGTGGGCATAACACAAAGTGCTTTAATGCCATTTCATTTCTAGGCAATGTGGTGGTTCCATGACTCCTAGCCCAAATTTTTAAGTTTTCCAAATTAAAGGTTTAAAGGTAAGGCCACCTGAGTTAGAATCACATTCCATCTTAGTTTGAAGTGGATCCAGAATTATTTTTGGAGGAAAATATTTATCCCTGCTTGTGGGGTCTCCCTCATTTCATCTCTGAGTAAAGCCACTGTGGTCATCCATTCACAGTTGTGTCTTTAAATTTCATTAGAGAAAATGAACTCTATCCTTCTTGGATTAGCTCCCAAACACTGAACTCCCAGTTTTAGTCAGAGATTATAAATCAAGACTCTATGCTAAATAATTCTTATGAAACGCCCAGTTAGGACAGGTATATTCATTAATATAGTTGCCTGAAGAATATGGGGACTGCCTATTCCCCTAAATTTCCTGAATTTTACTTTTGGATAGAACTGTGTATTTGGAATCATTGGGCCTCTTATTTATTTAAAATATTTTTACTGACTTCAGAGAGAGGAAAGGAGAGGGAGAGAGAGAGAAACATCAATGATGAGAGAGTCACTGACTGACTGCCTCCTGTACACCCCCAACTGGGGATGGAGCCTGCAACCCGGGCATGTACCCTGACTGGGAATCGAACCTCAATCTCCTGGATCCTAGGTCGATGCTCAACTGCTGAGCCACGCTGGCCAGGCTCACTGGCCCTTTTAGAACTGCTTTTACTCAGAACTGTGCAGCATGGAAATGAGCACATATTGACGTATCATCAATAACCATACGAGTCTCACTACCTCTGTTACAGGGTGCAGGTGAAGATATTGTCCTTCACATTACCCTTTAAGAGCATCCAAGGAAGAAAGTCCTTTTAGGTTTAGTGTCAGAGAAACTTGGTCTTTATCTTACAGATATTTCAAGTCTGTCACTGACCTTGTTTCCCTCTTCATTTTCACTGCTAGGAATCCCGGAGCCAAACCTGCAACCTACCTCATCAGCTGCATGGGCATTAAGGTATGCATCCATCACACTCATCTTGCCCTGGCTTTACTTTTTCCTTTTTGTATATTGTTTTTTTAAAAATATGTTTTTATCGATTTTATAGAGAGAGGAAAGGAGAAGGAGAGAGAGATAGAGAAACATCAGTGTGAGAAAGAAATATATAGATCAATTGTGTGCACCCAGACTGGGACCAAATCCAAAACCTGGTTATGTGCTCTGACCAGGAATAGAACTAGTGCATTTTATGAATGCAAGTGGAATGAAGGGCAACCCATGCCATCCCCCAACTTATTGCTGCTGTGTGTCCTGACATCCAGAGATGGTGAGAGTTCAGGGTAACAGGAATTATTGGGAGTTGGGAGGGCATAGAAGAGGGAAGGATAGAAATCTCACTCTTTGGCAGCAAGGAATTGAAAGTAAATTTCTGTGGCTACAGGGTCACTTATAAGGAAAGTCAAGAAAATGCCAGTCGGGAAATTCTTGCATTAAATCCAAAGGTGACATTTAAAATACTGACACATCCAATTTGTATAACATAAGAATGTCATCTCCATGATACATATTGGTGAAGTAGTTTAGTTCATATTTACTGTACAATTACTATATCACCATTTGCCCCCCACACAGATGCAATTCTAAAAACTATACCAAACCTGTTACTATATTTTTCCACCACCACAAGTAAGAGAGAACCTTCATTAAAAAAAACCCAAAACAAAAAAGCACACGAAGAATATAGAAGTTACTTTGGCTAAGTAAAATGTTTCAAAAGCAGTTATATATCTCCAATAAATAGGATTTGAATATTTAATTTAATAACTACAGGGAGGAAACAGAACTATGGATTTTCAGAAGCCACTGAGGCTAGAGATATGGCATGGATACGCCTAAGTAGCTGAAATGTGCCCATATCGTATACAAAATCAGTGAGAAAGAAATTTTATGTCAGATTGTTCAGAAGCCTGTATACATATATTGTTTCATTGATTTGGTGCAAAGACTAGTAGGCACCTCAATATTTCTTTCACATTACCCCAGCCATTTCCTATGTTCCTTTCCTAGATCTACACCCATCAGGACCCTCCTCCCATGTAGGAAACAAACCTCTAGGGAATTCTTATAATTACTATTCATATAATACTGACAATAAAAATAGCTACTTGGGCTTCTTAAAAATCAAGACATTAGACAACTCAGGCAAAGAATTACCTAATTTCAGTAAGCGGTAAGTAGAATACGAAGCTCATTCAGGTCATTTGAAAAAATTGCCTAATATATATGCTTTTTCATGATAGTAATATTTTCATGTGAAAACTATGTCTGTTAACAGGTTGTCCTTCACAGTGAATACAGTCAAAATTTCCTTTCACCACTTACTCTTTATGTGATTTCCTCTAATTCTCTAAGCATGACATAAGAATGTACCACCAACATGAACTTCATATTAGAATAGGTTTTTAAAAATGTAATCTACCAATATGTTGAATGCATTTCACTTATGGTTAAAAAAAAAATACTAGTAAGACTCCTCTGTCATCTCAGAGTCAATCTATCCAGAATTTAGAATGTTTGCCCTTCCCACCCAGCTGCTCTTCATGAGTAATCCTCTTCTGCCAAAACCAAAAACCAAGAGCTGCCTTGCATTTCATCTCCCAGACCTGAAAATATCTTCTATTCTCTTCATTACTTACCTCTAACCTGTTATTCTTCCTGCTGACTGTCTGTTATATCTGCCGCTTCTTTTTTCATTCGCACACCGATACCTCAGATTTGGGCTGATTTTTTCTCAAGTCTCCTGGCTCCAGTCTCTCATCAACTCAACCACTCCACTCTGCTCCACCCTGCTGAAATCTTTTAAACCATAGTTTTCAACATCACTGTAATCGTTCAACAACCTACAACAGGTCTTATGCTGAAGAGAGAGAGTCACCATAGCAGGCCTGAGGCACTACCCTTAGGCAAGGGTGGCTCTTGGAAACTTAGATTTCAGGAGAGTTCCCACTGTTCCCCAACTGATAAGGGTGGCTCACTGTGCCCAAACTGTTATGCCAACAATGTGGTTCATGCTGAACACCCGCTTTCCTTCTGGGAATCTGGAATTTTGATACCAGGCAGATGATGTTTGTGTGACCAGCCCCCGATAAAATTCCTGGGCATTGAGTCTCTAATGAGCTTGCCAGGTAGACAGTGTGTTACATGTGTTGTCACAGTTGGTTGCTGGAGGAATTAAGCACATCCTATGTGATTGTACTAGGAGAAGACCCTTGGAAGCTTGTGGCTAGTTTCCCCAAGACTTTGCCCCATGTGCCTTTACCCTTTGCTGATTTTGCTTTATATCATTTTGCTGTAATAAATCTTAGCCCTGAGTACAACTTTACGCTGAATGCTGTGAGTTCTCCTAGCAAGCCACTGAATTTGGGACCCCTGACACAACTCCCGTGGCCTGTTACATCCTTTCTAGCCTCCCTTCTCCTTCATAACCAGCCCTTACCATGACCTCTCCAGGTGTTTCTACTGGATTCGATGTGTGCCCACTGCTTGTTAGACCACCACTGGTGCAGAGGGAATGGCAATTTATAGGGGAAGTTCTCAGCCTAGATGAAGGGACCTGATTTCTGTTCTTTGTTCCCTCTGTTCTGCTATTTCCCACTTAGTTCTGAGTAATGCACAACCTCTCTAGGTCTTTATATCCTTTCATATAAAATGTGAATAAAACTACAGGTACAAATAATATCCAGGTTCAAGATTTTGGTTTTCTGTATAGATAATTTTTTACTGATTTGCAACTAATAGGTATATTCTATCAAAGTTCATTGTAAAGCAAAACAGCTCTGCTAAGGGAGGCCTATTTTCTCTGTAACTTCCATTATGAAAAGTCATTTTTGTATAGTTCTACAAAAATTTCTGGATTCACTGGAAAAAAAATTGTGAGAAGTGTTTCAGAATTAGATAGTTAAAGGAAAATATAATATGCTACAAAGATAGGAATAATACTCAAAATATGACACAATAATCTCCCGATAATAGTATTGTTTTTGAAAGTTACTGTCATAAAAGAAAAGAATTAAGAGAAATGAGCAACCCAGTATTTGGCAGGAAGGAGTTTGGATTTCTGTTCATCCAGAGCCCCTTCTCCCTCAGGATGAGGCAGGTGACATACACAGACAGGAAACAACCATTTGTTAAAAACATAACAAGATCAAAAGGTTCCAAGAAGAACCCACAGAAAAACCTGAGTTTACAGCTGCGTCTGTATGTGTACCTTGCTAATTAGTCACTTGTAATACCAATTATTATTGAAATTCATTTTTCCATCCATCAATTAAAGGCCTACAAAAGCCACTGAGGGAGCCATCCATAAGACTCTCCAGCCTAAAATAGGTTCCTAGGCTTGGTTTATGGGCAACTCCATCCCTTTGAGGTTTAGGTTTATCCATGTTTTAATGAAGTTGCTTTTACAATGACTTACAAAATAAATTTAAATTATATTTCACTATTCTTCTGTGTAATTCTTGGCACAAAGGAAAACGAATTACAATTTGTGAACTGCAAAGCCTAAGCATAAGTACATGACATTTTTGTCTTTGGAGAGCATTCAAACTTTTCTCTTAACCACTTCTTAAATTGAAATTGCCATCACAACTAAAAGCTGTTTCCAAAGTCTATGCATGTGCCTTTAGAGCAAAGACTTTCTGACAGTTTGGCCAGACTGGCATGTACTGGGAAGGACAAAGGGAAAGGTGAGATGACATTGAAGCTAAACTCCATCTGTTCTCAATTCCAGATTTTCCACATAAAAACTGAAAAGCAGAGCTTTTAAACTGGAGAAAAACCAGAGAACAACTAGCATAGCCTGAGCGAGCAAACATTTTAAGAGGCATCACGCACTTAAGAATAATTTCCACATTTCCCTGGTTGAACTTACAGGAGTACTTGCTTGAATATGTATCAAATTCAGTTATAATCACTAAACACGGTCACTTCTCCTAAGTATACATTAATGTTAGGAATACAAAAATTTTACCTCCCAATCCTAAGAGGGACTTTGAGCACAGGTAGAGACAGATGAGCGATGGCATGCTGCAGTGCAGCAGCTCAGACTGAAGGCAGTGGCGTGCCGGCTTCCATCCCTCCAGGAATATGCTCAATGAAACAGAAAGATCCCGGCGGCAAACGCAATCGTTCTGCTATCACATCCAGATATTCTTCTTGAGTTCAACACTCAGAAACAAACCAGGAACACGAAATAATGACTGCACAGCACTTTACAGTGTCCTTCAGCTTCTTCTCCTCATATTTTTCCTGGTTCCCAGGGTAGCTGCTCTGCATGACTGTGCAAAACTCTCAAAAGTGCTGTGGAAGTAGCTCCCAGCAGCAGGCAAACAGAAAGCCTAAAGCGTCATGGGTATTGAATTTTCAGTTCAATCATGTATATGGCTATTTCTTTAAATCCCTAGTTTTCCCTATTGCCATATTTATACACACTTCAAATATCTTCAGAAAGGGTATTGAGAGCAATGTAATAATTATACTGAATTTTCCCCCTTCATTTTGCCAAGGATTCCATTCAAGCTCTTCCCTTCCACTTTCCTTTCCTATGTTTCCTCCAAGGGAGCCCGAGTTCATTTAACTTGCTTTATTCCCTAAAGCCCAACATTCGTAGGACCACACTGGCTACACCAATAAGCAGAGAGTCTCCATGAAGCAAACGGGATAAATTCTAACAAAGCCAGTCCACCAAAAGGAAGTTCCAGCAGGGAGTAAGAACTAACATTTTCCGATCGTCTATTATGCTATATGCCAGTATTTACAACATCATATGTAAATATTAATTTAATCCTAAAATCAACCCTATGAACAATGTATTACCATCCCCCTTTTTACAGATGCAGAAATCATCTCAAAATGATCAAGTAAGTTGCCCAGCATCTCCTAGAAACCAGTAAGAAAATCACAAATAACTCAACAGAAAAGTTATCAAGAGATGTGAATATACATTTCATGGCAGAACAAACATAATGCCAATACAAATGAGAAGAGGTGTTCAGCATCATTAGTAGTCAGAGAAATGTAAATTAAAACCCCAAAGTGATAATCATTGTACGCCCATTCAATGAGCAAAAATGAAAAAGTCTAACAATTCCAAGTGTTGAAAGACTGTGGATACACATTCTAATGAGAGTGAAAATGGGGGCAACCAACTGTGGAAAACAATTTGGTACCATTTCCTAAAGATGAACATTCACACGTCCTACGAGCCAGCAATTCTATTCCTGCCCAAGGGATATTCATGCACATATGTGTGAAGAGTTATGTTCAGCAATGCCAAAACAGCTCTCCCTATCATAGTAAAACCCCGAAAACATGCAATGGCCATCAACAAGAGAGTGTATAAATAAACTACAGTATGTTCTACACTTGAGAATATTAACAAAATAAATGTAGTACAACATACACAATACAGATGAATCTTCCCAGTAAAAGGGTAGTCTCAAAGGATTATATGCAACACTGTGCCATTTTTAGAAAGTTAAAAACAATTTAAATGGAAAGTTTCTTTTTCAGAATACTTAGGAATGCAGTAAGTTTGCATATAAAGAAATGTAGAGGAATAACAAGCAGGAGGCACAAGATGAGGTCCTTGCTGGTGGAGGCTGGATGAAATGAGGGAATGTCCAATGGTTAGATTAGGTTTACTGCCAAAATGCTAGCTTTTGTTGGAGAGGTGATCTCATGGGTACATATAGCATTATTTAAAGTATCTAACTAATAACTGAATAAGTAAATAAAAAGATAACATTGATGAGAGTGTATCCTTAGCCAAAGATTATTAATAGTTTTGTATATGTGAGGTGCTAAAAACATGCAAAGAAGTAAGAAAAAACCCCAACAAATAAACTGAAACTGGGCCCTGATCAGGTCCGTCAGTCTCTGAAGCTCATACTCTCACCAGGGCCACTCTTCTGTTCTCAACCAGAGACATACAAAAACAGCTCAAGTTACTCCCATTCACCCATGATGATGGTGTAACCTTGTGTAAGGGTCATAACCAGAACAGATCAACTTATTTTTTCCAGATAGTGTAGAAAGGCATGAAAGATATTACCAGTCTAATAGATACCACCGGTCAACACATGGACTGACCTAGGCTAGAATCCTGGACCTACCGCATCACTAAAGGGGAATGTCCCACTCTCACAGTTTTAGTTTCCTCAGGATGTGATTATCAGTGATGATGATAAAGGTGATGATCATCACAACTGACACTTTTAGTTGCTTAGAAAGCAGAGCATCAACAGTTTTTATATGTCCCTCACTACACGCTCTGAGGCGTGAATTATTATTATTTCCAATTTAAAGATTAAGTGACTGAAAGAAAAAGGTTAAGAAATTTCCTCAAAGTCACACAATTATGGTGGAAGAGTCTTGAACCCAGCTTTCCCCCATTCCATTGCTCAAGTTCTTAAAGGCTAAGATGCATACACACATATACACAATGTACAAATATACACATATGTACAGAAACAAACATCCATGCATGAATAGATACATATGCATAGGTATACATAGATATATACTCATGTACAGACACACATATGTGTGCAAATATACTTATATATACTTGTATGGACTCATATATGTGTAGACACATAAATATAGAACACACTCATACACACGTATAGACACACCATATACACATGTATAGACACATACATGTATAGGTACACATCCATATCCACATATGTATAGATACACACTCACGCACACATATGTACAGACAAACACAAACACAAAATGTTGCCTAGCTTTTCCAATATTGCTCAATTTATTACCTATTTTTAAAAACATCCTGATCCCTCTCCTTTCAGCGCACATCACATACAATTGGCCATGTGAGAAACAACTCAACTTAAAATAAATGAAATTCACTTGGAGCACCAGGCCCCATGACTTTCATCCTGGGGCTCCTTGTTATAAGCACTATATGTGTTTTCAGCACATGCTTGTCGTCATGACCTGTCCCTCCACATCAGCAGGCCCCCGAGCCTCTGCGCCTCATGGCCTGTCTGTCCCTCCACATCAGCAGGCCCCCGAGCCTCTGGTTGTGCCTTACTCTCAGCTCATCTGGAGGGTGAGGCCCACATCTGACACTGGCCTCAGAGTGAACTGAGTGGAAGCTAATTAGTCAATATTTGTAATCAGATCTCTCTAAAGTTGAGAAAATCCATCGACCTTTTTTGGTGTGACACAATCACCTGGACAAAAATTTTATTTTATTTATATTGATATATAGCAGATGGAGTCTGGAATGTAACCAGTGCATAATGAATAGCAGCAATTATTATTATAAAAAATAAAACTCACTATTATTATTCTCTGTGTAGAATCTAGTTTTTGTACATTTGGTCTTTGATATCTTATTTCGGGAGCTCTTTAGTTTTAGGGGGTTTACCCCTATAGTGTCTAATATAAAGTTCTCCCAAGAGTTCAGTTATAAGTACATTCTCTCTGATTTAATTTTAAGAGGTTCCCGACTCCTGAGAATAGTGAAGGAATACATAGGTTATGATCTTCAGTACTTTCTGCTGATGTAAATAAGTGGGGTCATATAAGAGTTGGAAGTGGGATATAGAAATGCAAAAAAAACACACACCCAAAAACTTTACAAACTCTGAATCTCTAAAATACGTGAGAACCAGATATGTTCACTGCTAACAGAAAAAGTGAATGGCACCCTCACTCCCCTACTCATACACACACACACACACACACACACACACACACACACACACGCCGTGATTTAGCTCTGTGACATTCATCAAATGATCAAATGTCACTCAGGTCTTCAAAACACAAACACGTAACTTTTCAAAAGACTGAGACGTTATGGATTCACCTATGGCTTTCACATGAAAGACAGAAAAGGAAAAGAAAAAAAATCACTACTTGGAATGAGTCTTACATCGAACTAGAAAATTTTCTTTTATGATGCCTTTGTAGAGAGCCCCTCAGCCATTTCAAGTCCAAAGGGTTGGCTCTCCGATCAAATCCCGAAGGTAGTGGGACTCCATAGTTACTAAATGTTGCTCACACATCAAAAGAAATGCAGTGAAGGCTGTAATATAAAACCACGCTACAAAAAGTGCTAAATGCAGAAGAGACAGAGAAGCCAGGATTGCTGGAACAGCTGTACAAACTCTTCATCCCACAGAGTTGAAAACAGGTAAAGGAAAGCAGGGCAGGGGACAGAAATCCAGCAGCTGCCTCAAGGCTGGTTAGAGATCTGTGATTTAAATATATATTTCCACAGAGAACAGAATCACATCTGGAGCCTACAATTTAATTTCTCCCAACATTAAACAGATGCTTACTTTTAAAACGCTAAACAGTGTATATTTAAGTATATTCTAAAGTTAATGTTTTCTAAATACGACTAATGCAACGTGGTGTTTTTTGCAGCATCCCAAAAGGTTTCAACACAGAGAATATTAGTGCTAGAAAGGACCAAAGGAATGAGCTCTTCCAGCCCTCATTTTAGGAGGAAAGAAACTGAGTCCCAGATAGCTAAGAGGCGTATTGATTCTACACAAATAGTTTGTGGCTGAGCAAGAAGTACAAACTAAATGGTGGTTTTCACTTTAGATATTTTAACCTCATGGAATTACAGGAGCTGTCAGGAAAGTCTAAGTACAAACTAAAAACACTTTCCAGGGCCCTGGCTGGGTGGCTCATCAAAAGGTTGCAGGTTCGATTCCCATCAGGGCACATATCTGCGTTTTGGGTTCCATCCCTGGTTAGGGTGTGTATGGGAGGTAACCGATCAATATTTCTCTCTCACATCGATGTTTCTCTCTCTCTCAAAGCAATAAAAACATATCCTAGGATGACGATTAAAAATAAATAAAAGCACTTTCTGGGGATGCGTGAGGGACATGAGGTTGGCAGCACTGATGCTGGGGTTTCAGTAGGGCCAGGAAAGGGTCCCCAAGAAGTCTCTGGCCTCCCCCAGCAACAGGAGCAGAGCAGCAGAGAGGAAGGTGGCAGGTGCCGTTGGGTAACTAAAGAATACTATGCCAGCGACATACCCTCCCTATTCCAGGAGAAAGCTGGCCAATAGAGAGAAAATCTGGAAAGGATTCTGAAATTCCTGAGATTAGGCAGAGAGACAAGTCAGGGATGTAATATTATTTATTTTTAGTATACTATTTAACTCCCAGACAAGGGTGGCTGAGAACAATAGGTCATATCAATTGTAGAAAACACACCTACAGTCCTGACCACTTGCCAGGCCAGGTACTCCACACACATTAGCTCTTCTAAACCTCCACCAGCCTCACAAGACAGGCCTTCGTCTGCCCACTGCATTGATGAAGCCAGAGACGCCGTGGCAGAGTCATCATTTTAATCCAGGTCCGCAAATCATCCAGGGACAGCCGCAGCTCCTGGCATGACCCATTTACTAGAATCACCTTTTAAACAGGTCATCAAAAATCAGCAGGCACTTCCCACCCTTTGCCTTTTCAGAATATTATCTGGATACAGCTGACTACAAGAGGGAAAAAGTTTACTTCAAGAAAATTATGTCACAAACAACTCCTTATTTCCTCATTTCTAACATGTACTTTTCTCTGAACATTTCAACATTTCTGAAATCAGGATGTGAAATTGATTCATATATTTAATGTGATAGGGTTTTCTCCCTGAAAAGCTGTTATTAAATTGATGGGGTAATCATATAGCATAGGAGAGCTGAAGTGCTGTGCTATAGTTTACAGATGATAAATGCCTTTGAAATTTCAGATTAACTCTTTCAAGGGACATGATTCTGGAAAAATAATCCTTAAATGCTTCCCCAACATGTTTCTGACCTGGAGCATGTCTTTAGGCTCTCTATCCATAATACCACTGAATATAGGGGTATGGCAAAACCTGGCAAAGAGCCCAGTAGGCGTGGCTCAGTGGTTGAGCATCGACTTATGAAGCAGGAGGTCACGGTTCAATTCCTGGTCAGGGCACATGCCTGGGTTGTGAGCTCGATCCCCAGTAGGGGGCATGCAGGAGGCAGCTGATCAATGACTGTCATCAGTTGATGTTTCTGTCTCTCTTTCCCTACCTCTCTCTGAAAGCAATAAAAACAAACATACTAAAAAATAAAACTGGCAAAGAGCTAAGGCCTTTATTTCCTGGATTCAGACTTTGAGGATCATCCAGGGCCTGCCAGTCTGGCAGGTCCAAAATTCCTGGAGTGGCTCTGCTGTAACAGAAGGTCATCCCACTTGACAGGTGTAACCTGGAAGCGCCCACTATGTGTGATATGTAGTGCAAGGTATTTTGTTGTCATGGTGCTGAGTTTAACATTAGCAGATCACCTAATATTTCCTAGGAAGGCTTTAACTTAAACATTTGGTTCATTCTGTAGTTTTACAAAGTTACTGAAGGTCTCTGGATCTCTTTTCCCCATCTGTAAAGTAAAATTAATAGCACCTACAACGTAGAGCTATTGTAAGGATTGTTACCTGTTAAGCCTGTTAACAAAAGTTATCGCAGGCTTCTTTGTGAAATAAAATGAAGCATAAAGAACAAAGAGAAAGATAAAAAGATTATGGCACATAATAGGTGTCCAATAAATGTTAGTTACCTTCTCTGAGTAATAGTTTATGCTTCTTCCTATCACAAAGGAATTTCACCACTCTAATCAATAAGTATGTATCAAAGTACTTCATCTCCTTCAAAGTGAAATCTGTAGCAAATTAAAACCAAAGGCATACAGCTTCAAAGAGAAGGCTGACTTGAATTAAAAAATGAATGTAATACTAAGTCCAGCATGAGACGATGACTCAGAAAATTGGACTGCACGGCTGTGTGACTCTCACTGTACCAGTCAATGGGTGCCTTGTGTAGAGGACAGTGCAGTTTCCCAAAAATTAACAGAATGACCCTTCTATCCCTTCAGGAATAATGAGATACTTTTCAAGAAAGAAGACTCGCAAACTGAAATTTAAAAGAGAGGGAACGGTAAATAAATATGCTAGGTGAAGTGGATATGTTTTAGTTTTTGTTCTTCCTGAGTTCTTATACTTTCACCCGATTGCCATCTCAGTTGTAAAAGAAGTGGATGCTGCCTGTTAGCTGTGCTGAAAAGATTGCCTATATGAGACCCTCTATGTGTTCCTGCTACTCAAATAATATAAAAAGATCTTAAATAGGTATCTCAAAACAAGCAATGCAAGTACAGACCTATTTAAAAAATACATGATTCTAAAAAAGTGAAAGAAAATAATAGAAATGATTCTGTTGTGCACTGCTCTGCCACATGTATTTACCAGCGCCGATTTCCTCAAAGAGAACACCAGAATTCTATCCTGCTAATTTAATCTCCATTAGGTATCCAGATCCATTTTCTACCTTACTGAGCTCAGGACTAGGGAGTTGGGGGGAGGGTTTTGCCCCTATGAACCACATCCCTCAGGCGGCCTGGCTCTCTGACTTGGGTTCTCTTTGGTGATCAGGACTGAAGACATGCAGGAGAGAGACGCTAGGGTATTTTCCCCAAGCTTCCTTCCTGCCTAGGTGCCATGCATCTGCCACTGGCCACATCTGCTCCCAGGTCCCCTCTATGTCTGCTTGCAGTGGGCTCTGTTAACACTGTTTGCTCCCCTCACCGTTTCAGACTAAGGTGGTAAAGGCTTTCCACAACTCTGGTCCTCAGCACCCCTTGTTGGCTTCTGTAAACTCCTGTGTCACATTCTTCAGAACTCATGGCTGAGTGTGCCTCCTGCTACCTGTGAAGGTCCTGACTGATATGCCCACAAATCAAGCCAATGGATGCTAAAATTTGTTCCTTACTTCAATAATTCAGCTAGAGCAAAATTCCATATTTTGGCATATGCCATTTTGAAAAAGTCATTTGTTTGACCAAGCCACACTAGACAGAGAAGCTGAAAGACTCAAGGATCGTATGTGATAGACAAGATCGGGCGCGTTCAGAGTCGTATGGCTGTAGACAAGGATCATATGTGATAAATAACTAGTGCAAATATTTTTAAAGTATCAACGAATTGTATTGCGTTGTGTTTTTCTGTGTGTGGTACTGTTAAAGATAAACAGGATTTCATGAATGGTAAGTTATTTCCAAAAGTAATTACTTAGCAGCTTGGTTATTCAGTGTGCTCTGTGAAGCCCAACAACACGACACATTTACAGGCAGGTGCCGAATAAACGGAGTTGGTGTTCGAAGCCTTGGTGTCCCAGGTCATTACAGTCATCGTTTTTTAATCTGTTCAGAACCCTCACAATTCTGAAGCCCTTTACCTGTATAGGAAGCAGCAGCAAGGCCTTAACTCATTATAATAGCCTGAGTAAAGATGAATAAATTGCATATTTTGGCTCATAACATTTAAAAAATTCATTATAATAGGTTTTAATATGTACCTTGGAAATAAAATTTAACCTATATAGGCATTAGCCCTGTCTCAAGTTAATTAGTAAGGGGAACAATATGCACCTCTGAGGAACAGAAATGAGCAGGGAAGGGTAGAAATTAATCAAATGCCTATGGGCCTTATAATGTGAAGAGGACTGTCTTGGGAAAGTGCACTAGTAGCACAGACCCTTCCTGCTTCTGTTCTCTCATGTGACATCCGTGGAAATTTCCAATATGATGTGAAAGTAACCAACAAAGGATTAAAAAAGACAATGCAGAAAGGGAAAGTGGGAGAAAGGGTGGGGAGGGAGGGAGAGAGAGAGAGAGAGAGAGAGAGAAGGGGAGTTTTTATTCTGGAGAGAAACTGGAGTTTATTTGTTTGACTCTTATAATTTATTAATTTAATAAAATAAAGTAATTCTGTATGACAATGAAAATGAGAACTAGGGTGAAAATAAATCAGCTACAATTATCACAATGATTTCCCCTGTATGATGAATATAAGCCTATTGAAAATACCTGATTCAATCCCTTAATACCTAACCTCAACTTGACAAAAGTAAAATGCAGTTCACACAAAGGAACACTAAAATAACACACTTTAAAACAATATTCACCTCTTGAACAAGATCGCTGCGTAGATAACCGCTGTACTCGCTGCCTCCCTCAACCACATCAAAATTACAACTAAAATACAGAACCACTGTTACTCAGAACCTCCTGAGATCTGGCTGAACAGAAGCCTGACAACCGGGGAACTGAAGAAGCACCGAGACCGGGAGGAGGGGCGGAGACGCGGGAGGGTCGGGGCTGGATCCCAGAGACGCAGCCGAGGTTTAAACCCGGGAGGGACATCTCGGGGATGGAGGTTTCCTGGAGGAGTGAGGGCCCCCAGCCCCACAGCAGGCCCCCAGCCCAAGGCTCCAGGGCCGGGAAGAGACGTCCCCACAACTCTGGGCTGTGAAACCAGCGGGGACTGTCCCTGAGGGTCGCGGAGGCTGCGGGAGCCCCAGCAGCTCCTCTAAAGGGCCCGGCACGGACTCACGCGGACGCTCCCTCTGAGCCCAGTGCCGGGCAGCAGCTGAAAGGACCCGGGACACTCGGGGAGGAACTAACCTGCCTGAGATCCGGGCGAGAGGTGGAGGGGTGGCTGCCTCCCAGGCAGAAGGGCTGGCGGAGGCCATGGCTCCTGTGGCGAGTCCTCCCGGCACACAGCCCACAGGCAGGCGCCATATTTGAATCGCCAGCGCCTGACTCTCACCTTTGGCCCCGCCCCGTGATTCCCGGAGGCCCCGCCCCTCCCCACCTGCAGCTCATCCAGGCCATTTCCAGGGGCTTTTCTGTGCAAGTGGCCTCTAGAGCCTCATGCTTAGGACTTTCCTAAAATCTCTCAAACAAGCAGCAGCAGGCCCCATATGGCTTGATAAGTGGCCCCAGGCCTGGCACTAGTGGCAGCCTGCACTGGCTCATAGCTTGGCCTCTCCTGGACACCTCCAAGCCCAGCACAAGTAGCAGCCAACTATGGTTTGCTGTGTAGCTCATGCTGGGTGGCCCTGGGCAAGGCACTGGCACAGGCTCACTTTGCACCTCCCATGAGGCCTCAGAGACAGTGCACCTGGTGGTCAGACTCAACCACGCTAGATTACAACTCCACCACATCCACTCAAGGGGCGCACTTGGTGAACACCAAAGCTCCACTGAAGTAAATCCTGCTCCATAGGGGTGTCTCCAGCACAGCAGCTCTTTGGCTGTAGTTGCTGCTGGTCCTCACAGCTGATTGGCCTGGGGGTCAATTCCTCCCAGTGACGCCAACAGCAACCAAGGCTCAACAACAACAGGACAGTGCACACAGCCCACACAGGGGAGCACCTAGAAGGCCCAGCTCAGGTGACTGGGAGGCTGAGCCACTGGACCCTATAGGACACCTACTACACAAAGCCACTCTACCAATTCCAGGAGACATAGTAGCTCTACCTAATACATAGAAATAAGCATAGGGAACCAGCCAAAATGTGGAGGCAAAGAAATCTCCAGAAAAGGAACTAAATGAAATAGAACCAAGCAAGGTACTAGATGCAGAGTTCAGAATTATGGTTATAAGGGTGCTCAAGAATATTAGTAACACTATTAAGAAAACAAGTGAGACCATCGAGACATAATAAAATATCAATCAGAAATGAAGGCTACAGGAACTGAAATGAAGAATAACTTACAGGGAATCAATAGTAGAGTAGAGGACGCTGAGAATCAAATCAGCAATTTGGAATATGAGGAAACAAAAAACACCCAACCAGAAGAGCAAAAAGAAAAAAGAATCCAGAAATATGAAGATAGTGTAAGGAGTCTCTGGGACAACTTCAAACGGCCCAACATTTATATTATTGAGGTGACAGAGGGAGAAGAAAGAGAGCAAGAAATTGAAAACCTATTTGAAAAAATAATGACTGTCAGTTGATTTCTTAACAGAAACCTTGCAGGCCCGAAGGGAGTGGCAAGAAATATTCAAAGTGATGAAAAACATGGAACTACAACCAAGATTACTCTACCCAGCAAAGTTATCATTTAGAATTGAAGGTCAGATAAAGAGCTTCTCAGACAAGGAAAAGCTAAAGGAGTTCATCACCACCAGACCAGCACTACAGGAAATGTTGAAGGGTCTTCTTTTGGAAGAAGCTAATGAACAAAAGAACCTGACAAACGAAATAGATCCAGAGACATTGACGCATGCAACAGATGATCATATTTCAGAGGGAAGAGAGAAGGGGGGTGGAGGGGGGGAAGACATTAACCAAAGAAGTTATATGCAAATATGCATAATCCAGGGACACAGACAATAATGGGGTGAAGGCCTCGGGAGGGGCTAGGAGCAAGGTGGAGGGGGTCAAATGGGGGGGGAAACGGGACACCTGTAATACTTTCAACAATAAAGATAAATTTAAAAAAACAAAAAACCAAAAACAATATTCAGCCTCATAGACAATGAAGGCAACAAACATTTAAATAAATATAAAGTGCCATCTCACACTTACTGAACTAGGAAACACAAATTAAAATAATAAGTCTGTTGGCAGCAGTTGCAAGGAGCCCCGTAAATTCCTGTAATTATTGCAATAAACTTAGAGAACAACCATGCAGTAGCCAATATGAGTCAGACTATTGATCACAGCCTGGGACCCAGTAATTCCAACTTTAGAATCAGTACCCTCAAGATGCAACTCAAGAGGAAAAAAATTGTGTGTACAAAGATGTTTCTTAATATGCCTTCAATGATGTGGAAATGGCCTTTTTACAACCATAAGAGAGTAAGCTAAAAATGATATAATAATAAAACAAAGTAATTTGAAATTTGAAATACATAAGCTATATACATCTAGGAAAAGTATCTATGAAGCAATCTTGAGTGAAAAAGTAGAAATAAAATAGATTTATTCATTCATTCAATAGATATTTGTTAAATGCTTACTGTTAGTGTCTCACATCCCTATGTTTACATCCCTTATTCTTTTGTAATGAGCATTTCTGTGCTAAGTACATTGGCCAAGGTCGCAAAGGTTTCATTGGTGAACAAACATCAGGAGTCTGTTACTGACACTAAGCCTCTAAAGGCTAAAGATTATCTCTCCACTAGAATTCAAACAATAGGTTCCTATTTCTATAGGCTTTGTGGCAAGTTGGAAAAAACAATATCTAAATAAAATCTTGAGACCTGCAAAGTGGAATTCATTAATAAATATAATGGCTTTAATTTTTCAAGAAAATAAAGAGTAGTGCCAATTATGATAAGATGTACTTCTAGGCACCCAAATATTTATGACTTCTTAGTTCAGTAAAAATTTGATTACTCTGTAGAAAGAAAGTGCATTTAACTTGAGAAATGAATATTTGAATACTTGTGCTGTACTGCACTTAGAGAGATGTAGGCACACTATGTTCCTGTAAGTAATTCAATGAGTAGGCAGATGATGCTAGGGGTTTATTATGGCTAAACACACAAAAAAGTTGACCATAATTTCCTTTTTCCATTAAGGAAAATTCAAAGCTAATTTTATGGTGTCAACTCATTACACAGTGTACTCTTATAAATGATAATGATAATAAGAAACCATTAAAATATTTGGCTGTCCAAATCAGACTTCTTTTTCCTGACAGACCCTCCCAGCCCAGTCCCCAGTCCCCCAAAACAATTTACAATAGACCTACTTGAATCTGTTGTAAAAAATTAGTAAGAAAGGTATTTTATTTACAATAATATATATTGTTATTTATCTGTTACTCGAGGTGATAATGATGATACAAAAATATAGCTGTCAAGCCAGTAATTTAATTTATCCTTTTTGATCATGTGGCTGTAAAACATAGGAAGATATGGAGCTCCATTAGGCACATTTAATTATGTTTATATGATTCTCTAGCTCTGCGTAGTTTTACCCAAACTCGTTATAAAAAAAAGTATGAAAACAACAAACAAACCCTTTCTATAGTTTGCATACTCCCCAGCTTTCTCATAAATGTGTTTTAAAGATCAATTTCCCAAATCCTAAATTTGCCAATATTTTCTTTCGAGGTTTTGCAAAAGGAAAAGGTACACACCCCTCCTCCTTGTTCTACACACACTTTTTTTTTTGGTTTGGGGGCAGTTTTTTGGCTGCTGCTGTCTAAATGAGGACTCCTGCCAGGAGATCGACTCTGATGCTTCAAGGACACTAATCAGAGACACAGCTGGTGGCCGAGTGATCTGGATAAAAACACAGAGATCCTTTGATTATTTCAGCTTCTGTTTGCTAGCGTTTTTCTCTTCCATCACCGTTTAATGAAGTAAAATGTTTTTTGTCTTCCTCGGGGTAGACATCAATTTGAATTAAAAGGAGCAAATCACATCCCTAGGTATTTCCCACCGAGGCGAAAGGCTGGAGGGACAGGTGGGAGAGGAAGGCAAGAGCAGAGAGAACCAAGAGGGTGATGCCAACTGCTCCCTTCCTTTGAGGCCACCTCTCCCGCGCCCCTCTCTCCGTTTCCATTCTTCTGCAGACCACGAAGCTGGGCCAGGAGGGGACCAGGACAGGCACCCCGAGCTGCCCCGTGGGCTGGGAGAGCCGAGCTGTTCCCAAGGACATTGTTTGAGGCCCAGCCACCTCTGATCTGCAGCGTGAACAGCGAGCTCAGAGAAGGCGGGCCCACTCCTTGGCACCGCGAAACCCTCACCTGGGCCCTGCGCGCCTATTGCATTAGCGAGCTGAGCAGCCTCTCTGCAACTTGGCACTTCCTCACCGAGTTCCCACCGTGGCAGCCAGCAGTCCTAGACCCTGCGCATTCACCCTCGAGAAGCTAAAACTTTTGCTCACAGAAAAAAACCGTGCATGAATGTTTATAGCAGCTCTATTCCTAATCGCCAAAAGCCAGATCACAATCTAAACATCCTTCAGTGGCAGAATTAGTAAACATGCCTTGGTCCATCCAGACAATGAAATGCGACTCGGCAATAAAAAGGAACAAATAATTGGCACATGCAACAGCTTAGATGAATCTTAAAGGCATGATGCTGAGTGAAAGAAGCCAGTCTCATAAGGTTATATGGCTCCATTTATATGATATTCTAGAAAACACAAAACTATTGTGATGGGGAAGATCAGTGGTTGCTGGGGCTCTGGATAGGGGATGGGTGTGACTGCAAAGGGACGGCATGAGGGAGTTTTTTGTGGTGATGAACTATTCTGTATCCTGATTGTGGTGGTGGTTACGTGAATCTATATACATGAAAAAAGTACATACAAAAAGGTAAAATTTATTGTATGATAATTTAAAAATATAATTAAAAATTTAAAAGGCTTTAATGAGGGGGGCAAAAAAATTCCAAACCTTAATCAATAAAAAACCCAAAGTGAAACACCATCTATCCATCATTTTCTCTCCTTTCCATTTCATAAACATAATGGAATCTACACACTCTAATGCCTCACTTTTCAGGCTTAAGAGAAGTGATAGGATTTGCTTGAAGGGAAATATGTAGAAGAAATATTAGGAAAATAAAATTTTAAATGGCATTATAATGATCGCTAAAATTTTGGCTATGTCATTTTCTTTTGTAAAACCTGTATGAGAATTTCACCTTTATTCTGAAGCCTAAGTATAGGGTAAAAAAAGAACTGTCAGAAGTGAAAGAAAAGTGAGAACAAACAAAAACTTTCAAAAGATTTCAATATGTCCTTTTCAGGAAAGGCAGAATACCACAAAATAGATGGGTGATGTAATCTCTTACTGCCACTCCCCTTCCCAGAAAAACGAAATAATTGCCAAATAACCAACCACCAGGCCAACTGTTGTCTGAGGGGCGCTCCGGATTTCTTTCCTATGAAAGAAAACTAAGCTAACCATGGTCTGGACTTAAACAAAAACGCTTTAGACAACAGTGAATTTCCTCAGTGACTCTCACTTTTGAAAACAGAGAAAAACAACAAACTAATAAACTATTATGATAAATAATTAACCTAAGAAGTTATGCTACAGGAAGCCTCTAATTACAAAAATCATTCCAGCCTTAACACCGAAGTTTGATGAACCGTTAACTGGCATTGCAGGGATGGCCCTTGGAATCTTGGGGATCCTGGCTGGGCTGGCTGGGGGATGCCCTCCGGGGTTCCTCCCTGTAACCTTGCAGCACATACTCAGGAATGTGTAGGAGGAGGGGAGATTACACCAGCTACTTTACTTGGGAGCAGCGAACACAGTATCCAGGCCCGGGGCAGAGACGGGGGAGGGGCAGAAGGCGGAGGGGGCGGGTAGCCAGTGGCGCTCCCTGCCTCTGGGAGCCCCGGTGCCACACAGGCGTTACCACTGCAGCTATACATCGCTCTGGGGAACTTCGGAGGCCTGAAAAATCATACCTCTGGGAACCTGCTATGTTAGCTCCTGCTTTATATAACAGCCTCAGGATGTTTTCAAATCAATTACCGTTAAAATAACACATATATCTTCTAGCTGTATCTGTTGGCATCGTTCCATCAATCACATCACTGCCCAAATGTGACGGCCATTCAGGTGTAATGAAGGCCAGGGCATCTGTACTGTAATTGCACTTGAGAATCACCTGGGAGCCTTAAAAACCAATCTCCAGATATAAGGACTTAAGTGATGAGGCCCAGCAGCAATATGTCTAACTCCCCTCTTGATTGTAATGATGAGAACCCGTCAGCTCCACACCGTAGCCCTTGGACTGTTTGACTGGTTCTATAGCACTGTATAGGCATGGTTTCCAGTGCATAATTTACCCCACAAAATTCTAAGTATCTGTTACCCACTCTTCCAATGCTGGTGCTAATTCTTCATTAAGTAAGGCCTTTTGATTACTTTTCATGCACACAAAGTAAGGTTATAGGACTTCCCACTCTGCTTGACCTAGTATTGGCAGGTAGAGAGGAAAAACACATTTTCTCTTTAGGCCTCGGGTTGTAATAAAATGTACAAAAATATATGACTTGTATTTTCCCTAAAAGTTCATTTAAATCGGTGATTTTAACAGGAGCTATTTCACCTTTAGTTATGTCATCCTGAATCTTGACTGTGGGTTATATGTCTTCCACCTTCAGAGAAGACAATCACATCATTTTCCCTTAGTCAGCTTTTTATAAGGGAGCCTCAAAACTAGCTCTTTAAATGCTTTTATCCCCTGACAGTGGATGTAAGCAGCCTCTGTCTGTAAGTCCTAATACAGTCTAGCCCCAAGTACTAAGGGTAAGGATTCAATCGAACAGAAAACTTTCACCCTGCCCTATTTTTCTCTGAAATTAAACAACCAAGAAATGATGTTGGGCTACAAGAGGTCATCAAGGCACAACTATTGTAATTATAATCACAAAGGCCTAGAAAATGAGTAGAAAATTATCTTTCTTACAAGAATTAGTTAAAACCTTGTTAGAAGACTAACAGGTCGTGTCTTATGAGCAGCTCTGAAGTACACAGAAAGAAACAGTGCACACTAGACACACTGAGAGTAAGCAACTTAGTTACTAGTTCTCTAAAATGACCCATCTTTGGCTCCTTTAAAGTTGAAGTAAAAATATAAATGAAAATTTTAAGAAAGCTGAGAATGAGCCATAGTGCCCTCAAATATTTTCTGGCAGAAGGAATTTATGGCTCATTTCATTGTCCACTTTTGCAGATAATTGTGTGAATACTCAGAGTAGGATATATCCCACCCCATGACCTAAATCAGTGCCTTCTTCATCAGTAAGTGTTTGATACATATTTCACAAATGAGAGCTGGAGGAAATGTATCTGATGAGTCTCTGCATCAGAGCCCTTAGAAATGCGCTTACTTTCCTTAATAATTTACTGAAAAATTTCTAAGTCATTTCTTCTTAACCAAATCCATGAGGGCCATGGGTGGGTGTAGGGGAATCTGTGAACCTCTTGAATTTGTATATAAATTGAATGTATACTCTAGAATGTGCCTCCCTTCCTGCCCACACACACACCCTTGAGCATCTTTATTGCTCTTTTCAAGTCTAAGAAAACTGTAATCCAAAAATCAATTTTTAAAAAATCACTGCTTTACATATATTTCTGTATAAACAATACAGTATAAGAGCTTCCTGAGATGGCTAAGCAATGAAATGAGCCACCTAAGGCAGTCTATCCTCTGGATGTTTACAGAAGAATAATTTCTGTTCTAATTGCTCCACACGACTCTTAGACTCTTATAGCATTGAAACTAGAAGGGCCATAGAGTTCACCTAGTTCAGTGGCTCTCAAACCGAAGAATGCACAGAATCGTGTGACGGGCATGTCAGAACACTGAGAGCTGGGTTCCACTCCTATGGTTCAGCAGGTCTGAGACAGAGCCCAGAAATGTGTTTCTAGTCAGTTACAGATGATGTGGATGCTACTGGTCTGCAGACCACACTTTGAGAACCACTGATCTAATCTTATTTCTTCATGTTATAGATGACTAGATTGAGACCTTCAGATGCTGGGTGTGATCTACCCAAAGCAACACAGTTAAGTTGGCCACCTGAGATCTAACCATACTCTGATTAACAAGGGGCCTCTTAGGCAGGTCACATGTGTGTCTCTGAAACTTGTAGTGACCACCACAGACACAAAAATGTGTCTCAACTGGAGACATTCAAACTAGTTTTACCTGATAATACTGAGGATATGAGAGAAAGGAATCTTTTATTCTGCTCATCTCACACAGAGAGTTGAGAATTTTGTTTTTTCTACTTCCTTTAAATAATAAATCTCTTGTGGCAGTTTTATTGCTGCGGCTAAAATGTTCCTTTGAAACAAAAACATTATGTCATCTTTCTGACAATGCAATAAGAAGATTCTTTTAATGGGGTCACATTCATAGTGTCCTAATAATGACATATTTTTCCAAAAACCTTTTGAATAAGTTAAAAAAAATTTTTTAAGGCATATATTTTCCAGCATTTTGAAATCTCTTCCAGCTCTTCCTACAACTAAGCAGGACCACAGATAAATGTCTACAAGATTTGGCTTCACCGAAGTCTTCCACATCTTGTCTTGCTCTACCCTAGACTGCTAGGGGTCTAGCTTCATTCTACTGTTTGTTCCTAACCTCCAGCACCACCCCCACCCCGGATACCACCAGGCCCTCCCCACATGCCCTCTGGTTTTCACACCTCGGTCTTTCTTTTTCTTGGATCTCTGACTCATATTCTGAACCTGTCTTACAACTTCCTTTCTGATTCAGAACACGCAACACCACCTCCTTACAATATGACTTGGCTTCAGGATGCTCTCTTAGGAATGGCCTCTATTGTCCTGTTTCATCCTAACTCATCCTAACTATAACCCTTTAGTGTCACACATCAGACTGACAGTGCTGGTTCCAAAGCATTGTAGAAAAAGTGAGCATAGCATGCTGTAGATGAAATGTGCTTTACTTCACATCACAATATATCAAACCACTGAAAAGCATCTGTAAAGCTTTCCTAGAATTTTTCTTACTTTTCCCATTCCCATGGTACCCACTTTCTACTGTTTATTTTATAAAAAGCTTCAACTATTCATTACACTTTAAAACTGAATTTCACATTAAATATGAATATAAAATATAAAACTTCATCTCTATTACATTTCTTCCAATAATAACCACCATAACTGGTTCTTTAGTGTAGTGTATTAAAAATCTAGGAGGATTGGGAAAACCCTGCAAATTAGCCTCATTCTATGGGACCAGGAAGGACAGAAGACCGAGTGGACTAAGCCATGTAACCTAGGAGCGAGAGTTGTGCCGTCTCATTAGTATCATTGTCTTCCACATTGTTTTATCCCTAGATACTCCTGAGCTGGGCCTGACTCCATTTTCTGAATCTGGGCTTCACACCACCCATGACCAGCCGCATTTTATCATGGGCCTCACATCAGCATTACAACCATTTATTTGAGTGCCTTGTATATACCAGATTCTGCACGCACATCATTTCTAATACTTTAACAGTTGTCCCAAAAGTTGAGTAACTTCCCAGCACTTCACATCTGGGGAATGAAAGAACTAAGATTTGAAACTAGGTCTCCTCTTACTTAAACCAGCAGTTCTCTAAGTGAGGCCCAGGAACACCTGGGGGCTCCTTAAAACTCTTTTATAGGTCAGCAAGGCCAAAGAATTATCTGAAAAGGCTATTAAACTATGCCTCCCTTTTCCAACGATATTTCTTTTTTCCCTTCTTTTTAAAAAATATATATCTGTATTGATTTCAGAGAGAGGAAGGGAGAGGGAGAGAGAGAGAAAAAAACATCAATGGTGAGAGAGCCATTGATTGGCTGCCTCCGCACGCTCCCAACTGTGGGGATCGAACCCACAACCCAGGCATGTGCCCTGACTAACGAAATTTCTGTCTGAGGCTGGACTTTCTTGTATACAAATGTAAAACAATGCTACTCTTTTCACTATATTGTTTTGTTTTGGAAAATACATTTTTTTCCCCATAAAACATGTCATTTATGTTAACATATAATTGGTTTACTAATATTATTTTAAATGAATTAATACATGTTTTAAAATATTATTAGTTTTGATCTCTAAAATATCACTAGGTATAGCTTATCCAAACAAAAGCTCTATGGATCCTCACTAATTTTTCAGTGCAAAGGGGTATCAACCCCCAAAAGTTTAAGACCCGCTGTGTTTAGGTTTACTCCTTTGAGTCATTGTATCACCTCCATACCAGAAGGAAAGTTCTCATTGCTGGAGAAGGGGAATTGGAAAAGAAAACCCTGTGTTTTTAGAAATCTAAACTCCTACAGCACCTATTATCTATAATATACTCAGCACTTAATTAAATGTACAAGGGAATATATGATCGTAGGAAATATGACTGAAGTGCTCAATCTCTTCAGTTACACTGAAAGTTTCTTGAGGACATGAATAGTACCAACTCCCTTAGGATCTAGCACATATTGAGTTTTGAATCAAAATAGTGATTAACTGGCAATGTAAAGAAGAGTTGATGTCACAAAAGTCTTTATAAGTTTGATGTAAGTTAGTAATATGATGTGGAGGAAAAACACGTATTATGGAGAGATGCAGACCCGAGTTCCAATCCTGACACAACCTAGATAAGCTATTTAATTTCTCTGTTCCTCAGTTACTTTATCTGTGAACTAGATCTCAAGGGTCCCTAATTCACAGGGTGTTGGGAGAAATAAAAGTATCAAATCTGTATTATTCCTGCTGGAACAACAGTGGACTAGTTCTCTGTGTCACCTCAGTTTAGTATTTAGTCCTTTAGAGACATATATACCTTTTGTTCTTAGAATTCAGTGGCAATAGCTATAAGCACTGGAAAATTTCCCTCTTGGAGAAAAAAATAAATAAATTGAATACCACACTACAGTGATATCAAAGTTGTAAAAAGTTACACTTATCAACAGTCGTACAACTTCACTTAGTGGTTGCTAATTAAAAAATCTGAACCTTAAATCTGGATGCAAAGAAACATTTTCAAAATGTAATTATATGACATTCTGAAAATTATTAAATAAAATTTGAATCCCCTGCTTACACACAAAAAAATTGTAATTTAAGGCAATAACTCCTTAAGTTTACTCACTGTTAAGACATCCCAAACTATTTCATTTAAGATTCTTGTCTTGTTACACCACCAGAAAATTGGATATAAATCCATTTACCACAGGCAAAGAAAATGTTTACAACTAAAATTGTGTTTATACACATGAGTAATGCAATTTTACCTTTTATTAAAAAAAGGTATAAAAGTAAGAATTTGTGGAAAATGGGAATATTTCTATGTCCCTAGATTACATGAGTCCCCTGAACCATAAAAGCATTTTATGAAATTTCACTGTCCTTTGTTTTGCATTCTTATCATAAAGGAGCACATTCCTCTAATTTTTGCCCCTTCTTATAGGCAGAATGTTTTCTGACCTAAAACTTACACTAGGTGGAGCCCCTTGTCCAAGATTTGGCGGGATTAAGAAAAAGAAAGGAAAAAAATGAACACTTGAAAGTAAATCCACAAAGACACTTATATTCTTTCATTTTTAAAAATGTATCCTAAAAGTCTACGGTGCCACCAGAAAAGAAATTTTCTTCCCAATAGTAAGAAACCATGACAGTGGGTAGGACCATTAACATTTACTACAGAGAAGCTCTAGTGGCAAAGCTGTTGCTACAGTAACGGCTACAAGGTTCTGAATTCAGTGCAAACATTACATTTCGTTTGGGGTGGAGGTATAGAGCCCACGGGGGGGGGGGGGTAGGAGGGTGGAGATAAAACCTTTTTCTGGACACTTGTAAAGATATTTTAGCAATATTAATGATCTCAGGCATCTAAGTGGTACTCAGCTATTACATGACATTTCAATTAGAGATACACTGCTATTATACACAAACAAAAGACTCATTAGAATACCAGAGGCCTAACAAAAGACAAAACATCCAAAACACAGCCAAACCTGGAGGTTTCCATGATGCAGAAATATGGGAAGCCCTAATTATGCATTTCTGGATGCCTGAGGGAGGAGGGGCTTCTAAAATGAACAAACCGCACGTTCAGTTATGGGTTCATTGGACTTGCAGTTAAAAATAGGCCCTGATTGTACTCTTGAGCCTCCCGGTGGACTCTAGCTGGAGGAGATAAGACTTTGGAGATAACCCGCCAAACTTTGTGATTGCTCATTGCTGCAGGATAAAAGCACCACTATCTCCACCACTGCGAGGTCGGCTTCCCCTGTGCTATCTCAGGGCTGCTTTCCAGTCCTACGTGCTCAAAATGCAAAGTTCAGACCACAAGCGGCAAGGAGAATCCTTGCCCATTCGGAAACACTTGTGCTGACATAGCCAACACGGATCTGTCAGTTTACTGGGCAATAAAATGTGCTGCAGTCTTTTTTTTTTTTTTCCTTCTTCCCAGATTTATATGAAATCTCGGACCTGGCAAAACCTACTTCTGCTGACAGCTGAATTGTGTGGCAGAGTAACCTTTGAACAAGTACAAATCATTGACCTCACATAAATTCTTCCTGAGAAAGTCCAAGAAACTGGTTGAATCAGGGTCAGATAGGCACGAAGGCAGCGCTATCCCAAGAATCCAGTTCCAAACATAACTGGGGAGTGATACCTGTTAAACCAAAACACTTAGGAAAAAGAAATGTTCTTTGATCTTTACTTCATATTTCCCATATGCAAGCTGATTTCTGTTTTGCAAGCTATTCACTAAATACTAATAATTACATATTCTGTACCATAGTGATTTATAGATGCAAACCAGTAGGAGTAAAGAAGACCATTCAGGAGTGGATCATTTTCTTTAATGACAGAGGTGATTTGTTAAAGAAAAACTGAGATTTGGGTTCTCAAGCCATTTATTGGCAAAAATAAAGACTGGGATGAACTGGATCAACTATATTATTAAAAAGATAGCCTTTTTAATACCTTTAAAGCAGACAGAAGTTTTCATTTAAAATTAGTCATTAAACTTTGTATATTTTCATACCAAGTTCTTGTTTTGATGGTCAAGCTGTTTGTCCTTCTGCTACAATTTAATAAAGTTTTTCAATTAGTTTTTCAAATGGGGAGGGAGAGGCTAGTGACATGTCCTGTAGCACAGAAAATACTAACACATTTCCTCCCCTAAACACTGCATTTTCTCCATCCCTTCTGCCAGTCTGTAGCCAGCACTTAACAACAAGGTAATAGATTCTTACAAAGTAAAGCTTAGATTCAAATTGTCCCTGAAAAGATAAAATGAGCCAGGTACCTCGGATCTACTTCCAGCACGATTCAAAGGAGGGGGTGTTAAATCTAGTCTTTAAGATCAATACAGACTCGACAGATTTACCCACCCTGTGCTCCTCTCTTTCTCTCTAGGGTCACGACTTCAGAATAGTCAGAAGAGGGAAATGGGTAACTGATGTTTCAAAAATTTTAAATATAGAATTTTAAGACAGACAGGAAAATGGCTGATAAAGAAAGCAATACACTAAAATGGATTTTAGAATAACTTTCTCTAGCTAATAATCTCATTATATGCCAAGGAGGAAAGAACTTGATGAATCCATTGTTTTTCATTTCGCTGACACTTGGTATTGGTCCTGAGAACAATTTCTTTCAGAGCAAAGTAATGTTTAACCACTTCCTTATCATCAACACTGCCTCATAAGCATAATGTAGAACTTTGCTATTGTAATTCAGTAAGCTTCATTTGTTTTCCTTTTTATTAAACCTTTGAGAGAGAAACATAATGTCTTAGTCATCAGCACTGTCATTACCTTAGCGATTAAAGATAAGGTAGGGAAAACAAAGAACTACATATACATAGAAGCCATTAAGAAAAAGGGTGGCCCTCTTTCAGGGAAAAGAAGGTAAACAAAGGTACTCTCTTTCAGAGGAATGAGCAGAGGTTCACGTCCAACCTGTACAGGGCTCCTACTCATGGAGAGGGGTTGAGGGCCCACAGGGGGCTTGAGGAAGAGGGCAAGGCCTGTGTAAGCTAAGCCCTGCCTGGAATTCAAGTCCAGTCCCATGTTTGGGGACTTTGTTCCCCTATAGGAATAAAACCCGAGAGGCATGAGGGTCATTTCATTTTTAAAGCCTGGGAGTGGAAAAGGGAAGGGAGTTATGATTCTGATTTCAATGGCAGCTGTTTTGATAAGAGTGCCCCTCCTTCCCACACAGAGGTCAGTGGCTGCAGGAGCTGTAAAAGTTGAATGAGATATTATTTCAGGAAGAAAAGTAAAAGCTAACATTTTCTGGAAGAGTCAAACTCAAACTCAAGTCTCTGGAGGTTCAAATCTCAGCTCATATGACATTTCTTTCCAAAGTACTTCTGCTTCGTATTATGGTCGATTGTTTAAATGTCTCATCTACCAGTGGTTTAAAATCTTCTGAATATATATATAAGTCCCACACCAACTACTATAGTGCAGTGTGCCTTTTGGGTAGTTAATGAACATGTATAGCATGAGTAGTAGAAGTTAAAATATTTGGAATAGCTACAAAAAATGCACTTGCTGCTTTCAGGGTTGGAAGGCTTAAAGCTTAAAGGATCTTTCTGCAGCATCCCTCCTTTTTCAGAGAGAAATCCATTTTATTAAAACCATTTCTATTAATAGAGCAGAGAGAAACTGTCCACGTGTTTCATTTCCTCCTCTTATCCCCAATTTCCGAAATCCACAGGCATTTTGCTCTTCAGTTAATTTCACAAAAAACCTATGTGCCTACAGAGTGGACATGGTGATATATTGCCCAGACACCCTAACAGAAATGAAGGATTTATAGTCTTTCAGCTGCTAGAAGTGCTGCCAGAAGCCTCCCCTCTGCCATGAGCCCTCTTTGGGGACTGTCTCCACTGAAGAAAGCTGCCTTGCCCAGGTCCAGCCTCCTTCCAGTGTAGCCTGCATCCCAAATGGCTTTACTTAGAAACAACGTGGAAGTCATCCCATCTCCAGGGCTCCCAATAGGGTGGGCTGAGGCCTTTGTAGGGACCACAACCCAGCCCAACTTCTCCCTCTGCCTTGTCCTGTTTTTTTCCTTGGGATGGTCCCGAGAACACTCTCTAATAAACATCTTGGCCACCAGTGTCCATTTCAGTCAAGAAACAACCTGTGAGAGCCTACCAAATTTTAGGCATTAGGCATAAAGAAATCATTAGAGGGTGAAGTCCCAGTTCTTTCCAATTTAATAAAACATTAGGGGGGATATACAGGTAAATCCCCCACTCCCTTACAATATGCAAAGGTCTGTAAGAGAGACACGCACAGGGTGCTCTCAGAGTCCAACAGACTTTTATATCCAGAAGGGTGGGGAGAGGAAGGGTTTCGAGACAGGCTTCTTGTAGGAGCTGTGTGTAAAAGACAAGCAGGAGTTACTAGAGAAAGACAAGGTAAGGAGTTGGAGGCAGAAGGAAGCAGATGAGAAAAATCACAGGCACCTGAGAGTTCCTGGGGTGCTAAAGGCAGGCCACACCAATGAGCAGGGCAGAATTGACACACGAGCAAAGGGTGGGGGCAGAAGTGAAACAGGCAGCAATAGGCTCAAGGGAAAATGTACGGGCCATCCTAGTGAGCTGTGTTCTTGACCTTTTTTAAGACACATGACTTTTCCATTCAACCTATACTTCCAGATTTTTCCAACTCCTCCCCTCTACCACAATTCTTTGGAAAAATAAAGCAAACAGCAGCACAGATATTTTGGGAGGACGAGCATGGGATGGACACTTTTATATAAACATGTAATCACCTATTATACATGGAATATGTCGTTTTAGAAGAAAAATCACCAGCACATAAAAATTTTCAAAATATATTATTTTATTTTGAAAAATAATCTTGTCTTTTTTCAAACCTCCATCACACAGGTGATATTAAATAGGTAAATAAACACGGGCTATTGAAGAGTAAATATGTTATTTGTTGTTATTGAAGTAAGTGAAATGTACAGATTTAGGCTTTATTTATGTGACTTATCTTCTTGCAAGTTTTTTTTTAATCATTATTTTGCTGTTCATTTGGTGATCATAAATATTTGTCATTATTGATAAGAATGTTCATAACACCATTACGTACAATACAAATGTTGATAAATGTTGGAGCTTTCTTCCTCTATCCTTGCTTCCTCTTTTTTTAAAAAAAATATGGTTGTATTGATTTTAGGGAGAGGGAGAGAGAGATAGAAACATCAGTGATGAGGGAGAATTATTGATTGGCTGCTTCCTGCACACTCCCTACTGGGGATAGAGCCCACAACTCAGGCATGTGCCCTGACCTCCTGGTTCATAGGTGGACGCCCAACCACTGAGCCACACTGGCCGGGCAACCCTTGTCTTCCTTCTTACCTAAAAGTTATCTGTGAGTAAAATTACATAAGCAAAGTTAATAACTAAAATCACAACTCATAAGCACTACGGAAACTGTTGATAAGCAGAATTATTAGCTGTGTACCAAGATCCTGCAGGCAAAAGAACAGATAAACAAGGCTGATGATTTTGCACAATCCCCAGTCCTTAGCTAGTCATGGCATCAACTCCCTCTCTCTTCCTCTCTTCCTCTTTTGCACACACACACACAAGATAATACAGAATAAAACTGAGTGTAAACACTGCACTCACTTAAATCCAGTCTATTTTACTTTAAAAACATAAGTAATTTTTAAAATTTAGTAAATTTAGTAATTAATTTATCATTAGTAACACTTTGCTTGTGACAAACACACAAATGACTAGCACTCACTAGGCTATTCCAACACTGTGGAAGTGTTTGGCCAGAATATTGGTGGAGAAGCACTATGAGAACGATATGGAACCCCTGGGGTGTTTAAAGCAAGAGAGAGGCAAGTTCGGATTTACAGTTGGGGTAGGTAGGTCTCTCTAGAACCTAATGGGGGAGGGAATAAAGATGAAAAGAAAGGCTTAGCAAGCTGTAACAAACTCAAATAAGATATAATGGGGTCTGTGTAGCTTTAGCAACTGACTGGAAGTATCAACATTCTGGCCAAACACGTCCATAGATTGGCTCCAGTAATCCCTACACTTGTCAATGGAGTATCATGAAAGAGTCAAGCAAGGCCAGCTAGTTGACCAAGATAACCTTCTGCTTTTCATGTTTCTCTGATTTTGGGAAGGGCCTATTATGCTGACTAATAAAGCAGAAAATTAGCTATTAGAGAAGTACTCATGATTAGATTTAGGAGCTCAGTAACACTCAAAAACGAGAGTTGAAAGTCTAAATGGAATTTGTAGGTACAAGGGTTTATGTGAATTTGGGAAAATGTCAGATTCTTCTTGATTTTTTTCCTTCAGTACTACTATTATAGTTCTATTAAAATATGATCATGCTGCCAGATACAAAAATATCAACTTCTCTGGGAACAGAAATCATTCTCACAGGGCAAATCACCCTACTATCATGTCTTCTGCTATAACCGCTCTCGCCCCTTTCACTGCCTGCCATGACAGCACTGCCATTTTTGATTCATGAAAGAGCTTTACATAACTGCCAGATAAAGACAAATAAAGTTGTACATGACAAAGTACTGTCTGAGAGGCACCAAAATTCTGCCTTTGGAGGTACAGAAGAGTCAAAAAGTACATTAAACTGGTTAAAGGGAAACGTGTCTAGTGAAAATATTTTATGACTATGATTCTAGTGGCTTTCAGCAGGTTAAGCTAAACTTCAGTTTGCTCATTCATAAACTTAGCTGATAAAAAGCTCCTGTATCATTGGGTTGCTATGAAAATTAAATGAGACTCACGAAAAGTCCATAACCCAGGGCCTGAGGGTGATGCTGAGTGTGATGGTGATAATATCATCATGTACATTATAGAAAGTGAACCTTGTCAGTGGGACAAATCCACCACTACTCTTTTTTTTTTAAAGAAAATGATCCCTTGTTGACCAAACCAGTGACTCTTTAGGCTGCAGAGCCAGCCTATCCTCCTTCCTATAAATGGAACAGAAACAAGAAAGAAAACACCCTCCAACTCAAAAGAGTCCTCAGTAGAAGGAGGCCTGAGAAAGAGGAGAGGGAGAGGCTAAAGAGGACACACATGCACTGCAAGAGTTGGTTGCAAAATAATAGTAAAACATCCTGCTTGCTCTTGACTACTTTTAGGATCAGAGATTTCTGAAGTTTTCTGAGCATCTCACAAATAAAGTGTTATCTTCAGAAGGCTTTCAAAGTCCTAGACAAAAGCAGAATTCACAAGATTTGGCTCCTGATCAATTTATAAGAAGTAGATTCTGACTACTGATTATTACTGAAAGAGAAAATGAGGTGTTAAGGATGATTGTTCAACTGGTTATTGTTTACGGGATGGAGGGAGATGAAAAGACCTGAAGAGATACACAGAGGAAAACACTCAATGTGAATCCTGAAAGGAGGTTTTATTTGTGGAACTGAAGACTCATACCATAACCCAATAAGCAAAACAGCTGATTAGGTGGTAATTGTGTCAAATCAACAACTCACAGCTCAACAGATTAAACTCAAATGACACATATTCCTGCAATATTTATGGGTAAGTAAATCATCTAAGATAAAGATTCCCAAATCACACCAGAATAGAAAATCTTACAAACATTGATGCCAAATTTCATGCTAACATTCATTATAATTTTAGAAATTTCAGAAATAACAGTTTGCAACAACAAATGTGTTTGCTTCCAGCAAGTGAAATCCTGCCACCTCAATTGGCTAAGACAATGTCACAGCAGTTTGAAATTGATTTAGACAAGAGTGACTCAGGATGAAAGAGGAACTGATAATGGAGAAAATGACTTTCCTTCAGAGGTACACCTTAACAGATCTCTTTTTTCCCCCAAGAATCAGCCCTGCAAAATACTTAAAGAAAAGTAGAGATGATACTGGACCAGCCTCTTCTATAATATCATGCTAATCAAAGGCTTTTCTTGGGATCTTGCTTCCCATATGCTTGAGAACTAGAAAAAAATATATTTAAAAAATCTAATTTTTGTATTCAAAACCTTCTTGTTTTCTAGTTCCCATTCCATAGCAAGAACTCCCTCAGCAGACACAATCTTGTCTCCCAGCCCTGGTCCTGCCTGCAGCCCAGCTGAGTGCCCTGAACATCATTATTGCTCAGTTTTAGAAGAACAGAATTAGAATTTGAGATTTAATAGTTTTGCTACCTTAAGTTTTGAAACCATCTACTAATAATCTATTGAAGTGGGATTCATGTCAGGATTCATGAGTCATTTAATGTAAATCCATCAACAATGTACTATTTCCAGTGGGTTTATAATAGAAACATTGCCAACATCATAAAAATAAATACATTTTATCTGCCACAAATATAGCTATGAATATTTGAGGTGTGTGATTTATAGAAACAACTGAACAAGAGCCTTAGAAAATTCAGTTTCAAGCTATGCAGAACATTTTCTAATTGCTTTGTAATATAGAGCTACTATTAGAGTTCATAGAAACCCAAAAGAGAAAAAGAAAACCAACAGCAAATATCAATTTTGTCATTCACTCTGATTCCTCTTTGTTTCATTTGTGTCTAGAGTTTCCTTCTAACACAGGAAGATGGGCTATAACCAAAGGCACATGAGGTGCGTGCACACAGGCACTGGATGCCCAAGATACTTTCCCATCAAACAATTTCATTTGGCAATTTTCTTCTTCCACAAACAAAGAGAGAAATCAACAGCTTTAACACTAAGTTCAGGACTCACCCATGTTATCCATGTCCCAAAGCCCAGAGATAACATTTTTCCAGATGATGGGCAGGTGCATGTTCCAGGTTCCAGGTTCCAGGAGGAGTGACACATGGCAGGTGTGCAAAAAGAGAGAGAGAAAAAATAATTTAGGAACAATTCCACAACTGGCAGTAACTTACCCCCATACTAAACATGATAATAAGAGTTGCCCCCCTTCTAGAATTTCCCCTCTGCTGAGACATCCTGGCGTAAGGAGAAAGTCGTAGAAAAACAAGGTAGATAATCCATGAGAGATCCAAAGAGATCTTCCATTAACTTTTTCACTTAGCAGTGGCAAATAAGAGAAAACACATGTAAGCCACGTAGGAACATGTAATAGATGTTTCCAGAAAGATACTATGAAAGAGTTGCATGAACATATAGGGACATAAAAATAAATTACAACAAGCATGGCCTAGAATAGGGAGGGGAAATCTATGGTGAGGTAAAAGACATAGGCTGACTCAAAATCATAATCAGAGAATGAAGTAAAATTGTTTATACATTCCAACAAGCATTTGACTAAAATAATTCTAATCATACACTCTCAAAGAATATAAATAACAACCCGTTGTAGATGTGCTCCAGGTCAGAGCCAGAGAATCTGAATTCTTCGCAGAATGGGTCAAATAAATAAGTTATTATTATTGCCCTTTTCTACGTAGGCCCCGAAAACAATTTACATGGCATAGAGTTCCTAGGATACATTGGTTTTTAATCCTCCGAACCATGATAGTTACCCTATTAGGAAAGAAATGGCACAGCATAAAATCACATAAACATTTTCAAGCAGCTGGAACTCCCCAAACTGAGCTTTCATTTAAAACAGTTTATCTGTTGTAGGCTCTCCATGGGAGCAATCACCTTGGAAAACCAGGTTGCTAGCCAAGATCACGCTAGAGGAATCCTATGATCCTTGGCTCCACTGCAGCCTCCTAGGCCTCTGCCTTACATATGTACACTGCTAATTTGTTCTATCAAAAGCTACTGTCGACTTGAGACAATTGAAAGCAGGGAGGGTCTCAGAAAGATATTTGTTCATAGCAGCATCGCGCACAATAGCCAAAATGCAGAGGCAACCCAAACGCCCATCGACGGATAAATGGATAAACAAAATGTGGCCTATACACACAGTGGAATATTATTCAGCCTTAAAAAGGAATGAAATTCCGACACGTGCCACAACATAAATGAATCTCAAGGACGTTATGCTAAGTGACGTAGGCAAATCACAAAAGGTCAAATAGTGTATGATTCCACTTGTATGAGGTACTTAGAGTCACCAAATTCAGAGAGACAGAAAGTAGAATGGTGGGCTGCCAGGAGTTTCGGGGAGAAGGGAATTGGGAGCTGCTATTCAATGGGAAGATGAAGTTCTGGAGGTTGGTTGCCCGATGTGAATGTAGATAACACGACTGAACTGTACACTTAGAAACGGTTAAGATGCTAAATTTTATGTGTATTTTACTACAGTTTAAAAAACTGCTATCAGAATGGTTCTTGGAACTATCTGGCCACCTTGTATAAATCCAGTCTTCAAAGGAAAGGCTGAATGAAAGTGTAAGTCAATACTCAATATAAAGTGTCAAAAGGCAGTGATTTGTAATAGAATAGAAAGCAGCCTAGCAGAAATTCAAGAACTTTGTCATCCTCGCAGCAGATGGTAGGATGAGGGTAGTTGCTTAACAGGCATTGGAAGAAATGACAGATACGCCTACAAAGGCCAGAGATGAGCCAGGCTCTCAGCACTCAGTCAACACCTCCAACGGGGCGGGGACGCTGCCCTCTCTTTCTAGCCAAGTCCACCGACACCTTGAAAAGTGCCCATGCAAATTCTGCTTAGTCCGCTGGGTATTTTAAAAGTTTAACAACTTAGGTTGTGGATAGCATTTTGCTTAATCTACTCTCTCAAGTCCTGACAATGAATGGTGAATTTTCTTCCCATTTCAGATACGTGAACCTTAATTATATCGCCAAAGAATATAGTTTGATTCTCTCTCATATGTTTACTATTTTTATTTGCTGAAGAATCAGTAAAAAAAAAAAAAAAAAAAATTACACTGGTGAATAGATGAGTTACTACAATGGAAGTAACTTGAAGTACCTGCTGTCAATCCCCTTCTGCTCACAATTTGTATCACCAGGCCCTGTGCGCGTGGGTTGACCTCCCAATGAGGGAGACAACTTACATAGGGGAAAGAACTTAGGGAATTGGAGGTGGGGGCTCAGTGGTCTTAAGGAGCTGGATAACGTTGACAAGCCACTAAACATATCTGTTTTCCTGAGTGAAAAGGGAGTATACTAGATAAACTGGTTTTCTCATAGAGTTATGGTAAAGATTGAATGAAATGATGCTTTAAAACAGACCTTTGAGAAATACAAAGCAGTGTAAATTCAGGGTGGGCTTCGGAATGGCCCTAATTGTTGTCTGCCTCTGGCAGGAATGCTCAGTTCCTTCCCAGAAGACAGGAAGGTCCAAATAAGACAGGCCAGGCTGCAGCCGCATCCTCACTTTCTGCCCTGTCTCCCATTTCCCCCTCCCTTCACCCTATTGCCCTATTGGCTTATTCCAACCAAATGAAGGCCCATGTAGGTGGTTCTTAATGTGCAGTGCAGGACCCTGGAAGGTCTCTAAAACTCTGTGAGGAGGCTCGCGAGGTTAAAACATTTCCTAATCATACTAACACATTATTTGCCTTTTCACTGTCATTCTCTCAGGAGCGTACAGTAGAAGTTTCTAGAAGCTACATTGTGTATGATATCTCACCCTCAGTTTCTAATGCAGAAGCAGACATAAAAACCCACTCTCCTCTATTAAACCAAATATTAAATAGATATGTGATGCCACTCTTTACCCTACATTATTTTTGTTTTGGTAAACATAGTTAACTTTCATAAAAATGTTAACACAGAATGGACTTTTATTGTTATTTTTAAGTGAATTAAAAAATTCTCAGTTGTAATTTCTAATGTGGTAAATATCAGTAGATATAACACATAAATAAAAGTACTTTGCGGTCTTCAATCATTTTTAGGAATATATAGAGGTCCTGAGACCAAAATGTTTGAGAACCTCTGTGTCTAGAGCAGATGGCAAGAGAGCAAATGACCCGAGATGAGGCTGCAGAGGACAGGAGACCAGGAAGCAGGATTAGACCCCAGTTGTCGTGTGAAGGCTTCTGGTCTTTATCTAGGAGCAACATGAGCCGTTCCACACATGTAGGAGGCTGCAGTTACAGTCCCTTTCTCTGTATGTGAGTTATACAGAATCATTCACTGTTCAGCTCCCTTTTCCACCTTATAATGATTCATTATTTTAAAAAATGAACTCATAAATCTCTATCCTAAAGCTCCATCACCCTATAATGGATCTCAAGGTTGTCTTCAAAAAGATTAATTCCCCCTACATGGCCAGGTGCAGTGTCTGTACTGTACTTACCTTTAAAAGCCAACTTGATGGTTAATTTGGAAGTGGGCAATGTTTACAGAGGAGACTCCTTTTATCTCCCAATACTGGTGCCCACATTCCAATGAAGCCAGCATTGGGGTCTGGGCTCATACGGGCTCATACTTTGGGGATGGTGCTGTGTGGGGTGGGAGGCAATGAAGCTCCCGTAAAAAGGGCCTTTTCTGAGCTCAGTGAGGCCCTCCTGTGCTCTGGCAAACCCTCTCTGCTCTCCCCGTTGGCTCTTTTGTACCTCTCCCCTCAGAAGTTGTTGTAAGCTATTCATTCTCAAGTCCCCTCTGCACTCCCCTCCATCCTAAGGAAAACCCCCCAAAACCTCATTTCTTTCTTTATCCAGCAGCTAAAGGCAGAAGTTATGGAGCCGACATTCATGCACCATGATGATAAAATTTATGAGTTGTAACTGTAGTGTCGGCGAGATAAAAATAATTCTTTTAATATGCAGTTTCCAGGAATAAATAGCACTGAAAGCATGATTATGGTTTTAATAACAAGAAAATAATTGCGTGTGAGCAAATCAGCGAGAAAAGATAGATCTAGGCCATGTCAAAGTACGTGAATGTGTGTAATGAGGGGACAAGGTTGGTCACAGCAAAAATTTTATCAAAGTACCTTCTCCAGGGACAGCATGACTGAGGGGACAGCCTGTGCCTTAAAGGAAGCAACTGACAAGGCATTAGAACCTTCCGTCAAGACTGAGATGGTAAAACACCAAGTCTCTGGCTTATCATTTAAAAATGCTAATGACATCTGAGCAGAAAAGCAAAAGCAAAAGCATGGCATTAAACTTCTCAGTGTATCCAATTGAAACATTTTAAGAAGGTGCTTCTGTTTTTCTTGTGTACGCTTTTGAGGGGCGTGGAACAAGGAGAGAAACCACAGGGACAGTCTGTCTCTTTTGAACCGACTTTGGCTTGGCTGAGTCACTCGCCCTGTGCTCCTTGATTGTTATTTCTTAATGTTCCCTATTACAGAGATGTGGCAAAGGCTGGAAATAAAGCTTTTTCCAGCCCTCAGGTGAGAACAATTCATGAATAGAGCCCCTCCCTGGGTGGCGGTTCTTTTCTTCTTCTTCCCCTTTTCTTCCTATTGCCGTAGGCAGTCCAAAAGCTGCTCAACTTTTAGGTAACTAGGATGTATATACAGACAAAAAGGTATTTTTCAAGAGAGAGAAGTAGAAAGAGGGCAAATGTACTTATAGTAAAGATGGATGTCTGTAATTAATGAATATATTGAAAACAGAATCTTCTGTCCTTTGATGATTTGGTTGATAACTTCATCCCTGCCGTTGGACATGGAAACTCGATAGATGTGGCATCTATCAGCTCTTTTGGCTTTAAGGTTTGTCTAGAGTAGATTCCGGATTTCATTTACCCTCTTCTTCTGATGGGTTCTCTTTACCCCCTTTTTCTGCGGACAACCCTCTTTTATGCTCTGTAATCCTTCCCTCCACACGTCTACTGTGTATTGGTTTAATGAGATTTCAAATCCATTTGTTTATGATGAGTGAAGCTGTTTTCATTCACTTGTTTATGCCAAAGGGGAAAAACAACCACACAACTTGTTTCTAGAAGTAAATTGTTTTGATATCCGAATGAAGTAAGTTGTGTCAGGACATCAACATCTCATGCACTGTCACCGATAAGCACTTTGCCGCTTAGCTGCTAAGGGGCCTGGCTGGGGGCTCATTGATAAGAACATGTGGAGAAGCAACTACAGTAAGAGGACACTGAAACTACAAATGCTGAGAGTTTGTGAGGACTATTCGAGAGTTTCGGTGTGGGCAAGGCACACTTTGCTGACTTAAACAGCTCTCCAAAGAGCTTGAGACACTTGCCGCTGTGGTGGCCAAGGCGACTCTTTGGCGGGCAGTGGTGCTAAGTCCTGCAATGGTCCCGGAGTGATGGCCCTCGGGGCAGCCCAGCATGCCTGCCAGCCCTGGCACCTTCCTTTCCCTAGCATCGTGCTCTAGCAACTAGGGACTTTCTTTTTACAGCTGGATGTCAGCTCACAGTTGGACAAGCCATGTCTCCCGAGAAATCAAACTCATATAAAAAGGTACACTTCTGTTAAATTTGGACTTTATTCTTTTTTATCTCCCCTTGCCTGGCATGATAGTGTGATTGATCTGTCATTTGCTCAGAGTGTGTTATTTCTTTATTGGCTTATTAAGAGATATCATCCTGCATGCTACTGGCTTGTGATATTATAATTCCCATAGTGAACCTGCGCTAAATAAATTGCTGGCAAAGACAGAGCCAGTCTCGGAGTACAGCTTTGCCAGAAACCCCCTTCTGTCTGGGAGGTCCTAGTTCTGTGCCCTCTGGCTCTCCTCCAGACTCAACCCTCCACCAAATGGCTTTCTTTATCTGGGTTTCCTCCCCCCCTCCACTTCTATTCCCGATATCTTCTCTTTCCCTTCCTGGCTGACTCTCTTGGTAATCTAGTGGGCTCTTAAGGATTATTGGCATCATAGTCTCCTGGCTGCCTTGCATAGAAATACTATGACACAGCCCATCCCTCACCTCTCCCACTTCAGATTTATACCTCCAGCTCCCACGCAGCCCATCCAAGTCACTCTGTCTCAAGCCCACTATGTATATGTTTACCTCTCTCTCTCTCTGCCCCCCCCCGACTCTCCCTCTCCACTTTCCACCATTCAACATTTGTCTGACCCTCAAAGCCATACCTTTCCTTCAAGTCCAGGTGAACACAGTTTCCCCTGTGAAACCTTCCCAATTTGATATGACAATTCCCTCTTTTGTGTTTCCTCAAAACTGAGAAGATCACTTTAAAAATGTGCATTAAATGTTTTTATTATGCTATAATTTCATACATATAAATGTACACATGTAAGCCGTGAAGCATAATAATAAATTGAACACCTGTAAACCCACCAGCTACGAGTAATGAAAATATTGCGAATATTGTTGCATCTGCCATTCAGTCCTCCATATAGGTTTTTCTAAAAAAATACTATTAAGTTTTGCATGGTTTTTAGCCTTATAAAAATGGTATTATATCATTCAATCTTCTTCACCTTCTTTTGATCAACAGTATCAAGATTCATGCATGTGAGCATGGATCAGAATGACGAATGTCAGAGGGAGGAAGGAGAGAGGGTGGGTGAAGGGGGAGAGATTAACCAAAAAACTTATATGCATATATGCACAACCCAAGGACACAGACAATGGTGTGGTGAAGGACTGGGGAGGGAGGTGGGAAGAGGTGGAATGGGTCATTGGGGAGAAAAAGGGACATCTGTGATATTTTAAACAAAAATAAACAACAAAATAATAATAATAATAAATAATTAAAACATAAAGGAACAATGATAGATTTAAATTTTTAGTTTGTGAAAATACCACTACACAAAAATCCATTTTAAATATGAGACCAATATAGTCATAACTGCACCCAACAAAATTTAAGCCCCAAGATATTATGAATCTTGTTTGAAACATAGAAAGTATTCAAAAACTTTTGAAATAAATAAAGTACATTTTAACCCACACACAAAAAAAGATTCCTCCATGTGGTTGGTTTATAGCTATAGTTCATTCATTTTTGTGGCTGTATAGTGTCTTACTTTGTGAATATGTCATAATTCATTTATCCATTCTCCTGTCCATAGACATTTGTGTTGTTTCCAGTTTCTTGCTATTTTAGATATTTTTGAAACATTTCTTGGTGCACATGTGTGACAGTTTCTCAACAGTATATAATTACTTGCAGAATTACTATGTTGGACAATGCGCAGTCTTTAGAAGATAATGCATAACTGTTTTTCAATACTGTTGTTATCAATTTAGTCGCTTCTCTCCAGCAATGTGTAAGATTTGATACTTTCATAAAATTCTCTTTTTAAGTTCATTATTAGCACACTTTATGTCATGTTTATTGGTCTTTATAGACTTGCTTCCCTATAAGGTGATAAGCATCATTATTTACTCGCACTTTTATTCCTAAGGCCTCCATCAGTACCTCATTTGTAAAAAATGTTAAATGAAAATAAAACTGAAGTACACCCAACAACCTGCATTTGACTCGGGTTACAGGATATTCTACTTTTCAGTGCAAATAGCAATGGAGGGATTATGGAGTTATTTATCCTTTGCACAAAAATATGATTAATTCAATCAGATTGCTTTGCTACTATTACCGAGTTAGATGAGCAAAACTAAGAAAATGGTGGTTTTATTTGAGAAAGAGAGAAGGTAATAAATTTGGAGCAAGGAGTATACTTTAGGAAGTAAAAATCTAATTATAAGCATAAAAGTATGGCTCAACATAGCACATGAACACCAGGGCCCAGAGAAATGGGCACAAGAAAATAGATGAAGGGTTCAGGAAGGGAATACAAAGCACTTTATACTCACCCAAAGATTTGTACCTTAGACTATCCACGTGGCTTCCTGTTCTAGAGTCTCACAACTATAATTAGTAATTGTGACCTTTTTTTTTTTTTTTTTTTAATACTGTAGATCGAATATAGTTGTCTGGGCTAGCCTGGAAACCTAGCCATAATTTGTAACAACTTTTCCCATGGCAAAGAACCCAAAATTCCAAACAACCACTGACAAATGCACTTTTGGAAAACTGACTCATCGGTAGCATGGGGAATGCCTATATTCAGAAAGTAGGTCTCTGCCTTTTATCACTGTAATCTTTTCATCCCTAGGGCAAAAGAGACAGAGGCTGAAGAAAAGAAGCATTTCCATGCTTTTTAAAAACAAAATGCACAGCATCTATTAAACTACTCTTTGATCACTGCTTATCTTCTGCTTTGAAAAATAACTCAGAAGAGGAATGCCAAACCTCCCAAAGTATGAGATATGCAGGCATTCCTCATGGGGGAGATACAAAGAGTTTTTAAAAACCAGGGGCTCAAAAAAAGAGGAAGACTAGGTCAGCATTGCTCAACTTGTGTCTAAAGGGCAGAGGACACTACTGAAACCTCGTTTCTCCTCCTTGTGAATGCTGTTGAAAAATAAAAGGCTTCAAAACACTCAGAGGTCATTGACTTGGCCTTGCCCACATCTTTGATGTTGGCTTTCACATCATGTGCAAATTGCTACTTTAGTAGGTCAATGCAGAAAAAGCAAATTCCTGAATTCAGTGTGTCTCTTTGTGAACAGAGAAGAGTCAACAAAAAATGGGCAAGAACTATGCCATCAGTCTCCAGCAAGCAACTTCATACTCACATGTTCAGCTTGTCTCTACAACAACAAAACCACCCAACCAGCAAGAAAAGAAAGCATTTGGAACAGAACTCAAGTATTTTCAGCTCTGGTAGAACGCACATGCTCAGGGCACTCTGGCTGTTTGGTGTCTTCAAGGAGGTGCTTCCTGAAGTTGGAGGGAGAGACTTAATAGAGATCTTTAAAATATTACTCTGATGAACTCAGCCACTTAAGCTTTTTTGAAATACATAAACAGATACGCTCTGATTTCTATCCTAGTTTAGAATGCTAAATCAAGGCATAATTATTTGTATTTACTGAACACCTACTATGTGCTATATGTAAAAGGACAGCACTGGGAGGCTAGGGTGATGTTCAGTGGCAAGGGGCAGCCCAAGAGGAAGGAAGCGTTTCATTGATTCTGATTAATTTTCTGTGAACACAGAGCAATTTGCTCTATGGAGTCCATGGTTCACAGCAGTCACTTTCATCCATGTCCAGCACAGTGAAGTGTAAGGTGAAGAAATGATTCTTTCCTTGTAATTTTTTTTCTCTTCTCAACTCTTATCCTCAGTCTTACTTCAATTATACTTTTGGTTAGAGCAATAATTTTATGGGTCAGACACTTTTCCCCAAATCAACTCATTACCAGGCAGTCCATTAGCTGCACTGCCCTGGAAAGTGCTGGTGGTTCAGCCGAGCTGTTCTTTGAAGCATCATGTAAGCAGCTCAAAGCTGAAGCCACTTGCTACATTCCTGCCCTGCTACTGAACTTTTATCTCCCACTAGACTAACAGCCAGGCAGATAGAACTAGCAACTCCCTCTTCTTATGCCAAATGGAGGCCGGGAAAGTGCTGTGCTTTAGCCAGCATCTATCATTTCAATAGATTTTAATGGGAACCACATAGAAAATCATTTTACTAGGCTTGGTAAAGATTACCCAGAACATCTTTGAAATCACCCAAACTTATGCAGAAAAGTGAAAGAAGACAAAAATAAAATAAAATTCCAGGTAACATGGTTAAACGGTAAAAGTGTTAAACCAATTCAGAAAAACAATAGATTAACTGTCATCAGGTTAATGTGTTCAATCATCCAGAGAATAAAACTATATTAGCTATGCTTACTTACCATAGTAATAATATTACTATTGCTATTGTTGTTATTATTTAGTATTTTTTGTATAACAGACCCTGTGAAAAATGATATTTTCATTTCTTCATGTCAAAATTATGTTATTTTTTTTGTCCTGTTAATCCTCACCTGAGGATATTTTTCCCCCCCCAGAGAGTGGAGGGAGGGAGGGGGAGAGAGAGGGAGAGAGAGAAAAACACTGATGTGAGAGAGGCACATCCATTGGTTGCCTTCCTCACGCACCCCAACCCAGGGCCGGGACCATACCCACAACCCAGGTATGTGCCCTTGACCTAGAATTGAACCCGCAACCTTCTGTGCAAGGCCAACACTCTAATCACTAAGCAACATTGGCTAGGGCAAAATTATGTTTCAATAACACTGACCTGTAGAAATTATCATGAAGTTTATGCTATAAGTTTAAAAAGCAAAATAGTTTTAATCTATGATGATGCTTTAGGATTGTAGATTTGAAAGCTGAAGCAGCTGTAGCTCTATCATAAAGATGAATAAACTGTCATCCAGGGAAATTAAGCGGTGATGAACCCACAATCTGGAAAATTACATCTCTGCTTCTTTTTCCTGAAACACAGTTAGGTATCTTCTAACCATGTCAAAGGGAGGGAAAAGCTACAATGAAGACAAAATACTATGTGAAAAACCTAAAAAAATAAAGGTATATTAAAAGTATGAGACATAAAACAAAAGGTTTTATGTTTTATGTGAAAAGGTTTGACAGCTGGGTTACACGTACACTTCAGCAGCACTACTCATTGTTGCATTACCTAATTCATTTTAAACTTTAATAATATATTTTTCAAAGGAAGCAAATAGCTAAGAATAGCACAAATTACTCATCCTTTAGAGGTAAAATGTAGATGATGTTGTAACATGATAATATTCCCCAGGAGCCATACATTTTGTGAGAGAAAAGTATCTAAGCAATCCAACCTCTCAAAAACAAGAGCTCTGCCCAGCCAGGCGTGGCTCAGTGGCTGAGCATCGACCTAGGACCCAGGAGATCGGGGTTCGATTCCCAGTCAGGGCACATGCCCAGTTGCGGGCTCAATCCCCAGTCGGGGGCGTTCAGGCGGCAGCCAATCAATGACTCATCACTGATGTTTCTCTCTCTCTCTCCCTCTCCATTCCTCTCTCTGAAATCAATAAAGATATATTTAAAAATAAGTAAATAAAAAATAATAAGAGCTCTACACTTTTAGCTTTAGTTATTCCAATAGCTAACCATAAAGAGAAAAAGTAAGGAGTCTCCTGGGAAAGAACCCAGGTGAAGGGAGAAGAGAACCAAGGTACGTAACTTTGGTCCAATGTCAGTGTGGGATGCTGGGCCAGGTGCCAAATCTTTCTGGCTACGAACCTAACTTCCCATCCTCTTGTGCCATCAAACATTCTCTACCCATAGCCAGGGTAACCTTTCTATATCTAACCCCCTTGTATTACTCTTCTGCATAAAATCCTTCCATAGTTCCCCTTTGCTTACTTGATAAATTCCAAAGTTTTGTAAGTTTACAAGTTGGGTACACATGCTCGAAGCATTTATTATGTACCAGGTATTTTATATGAAAACATGGAAGCTGTAACAGACTTGGAGTGTGACACAGTGTATGTCTTGCTCCACCCTCCATCCCAGCACCCAGACCCCTGTGCCAGTCCTGAGTAAAAGGGTCATTTCATTGCAATCACAGAATTCACCCAGTGGCACTGCTGTGTGATGGTGCCTCCAAGCGAGGACATGAATGCTGGACCTTCTGGGGTCACAGGGAGAGGCAGACCTCAGGAAAGCTGAGGAACATATCACCTTCTGGCAGTTTTGGTGACTCTCTGTTGGGCTTGGGTGACATTGGGTTTTGTGGCATCCATTGGTGACTTTGGGATCATTGAAGTTAAATGTCACTATGGTAGCCAGAATAAGAGCAAGTATTGGTTGGGCGCAAGCAGCACAGAGAGGATTTGCTTTTGCAAGCAGGAGAGAGATCCCCATGGATTCCTAAGGCCAGTTAGGAGAAATCTGAGTATGGTTAGAATCACCATTGGTGATAGAGTCAAAGAAATACAGTTATATTACAGGTATTAAGCTCTTTAGCTTGGGAAACATGGGTGACTCTTGTCCACTATAAATTGAAGTGTTCTTTTAAAAAAACAGATCAGATATGTCCATTTTACCTGATTTCTTGGTAATTAAGTGATCAATGTAGACCCCTGCAAGATCAAGGAATCTAAATGAATTTGTCACAGATTATTTTAGTGCAGACAGAGATGCACGTCTATGATACTCATTTTTCCAACATGAATGATGCAGATATAGAGACGGCAGACACACAAAATAATTTCTATCCCACTTTAAAAGGCAGAAACATTTTGCAGTAGGATTACTAGGTCTATCTTTCTAATTGCATTTTGCTTTGGATATTATTTAAAAATGTGAAAAGTGGCAGAGAGAAATTTACATTTAAATATATTCAGGACCAAAGTTTATTTTTTAATGATTAAAAAGTAAATAAATGTAATCAGGACAGAAAGCTTGAAGCATAAAGATTGAAAGTAAAAATTGATTTTCTAAACATGAATTTTCATACTGAATTAAATATTAATAAAATATACATCACCTGTCAAACAGATGGGTACACTTGTTTGAGCACTATGCGCCACTTATTTTATAAATATCATTTCTAGCTCTGCTAGGTAGGTTTTTCTAAACTAGTTTTGCAGAAGAAGAGACTAAACTCAGAAAACTTAGGTGTTAATGTCTCCAGACATTCAGCTAGAACCTACTGGTACTGAGGTGCAGCTAGGTGAGTGTGTCGCTTGTCTCTTATTTGTCAAATCCCTGTCTCAGGGTCTGTTTCCAAGGGAATCCAGACTAATACTGATCGCGTATATGGTGACACGTGTATACAGGTGGGGGACAGCAGCTTAGCTCATAAGAGTGTGGAAGGTAGTGAAGGTAGAGAGAACATTCCCTAAAAATGACATCTTTTAAACAATATTTAAAGATCCATATTGAAAGTCATTCTTAAGACCATGATGAAAGTGTGTTTGAGGCTTTGGCATGAAAGCACAACACTATGAAGGAGAGGAAAGACAGGCAAAGGACGGCACCTTTTATGTGTCCCCATTCCAGCATCCGCCCACATATGAATGTTGCCCCCTCTGCTCCGAAAGATACTACCCTAAGACTTCCTAAACATTGGGGTGTGTACTGAACATAACAGCAAGGCTACCTGGCTCATTTTATATTGTATCACCATGTTTATTCTGCTCTTTAGGGCTTGCAGGGCATATATTTTTAAACATTCTCATTTTGTATAGATATTTTCTTATTTACAAGGCAAACTAAAAAGGGCATCCAACATTCAAAGAAACAACTATTTTAGGTGGAATGCAAATTTATTTTAACCTGTTTGAAATCATCAGACTTCTCTAGCTTATCCACATAATCTTTGCCCTACACGGACTCCTGCTTTGATGATTTAGCTCTGCAGAAGTTTGCGGCTGTTGGGGGAAAAAAGTAAATTTTCTATTTAAAGGTGAAGCTGAGTCTCTGATTGTATTTGAATTTGCTCTGGTGAATCTTCCACAGTGTACATTTATATTGAAGGGGTTACAGAGGAGGAGAGATTTGTATGGCATGATGCTGATTTTTAAAAACTATCAGGCTAGTAATGAAAATATCATGTGTATCACTTTATGACGTCATTTAGCTTTTTTCATCCTCTGTGTGATGTAGGAAATACTATTGTTTCTGTATGTCCATGAAGATGCTGTGGCTGACAGAGGCTAAGTAAACTGTCAGCTGACCTGAGTTTGGAACAGTGTCCTGATAGGGATCACACATGTGTGGCCAAGTGTTTTCACATAGCGGATGACCAACATCTTTCCAGTTTGAAACATATTTATCTAAACTTTATAAATACCGTGTGTCAAAATCTATAAAACACATACATGTCAGCTCTTGATCACTTAGATCCATGCAATTTATCATATTTCAGAAAAGGTTTGAGTATGTGATTCTAACATTATAACCAAGTGTCTAATTCCTAACTCTTTAAACCTCAGTACCCGATCATGCCCTGTTGTGGGCTTTTTCTACTTGTTCATTCCTTGTGTGCAATGGGCTGTTTATAATTATTTGATGAAGATGTGCTTATCCTCTCAAGTTTTAAGACTGTTTAGAAGCATTTCTGTTTGTGGAATATGGAAACTGGCATCTTTCTACAATAATTTGTTTTTCTACCTGTACTCAAATATATCACATATACTCGAGGAATGGCTTAGTCTTTTCATTCTTCTAGATAAGAAACAATTGAATTACTACTCATGCTAATGAACACATGCAGCATGACAGTATTTTGTATTTCAAGAAGCCATGATAGGAACCAGATGAAAAGCTTCCTAAAAGAGATTCTAGATCAGACAAATGTATCAGCTCCAAACCACTAATTCTCTCACATATTTCTGAGTGCTTATAGCACTTAATGGGCATCTTGCCCAGCACATCTCATTTTTCTTTCAGCCCAGTCACTATCAGCCTGGCTCTCCACATGCTAGTCTGCCTTTGAAAGCTCTGTCCAGCTCACATACGCTCATTTCTACAATGAAGAATGTTAATAATGATAAAGATTCTTTCAGCTACCAAAGCTTAAATTATTCATATAATTAGACCAAACCGAGATAGAGGGTGGCTCATGAAGTTTCCAGATAATTGTTTCTTTTCCACTTTGCCTGTAAAGATGCAGTCAAGGGCTGGCTACTCTCTCATATTGACATGGCTTGGGTTTGGAAGATTTTTCTCCTTCTGTTACCGCCCTTCTCAGGCAGCCCTATGCAATCATTCATTCAATGAAGAGTTATTGAGCTCCCACTCTGGGCACCACTTAGTGGTGACTTCAGAAATGAATAACTTCTCAATCAATAGAAACACACTAAAGAATAAAGACAAGGTATGTGCCATGTGAGAGGAAAAAACAGAGCTGCCAAAGGAAAGAGGAGGGACAGAGACCTCCTAAGGATAATCTAGAAAATCATCAGGGAGGTGGTGTTTGAGTTGGGCCTTCAGACACTGGTAGGATTTCACGATGAAGACAGGGTAAGGAGGGGCAATTCGGGTGAACGGAACGAATAAGCAAAGGACACAGAAATAAACTCTCCAGTCTGCCTCGGAAATGGCGACAGGTGCAGCGCGTGTCCTGCTGGAGCCAGTGGGAGACAACACTGAACGTGCAGACAGAGGGTAGGGTTTGAGTGTAAGTCTAGAGGATTTACACCTTACCCTGTAGGACACAGGAGGGACTTGAGGTTTGGAGCCAGGGCCTGATATAACCAAAGCTGTTCTGTGAAAGGATTGAGCTGGGAGCAGAAGTGAGGGGGGGTTGGGATGAGAGTGGGCTAGAAGGATGACCGCACGGTCTGAGCAGGCCTGGGGTAGGACTGGTGGCAATGGGATAGAAAGGAAGTGACAATGGGAGTCACCATAACTTGACCACTGACATTTCTGGTGTGTGTGACTGTGGGGGAGCAATGTGAGAAGAAGACGGCATGAAGAATGGAGACCAGGGCTTCTGCCTGGCGACTCAGGACCTGCTGTACTGGGGTCAGGGACGAGAGGAGGAAATTGATGAATGACATTAGTAGACATATTCAGTCTGAACAGCTGGGTTAAAATATCTACTTGGCAGTTAGAAATGTGAGACTAGATTTTTAATGGAGGCTGAAGATAAAAACAGGGTAATAATTCATCTAGCCAACCTACACTCCTGAGTCTAGAAAACCAGAAGCTTGTGGGCAGGGCAGCTAGGTGTCTCACATGTTACTGACTCCTCACCAGGAAGCCCTCTTATCCCCATTTTACTGATGAGGATGCTGTGGCTCAGGGACATTACCTACCGTGCTGGCGTCAGCAGTGAGAAGGCTGAGTTCTGATTTATGTCCTTGCTTTTCCACCACCCTAAGAAAGGATAGCTCTCTTCCTCCTTTGAGTTCAGAGTTCTCGATGTTAAGCACTACCATGCATTCCTTTACCCATTCACCTATTTTCTCCAGTTCTGAGCTCCAGTCATTCTACTTGACTGAAATCTTTTCTAACCAGCCCCAATTATATTCAGTGCCATTCCATGTCTCCTCATTGCTTTTAACCCAGTTAGCTACTCACTCATTATAGAGGATTCCAAGACAGTGTACTTTTAGCTCCCATGCCTTGCATTCCATCCACAGTCCCACCATGATCTGATCCCCTGTGTTAGCTTTGGGCTATGTGACCCGCAGCATGTCAGAACACATGCTGGACATCTATCAGACCTGCTTTTTATACAGGTCATGTCATCCTGACAGCAAATGCTCCCAGACAAAAGCCACACATGCTACTCAATTGGCATGAAAACAAAATGAATTATTTTCTTCTCAGCAATTTGGTGGCCACTTTGATTTCTATATTGCAGTTTCATTGACTTCCTGGCAGTGTGACAAATCATAAACTTTCTAACGGCTATTTATATTCTCCATCTTTCTGTGAAGACATGGTTCAACAGCTTTTAAAATGTCTAGCCTCTTTAGCAGCTCTCCACTGGAAGTCCTATTTTCTAATTAATCGTGTGTCTCGCTATTCTTGGTTAACTAGTTCCAAATCAGACAATCCTATGTTCCACGTGCTAGGTCTCACGCTTCCTTTCCCAGTGCTTCTGATAACTGAATGCAAATGAATCCTCACGGTGTGGCAGGTGAAAATTACCATTCTCTTCCAGGTGAGGAAGTGGCCCAGGGTGGACTGTGACTCACCAGGCTCCCTGGATCTTTTTAGTGAACTATTCACAGCCAACTGCCCTGACTTAAGGTTTTGATTAATCATCTCCTCCTTGAACTCCAAACCACAAGACCCATCCCCAGTGAAGTCTCCGTTGCTGCTGCCACTCATAGGGTGGGATCACTTTGCTGAGTTCCCTGAAGTTCCTCACATTTCTGTACATTAACATCAAGGTCATGTTTCCTTTTTGGCTCAACAACTGGAATGTGTGGGCAGAGGCCTTGTCATGCTCACTCCTGTGTTCCTAACATTTGAATAATGATTCATATAAACTGCACAGAATACTTGTGAAAGTAGGATGATAGCTCTGTTTCTGACATACTCAATCAGAGGCTGTTATAGAGGGACTTCAACCATGCAACTCTCTATTATTTCTAAATTTCCTAATAGCTTAAGTGTATTATTACTTAAAGTGATTTCACCAATCCCAAATAGTTTAAAAATATGTATGTGTAACTAAACAATACATATTACTCCTCAAAATGACTATTATAACTAATTTAATATTGTTTTAAATAATGATTGATTCTAGAAATTATTAAATGCCTTTTCAGGCCAATGTTCTTAATTATAAGCCCCAGCCTACACATTTGTTGAACGCCTACTATATACCAGACCCTGGGGATAAGAGGATGAGAAAGAGAGAGCCCTGCCCTCAATAACTTACTTCCTAGTAAGGATAGCTCCAATAACTTGAGTATCTAATTATAAAATTTTGGTTTTATACCTCTGCTCCTCAGAACAGAGAGTGTTTTCCTGAGGTGACTACATGGCCTAAGATGCCTACTTTAAAATCCTCTTTGGAAATTAATGTTACAGGAGAGGATTTTTAACTCTTTGGTGACACTTAAGTCTGAATGGGAATTGATCCAGCTGGGAAATACCTATGGCAGACAACGGAAGGGGAAGAAGGCCTTTTAAAACCAACCTGAACTTCACTCCTTTCCTGCTGTAAATTTAATGTAGGGATATAAGGACCCACCCCCACCACTCTCCCACATGCAGCACAATTCCAGTGTGGAAAGGACAAAACTTATAGGGCCCTTCAGGAACTGTCAATAGGAGAAATGCAACATAGGGGCCACCGCTCAGACCCCACTCTACCATATTAGTTTGTTTCTAATCAAATGGAATTTAGATTTAAACCAGAATTAGATTTGGGATTCACGGTCACTTCCACTTTCATTCATTTCATGGATCCCAGCCCTCTCCTGGTCCAGTCTTAATCCAGTGCATTTCGGAGGGATTAGACAGGAGTCCTCCACGAGCCTGGGGTGGTGGTTGGCGGGGGGGTGGTGGTGGGGGGGTGGCTCTAACACCCGGTCCCCCGGGAGAGCGGCGCCAAGGGCAGGAGCTGGACCTCTGGGCTAGGTCAGCGGGGCTCGGTTTCGGGGATTGTTGGCGCTCACATCCGCCCTATCGACACTGTGCCACCGGATCCCTGGCACTTTTTCTGTGCCAGTCTTTTGGACACCGCCCCTAGCTCCGCAGCAGCTTTCGCCGCCAGCACCCCAGGCTTTCGGCGCGTACAGGCTTCACTTCTGCATAATGGAAGGAGAAAGCTGAGGCCGGCGGGCCCAGGGGACAGCGGAACGCTGCGCGTCGCTGCTCGCTCTGAGCCCGCAGCCGCCGGGAGGGCTGTCGCCGCGCAGTGCGGACCAGACCTCAACTTCCAGCGCAACTCCGGGCGCCAGCGAGCCCGCAGCAGCCCGACGTGCCCTCCCACGCCGGCCCAGGGCCACCCGGCCGCGGGCTCGGGGGCGCCTTCCCGCAGCTGGTCCCAACTACCCCACCTCCTGTGCAGCATGTCCCCCTCCGGCCCTGGGCCCTGCGGCCCCTAGCTCCCGGGCGCAAGCAAGACGAGGCAAAGGGAGTTCGGTGCTTAACGGCCCTAAGTTCGACTCCGAATGACACTACGCCCTCCCAGGGCGCTCAGCAGCCTCCGCGAGCCTCCACACGAGGTCCTTACAGCCGCGCTGCGGAGGATGAGATGCCCGGGGAGGGGCGCTCCCGTGGATTTTGCAAAACCGCTTCATTCACCTCAGGAGCTCCTCGACCCCCCACCCGCACCCTCTGGCCAGATGATTTTCACCCTGGGACGCGCCTAGGTGGAGGCCTGTAGATGGAGCCGGAGAGAGGAGCCAGCTGCGCTGAGTTGCTGGGATGCAGCTGCGCGCCCCTCGCTGTGAGCGGCTGGGGGGGGGGGGGGGGGGCTTTGGCTCGGCCCGGTTGGCGGAGCGGGATGTTGCTCCACTGCCTCTCACACACACACACACACACACACACTCTCTCTCTCTCTCTCTCTCTCTATCTATCTATCTATCTATCTATCTATCTATCTATCTATCTATCTATCTATCTATCTATCTATCTATCTATCTGACGCCGCGAGCGGGACGCGGAGGTCAGAGGGACCCTGCTCACTTTAAGATTGGAGCTGAAACGCCCAGATGGAGGCAGAGACTCTCGCCTCCTCTCCAGTGCTTGCACGATCCTAGGAGGCCTCCCAGTTTCCCAGAGCGAGCAAGGTTTGGCTTCTGAGACTCTGCTCATTGGACCAGGGGTTCAAACTGCAGTGGGGCGGGGATGGATAGAGGGAGCACTCGAGAGCGAGCCCTCGCTCACCGCCGTTCTCAGCGCATTGAACTAGACAGCTCCACTCGCCTCCAGCGCACAACTAGGTGGCCGGGGTGGGGAGCGGGACCCCGGGGCGCTCCAGCTCGGGCGAGGGCTGGGAGGGGAGGGACAGCAGCCACCACTTCGCGCGTCGCCCAAGCCTGGGAATCTCCGAATCGGCTGAGCAGCGGGCGCGGAAGGGTGGAGGAGAGAGGGGCGGAGGGGGAGTTGCCGAAGCCGAGAGGGATGACGTCCTCCAGCGCCTGGGGATCGCAGGGACTGAAGAGCTCGTGCGCTCGCCCGGCTCGGCGCGCTCACTCGGGGTTCGCAGAGGCGCCGCGCCCGGTTCTCGCTGCGGCTCCGGAAAGGCGCGCACTGGGGCGACCCCCGCCCGCTTAAGCCAAGGTGCAAGCTCTTCGGCCACCTTAAAGCTCCTCTCCGCCGGTCTCTCGCCTCAGGGTGCCCTTCCAGAAGTCCTGCCGATTCCAGGCAGGCCTGGGTAGGCAGCCCCTGGCCGGGCCAGCCTCGGCCCTTCCTCTCTTTCTCCCACATCGACCTCGAACCAAGGGCAGGCGCCCGCGCCCTGGCCCCTGCCCACCGGGCGAGCCCGCGTCCCGGCCTGCGCAGGGCTGCGAAGAGGGAAGGGTCAATGGAAAGGAAAGGTGCTCACCTGAGTCACTGGGAGTCTTCCTCTCCAACCCCTCCTGAGCCTCTTCGCAGCCCCCAGGTACAACCTTCCTCGAAGAAAAAAAGTAGCGCAAGGGTAGCGGAGTGGCAGAGCTGCACGCAGGTACCTGCGCAGCGGCGGCTTTTCTCGGGATTCTCCCGGGTCCAGGCTCAGGGTCGGCGGCGGGAAAGGACCCTCGGAGGCTGAAAGGGGCCGCGAGGCTCGGGAACCTCCCGTAGCGGTCGCCGTAGCACCTCCAAGTTGCCACCTGCAGCGCGCGCCGGGTGCCTGTGACAGCCCGCGCCGCCCCGCCGGTGCTGGCCCGCCCTCCCCGCCCTCGCCGCCAGCTCGTTGGCTGTGCCGGGCGCCGGGCGGTCCCCGCGCTCCGGCCCGCCCTGCTCCCGCCTCCGAGCCGCCGGCTCGCCGAGCGCGGGGCTCCGTCCAGGCCTCCCCGGCCTTATAGCCGGCGAGTTCCCGCAGCTGCTCTGGCTTTTGCAAGCGGGGAGGAATCCGGCACACGCGCGCGCGCACACACACGCACACACACACACAATTTTGTGTAGGTCGGGGATTGGAAGAAAGAGAAAGGATGTGAGAAAAGCTCTTCGTGCGCCTTAAGGGGACCCGGCAACTTCGTTTCTTTTGCTGGTATTAAATTTGTGCAGTCTCTGAAAAGAGTTAACGTCGCAGGGCGAACAGTGCAAAGGTGTGCGCCAGAAAGTGGTTTGGGCCAGTTCTCACAACACGAAGCGCTAAAATATGAAGATAGTCCTGGAATCTCTGTCTTTTCTCACTTAACCTGCACCACTGCCGTGGAGGAGCCTCCGGCTCCAGCACTCGAAAAGCCCCACCCACCACCCCCATTGGTGCCCAGCGTTTGGGCCAAGTGCTTGCTCGATTCTGAGGCTGCAAGTCCAGGCCAGGAAAACGTATGCTGTTGCACGTAAGAGGTCTGTGCTCTGCACAACTCTTGGCCTTTTAAGTGAACATTATCTTTCTTTCTCTTTCCACTCGCACCCCAAAGGCTGGGACAGGAGTTCACTGCCCAGTCTCCCAGAGCATTCCATTACATTCTTCGCTCTGCCTCTTAATAGTTGCTGAAGCCATGCTTTCTGGAATACTGATTTGGTAAAATCTTTTGGAGGAGAAAAAGATTATAAAAATATGAAAAGTACATCTGGAAAGCCATCCAATCAACCAGAAACGTCTACTCCTGGGCGTATCTATGCGAAAGAGCTACATTGCCAAGCATACCCATTAATAACATTTCAAAATGAACTTCCCAAATAGCACATTTCATAGCCCGTTAGGGAATAGTCTGTTTTTCAAGTGCAGGTGAGTCACCGTTAAGTGTAACAAAGCGAGCACAGGCAAACTCGTGTCAAGCTGTGCTTTGTAGAATCCTCAGCAGGGTGATGCAGGAGGAAAGGGGCCTTACTAAAGGAAGTCAGAAGGTGGCTCTTTACAGGGCATATTGGGGACAGTTGGCATCAGTCAAGAAACCACTCCCTGTAAACTGTTGCTAAGTAACTTGAACAGCTGCTTCATAGCACCAGTTCCTTGCATTTTAATCATTTCATGAGATTTGTTTCATGAGATCCTAACATCTTAGGTCCACTTTGGGAATTAATAGCAAACTCTTTCTTCCCATGCGGCCAAGTGTTTACTTTTACCTCTCTCAGAAGAGGCAAGCTAGTTCTTATCGATCTTGAGACTCAAGAAGACTTGGGTAGTACAGTTCAGAGGCAAAACATTCACAAGGAGATACTTCAGTACACTAGCTAGGGAAGTGCTTGCTTAATGAACTGCACTTTGACCTGAAATGGGTGAAACCATGGATAGAGTGAAAATATGAATGGCTCAGGTTTGCGTGCACGTTGACTCAGTAACTGGAGGAGTATCTGAAAAAAAAAAATTAGGGTTGGGATGAGGATAGTGATTTAACCCAGATATACATCTGATTCGTTGACAGCCAGACCAGGTACAAACAAATTGACAAAATGTGTTTCCTTAATAGTAGGAAAGGAGCTTTAAGACTCAAGTAGTGCGGAAGCATTATCTAGGAAAGAGGCGAGAAATGAGAAAGAATTGAAAGAGAAATGGGAGAGGCTCCTGACAGTGAGATAAATCAGTGGACCCTGTTTGGTCCATTGGACATGTCAATGGACACTGTATGGTTCAAGATTCTGAAGGAGAAGAGAAAGGAGAATTGCTGGAATTTTGAGGCAATAAGTGGAGAAGCCAAGAGCCTTGGAGTGGCTTATGGCATCAGCAGACACAGGGCTGAATCTTGGCTCCAACACTTCTGTGTGTGATTTGTTTGATATGCATGGGGGACCCATGGTTGTTTTTTGTTTTTAACATACCTTTATGATTTCAGAGAGAGGAAGGGAAAGGGAGAGAGAGAGATAGAAACATCAATGATGAGACAGTCATCATTGACCGGTTGCCTCCTACACACCCCAGACTGGGGATCGAGCCTGCAACCCGGGCATGTGCCCTGACTGGGAATCGAACCGTGATCTCCTGGATCCTAGGTCGATGCTCAACCACTGAGCCACGCACGGCTGGATGGGGTCCATGGTTTAAGCTTCATTTTCTTCATCTGTGATGAAGGTGCCTACCTGATAGAGCTGTGGTAGGGATTAACCAAGATAATGCACCTGCAATACTTGGCACAATGTCGTGCATATAAGCATTCAATAAATAGTAGCTATTATTGCAAACAATGTTTTAAAAGGGCTTAAAACTCACCTAGTATTTTTGATATTTGTTTCTGATTGAATATTTTTATCAAGCACTCATTCCTTTGATGAGAATCTCACCAACGCTGAGTGCATTCCATCTTCCTTACTTGAAGATGAAATGCGTCACTACTTTCTTTTTTTTTTTACTGGTTGGTAGTTTCTCTATCCATAGTGGTTATTCAAATGTCTAAATATTATTTCACAAGAAAGCCCTCCAAATTGTTTAAGACAAGTAACAGATGCCCTGTGTGACTTCTTTCCTTCAGACTAGAATGCCTGCCCCTTCAGCCTCTCCTCAGAGGGCCTGGTCTCATAATCTTTCACTATCGCTTACCCTCCAAATTGCCCTGACCTTAAAATAAGAATGCAGTGCTCCCACCCAGTCCTTCGGCAACAACCCTTTTTGTTTTCCATGTGCTGTTCATGCAGCCTCAACTTTTGTACACATTTTGAGCAGGAGATAAGCTCTTTACACCCACTGAGTTGCCTATTAACTAAAACTCATAAATCTTCATATGTTACTGTTTTTGTTTCTTTTTCCAGAGCTTTGGGAGTCCTAGTGTTTTCATTTAGTGTTTCTTTTCTGTAAAAGTAGGATTAGATTTAATGACCAATAAAGTTACTTTTTAATCATTTATTTTGAAATAATTTCAAACATACAAAACCACAGAAAAATGGGACAGAAAACTCCTACCCCTTTCTTTCCTAGTTTTCCCAGTTGTTATCATTTTACACTTGATTTCTCTTTCTCTCTTTGTCAGATGGACAGATAGATGATACAAAGATACAATCAATATTCTTCTTCTGAGCCATCTAAGTGCAAGTTTAGACATGATGGCCCATCACCCTTAAATACGCCAGTGTATTTATTTCCCCTAAACCAGGGTCTTCTACACCAACTCAACACAGCCACTTCATAGAACCTGCCCAGATTTCACCAACTTTCCCCCAAATCTCTCCCTTTGATTTTTGGCCCAGGACCCAAGCCAAGGTCACACATTACATTCAGCTGTCATGTCTCTTTATTTTCTTCTTATCTGCTACAGCTCTTCAGTCTTTTCATCTTTCACGCCCTCGACAACTTTAAAAACCACATGCGTGTCATTTATCTAAAGTCTCTTCATCTCTGAGTCAGGCCATGTGTTCTTGTGAAACAACGCTGTGCTGATAGTGCATGCATCGCTGACCCTCGTCAACCAGGCACACCTAACGGTCTTTGCGTGATGTTGAATCATCCACCACTGTGATGTTAACCTTGATCACCTGGATTGGCACACACTGAAGTTTTCATTACAAAATCACCATTTCCTCCTTTGTAATCAGTAAGTATTTGATAGGGATGTCCTCTGAACCTACACCAATATTCTGTTCCTCACAGAATCTTCCCTCAACCAGTTTTAGGAGGCCTTGATGACCCCGACCTGAATAAACTACCACAACTAGGGTAATAGCCAAATGACAGCCTTCCATCTGCTCCATTCCTTTTGCATTTATTAACTGATATTCTTTCTTAAAAAATTTCGCCTCCTCTTTATTTATTTATTTGTGTCAGTATAGTCTCATGAATTCTGATTCCATCCAATGAGTTGTATTAATTTCATTATGTACTTTCATTAATTTGATGCTCAAATTACCCAGATTTGGTCAGAGGGCGTCTCTTTCAAGCTGGCTCTTAGGTCCCTCTGACATGTCCCATTGCTCTTTGGGCAACTTCTAACTTCCTGGAACATCAATATATTCCAGATTCATTTTGTACTTTCCCTTTCCCAGCTTTGGAATGAGTCAGCTCTCCAAGGAGCCCTGGTTCCTTTAATAGAGGGTGCCATTTAGAAATGAGATATGGGCATCCACCATGCTCACTGCTACTGGCATCTCTTAATTTCTAGACTCTCTGAGCGGATAGACTCTTTCAGTGGATAGAGCCCAGAAATAAATGATAAATATTCACACACAAGCACACACACATTTATGTGTATTTCTATATGTGTGCATGTATGTATCTATTTCTCCACATATCCACTTGCAAATATATATCTATGTAAACATTTAGAGATCTATATCTATCTATCTATCTATCTATCTATCTATCTATCTATCTATCTATCTATATCTATCATCTATCATCTATCTATTATCTATCTATCTATCTATCTATCTATATCTATCTATCATCTATCATCTATCTATTATCTATCTATCTATCTGTCTATCTATCTATCTATCTATCTATCTATCTATCTATCTATCTATCTATCTATCTATCTATATCTATCTATCATCTATCATCTATCTATCTATCTTTATCATACCAATACTTCCAATTTTAACCCAACACATTAGGGTCTTTTATAGTCTTCCCCCTTTCTATGTTTATTAATTTATTCTCTGACAGAGAAACCTGACTCTCAACATGCCCTCAGTACATTGACTTATTTGCTCCAGCTCCCCTTATGTAACAATTTCCTGACCACATGAGCCACCTCCCCCCCTTGCCCTAGTGGCTGCCCCCTGTGCCTGTAGCCTCCTGGGCCCCTGTCTCAGTGCAGCCTCTTCTGTCTCAGTCTCCTGGGTCCCTGATGCTCCTGTCAGCTCCTGACCATACCTCATTAGTAAAATGACTTTCTGTCCTTGCACTTGTTCAGGTAAAAATTCTGAAGTTATCCTTGATAATTCCCTTTCCTTCACACCTCATACTAATCTGTAGCCAACTGCTTGCCCTGTCTTCAGCTAGGTCCAGAATCTAACCTTTTATCACCACCTCCATCATTACTGCCCTTGTCCGGGTCAACATTACCTCCTCTCTCAACTGCTGTAATGGCCTCCCAACTGGCCCCCTGGCTCTCCTAGAGACTGTCATCAGTACATAAGTCATGTCATTTCAGTTCCCTGCTCAATGGCTTCTACTTTGGTTAAACAAAAATCCGAAATCCTAACAAATTTGACTCTTTGAGCTCAATGTTTCCTTTTCCTCACCTCCTACTACTCTCTACGCTGGATCTTTTCTCCAGGCACAGTGGCTCTTGGCACATGCCTCTACCTGAGGTGCCCTGCCCCAAGTACCCCTGTAACTGTCATCACCTCCAGCCATTCGCTCGAAGGTGTTTTTCCCAGTGAAGCCTCCTCTGGCACCATATTTATAATCGTGCACTCTCTTTCCAACCCACTTTCTCTCTGCCACTACTTTTTCTCAGTAGGATGTATTATAATTCAGTACAGAATATATAGTCTTTAATTTATTTACAGTCTATCCCCTTCTTTTGCCTTGATTTCAGCCTCTTGTATTTATTGTTAATTCCCAGTGCTTACATCAGAGCCTGGCATACAATATACCCTTAATAAATATTTGTTAGATGAATGGATGAAATTACAGACACACGTGAACACATTTATGACTAACTATAGATACACTATGTACTAAGTGGTTGTCAAGGCTACTTGAGAGACTAAAGCCACTAGGTCTTAACTTGAAAGGTTTCATGGAGAGGAGTCCTATATATACATTAAAGGCAGAGTGTAGTGAAAGGTTACCAAAAACATAAAGACAGAAAAAGACTCTGTATTTAATGAATATGAAGGAAAGTGGGTAATCTGGAAACAAGGATTGTTACATATCAACTGGCCATTTATTGAACCAAATAACTAAATTACAAACCACCAGGCATTAAAATGAAAAGCTCTACAAATACTTCCCCCAAAATCATGCAGTGTGTTACAAGGATTTTAGGTATTTTCCTGTTATGAAACAGAAGTCTCTTGGACTCATTAAAGGAGTCTACAATACTTCAAATTTAAAACCTTTTTTTCCTTTAAGGTGCCAACTCAGTTCACAAGGGAAACAAATCCCTTTCTTTTATTATTGAAGTCCTGTGCCCAACTTGGTCCTTTATAAGCCAAAAGTCCTTAGAAAACATTTATACAAAATGAAATGGAAACACACACATTGGACAAATTCTCAGCATTGATTGGTCATCAAATTTTTAAGTGCACCTTACTCTGCATACTTCAGAAGACTCCGCACAAATGAGAACTGTTTAGAGGGCAAGTTTCACTGAGGCTAGTCTGACAATTATTTAGTGACTATGCTTGGAGATAACACATAAGATAAAGTGATTTATATTTTGAATTGCAAAAATAGGTTTTTAAAATTTTTCTATAAATCCCCCCAAAGTATCCACGTAGATATTTCAGTGAAACTCAGTGAATGAATGAAAAACTGTAGCTCTGATAGAAATTTTAGATATTCTAATTTTGAAAGGTTTCAGCACATCCCTTAATGGAGTAATGAGATAGCTGGGAAGATAATTATTTCTCTTACATTTACTCATTAGCATGTATCCTTCCAAATAAATTTTGAACTGCAAAAATAGCTACCTGGCTTATGCATTAAGCTTCTTTTGAAAGGAAGACACTTCTCATATTTTCTTGGAGGAGCCATCAGAGCTAACACAATGGCTGGCAAAATCCATCGATGGCACCCTAGGCCCAGCCTGCAGACTCACCTTTGCAGCATAAATCTCTTCTTCCTCATGCTGCTGTTTTGCTCTTCAAACTTCAAAATGCTAAGCAAAAAGTCAAATGAAGTTATGATTTCTTGCAATGCCTTCCAAGTCTTTCTCCAGTGCTGTTTCTCTACTTGCTGTATGCTCTCAGGATTAACCTCTCTGAATCTCAATTTCCTGACATAAATTGGGAATGGCATTGAGTACCTCATAGAGCAGGTAGGATTAAATAAAACAATTTGATGAAAGGGCTTTGAAAACTATAAAGCGCCATAAGAACGACAGTGCTATCATCACTGCCACCACCCTCCTCTTCTTCCTCATCAAACTACTTATATTGAATAATGGCAGCAATTTAAAAATATTCTTGACATGAAGCCTGTACTTTTTTTCCAACAGTCAGATGCTCTTATACTCCTAATCAGCTTTCCCCCTAAGTGAAGTCCTACTCTAATACTTAAAATTATTGAATCTTCAGCGATTTCTCTATACTCCAGAGCTTGTTAGATTTTGCACAGCGTGAACTAGTCCCAGGATGATTTTTCTTTTCTTTTTTTTTTAAGTACTTCTAAATTATAATAAAAATTTAACCAACTTGCTGAGAGCTGAAAGTTCCAGAGCAATTCTTGCCCTTTGCAGCAAAATATCAAACAGCAGTGACTGATCAATAAACCTTTCACATAACTGCAGATCATAAAGCCATTGTAAAGATTTAGAACTTGACGTTTCCTTGTTCTTTGCTTGATGCACGCCAGCCTGGGAAAAGAACACTCTAGATGCAGAAGCTGTTTAGGTTGTTTTCTCATCTGAGACAAAGCGTGCAAACTCAGCAATAAGTAGAAGTTAATTATTTGAAAAGTGAATTCTTTACCAAATTTTACAAAGCAGGAAATTTTCAAAATAGAGCATAAGACTGATTTAAAGTTGGCGGCTGTTGACATTTGTATCACCTCAAGCCAATGCTGATAACTGGACAGAATGTTAATCTAATTTCTACTTTTTTTTCTCTTTTAGAATCAGAGCCACATTTCTTGCCATGAAAAGCCACGTATTGTGGCTGGTTAGGGATATTTATTTTCATTAACTGAGATTTAGTAAATTTTTGTTCTTACTATAAGAGATCACTAAATACCCTCAGTCAGCCGAAAACTAGGATCAGAAGCCCAGTTTCTAAAGGAGGCGACCTTCTCCAATGAACTTGCGGTTCTATTGGCATAAACCTCCATTTTTGTTAAGGCAATTGGTAATGATCTTATCTTCTATTGTACTCGGGTTGACGTGTAGGGCCACTGTTTACCCAAAGGGCTCCTTTCTTGAAAATTAAGACAAGACCTCCCCTTCAGCAGAACACATCCGCACAAGCGCACAGCTGGCCTGTAAGAGGGCAAACAGCTGGCCCGCCCCAGCACTCACCCTTGGGCTGCTGGGGCTTTCAAAGCAAGTCTGTGTGTACAGGTCCCGCTGAAGTCGAATAGAAGTGGGTCTGGGTTTCAGGCCTCTACTCAGATTGTCTTTACGCACTCCACTCCACTCTGGCGAGCAGCCCCGAGTTATTTGTGGGAGCAGCAACTTGAGCTCCTTTACCTGAGGTTATGTTTAGGGAGCAGAGGAAAGAGGAAAAGCTAGCAAACACCGGGCCAGAAAAGGACACTGTAGTTGGATAGATATTGTGCAGATTGGAAATGGATTTTCTGTGGGTTGAATTATTACACTTTCACTGTATCTTTATAATCCTCTCATGAAGTTGGGGCCTGTTCAGGTCAAGGCCAAGCCAATACTGATGGTGACAGAATTCTACAACCTTGACCCTGTGGCTCCTGGGCCTTATCAGTCTCTGTCTCTGGCCTAACCCCGCTTTTATGATCTAGTCAGTTGTTTAGGTCCTGGGGTCACCCACCTGGACAGGGGCTGACACACAATTTTGCCAGACCTGAGACCCTGTGAGAGGTGATTTGGTAGAGGTATGGACAGGTGTCTCTGAAACGTAACAGGTTTCTTTGGAACTGTACGGAGCCAGGTTGTAAGTGGTTTCCTAAGGAGACTCATACTTTAAAGGCAGGATTTGCTCCTGAGAATGGCTCAATCATCAGTTTTTAAGCCAACTTGTTAGGGTTCTCTGATTTCACATAATGTTGATCCATAAAAAGAACCATGCTATTTAAAAATAGAAACCAGAATTTAAGATCTTGAAGAAAAGGACATTTTGTCCAGTGTTTCAACTTTAAACCAGTGTTTATGCACAAATAGCAAAGATTCCTTGGGACCTGGAGCTACCTGGAGACCTTCAGGTTTGGCAACATTTATTTTCAGATTACATCTTGAACGTGTCCACCTCTGTCAGCGTAGTTTCCAAACCTCCACTTCCCCTGCGTGGGCTGTCAGAAGCCTCCTATCTGCTGCTCCACTTTTCTCTGCAGCCTTGCTGCCCTATGGCACATTCTCCTCAGACCAGCCAGAGGGATGCTGCTTTTGTTTTGCGCTTTTCAATAGCCTTGCATTCACCTCAGATAAAATTTTAAAATGCCAAATGTAACCCAACCTGGGATTGCTACCTGCCTCCCTAGCAACTGTGTCTCCTCCCACCTTGCTCTGCCTCAGGGGTAGCCTCATTCTGTTTTTCTGGGTTTTTAAAAAATGTATTTATTTTTCAATTACATAATATACATATTATGTAATATGATATTGATATATAATATTATATTAGTCTTAGGTGTACAACATAGTGATTAGACATTTACCTTACAAAGTGATCACCCCAATAAGTCTAATACCCACCTGACACCATAATAGTCATTACAATATTAATGGCTGTATTCCCTATGCTGTACTTTACATCCCCTTGAATATTTTGTAACTTCCAATTTGTATTTCTCAATCTCTCCCCCTTTTTCACCCAGCTCCTTAATCCCCCCCCTCATCTGGTGACTACCAAAATATTCTTTGTATTGATGAGTTTGTTTCTGTTTTGTTTGTTTATTTTTTTTTAGGTTCCACACATAAGTGAAATTAATATAGTGTTTGCCTCTCTCTTTCTAACTTATTTCACATAGTGTATTACCCTCTAAGCCCATCAATGTTGTCACCAATGGTAAGATCTCATTCTTTTTTATGGCTGACTAATATTTCATTATATATATAAACCATTTCTTTATTCAACTATTGATGGACACTTAGGTTGCTATAATATCTTGGCTATTGTTAATAATGCTGCAATAAACATAGGGGTGCAGATTAGTGTTTTGGGTTTCAAATTAGTGTTTTGGGTTTCTTTAGATATATACCAGAAGTAGAATTGCTGGGTAATATGGTAGTTCTATTTTTAATTTTTTTTGGAGGAAATTCCAAATTGTTTTTCATAGTGGCTGAACCAATTTAGAAACCCACCAACAGTGCAATGAGGGTTCCCTTTTCTCCACACCCTCACCAACACTTGTTTGTTGATTTACTGATGATAGCCATTCTGAGACAAGTGTGAGGTGATATCTCATTGTGGTTGGTAATATTAAGCATCTTTTCATATGTTTATTGGAGCTGTCCTTGAGTCCCAAGATTGCAGTGAGCTCTTTCTCACCTCTGGCCTCCCCATCCACTATTTTACCTGCCCAGACCTATTTTTCCCTTCCCTTCATTTTACTAAGGTTTATTCATCCCCTGAGGCCCAACTTAAGATGCACTTTCTCTGAGAGGACTTGCTTCTCCCTGCACTTCTCAACTTAAATTAGATTTCACATAATCTTCTGTAAATTTCCCCCACTCAACACTTACTTTTCATTGATTATTGATTGACTGATGCACTTTCTTGACAAGGTTGTAAGTTACCAGAATACAGGGGACCAGGAGGGTTTTGTTCTCTCTACCTATAACATCTGCACCTAGAAAGAAGCCATCCTACCTGGCACCCAACTCTGGAGCCTGACTGCCTGGGGCGAATTCTTGTCCAGTCTTTCTGATCTTGAGTAAGTCACTAACTCTTTTGTCAACTTTCTTATTAGCAAAAAGGGGCTCTTGAAGTACCTACTCCATTGGATTTCCTTATCTGTTAAGTTGAAATGCCAGTAGGTCCTTTCCACAGTGCAAAATTGTGAGGCTTCACTTATTTAATATGTGTAAAGTGCTTAGAAAAATTCTGGGCAAATGGAAAATAATGTTAGTTATTATTTTAGCAGGTACTCAAATATTCTTAATAAATTAAATGAATTCATTCATACTACTTCAATCATAGGTTTTCTCATTTTGGGCAAGTCTTCATTTAACTTATGTAACACAATATAAATAAAATAAAATTCTTCTGGTTCACATAATTAAGAATAACTTTACCCACATCAAAAAAAAATCACAAACAACATCAAAAGTGCCATATGTGCACTATATATCAACTCATAAGTTATAATGGATATTTTTGGACACTTTGCCTTTCCTTCACAGTCTAGGACTAAAATGATGGCTCCCATAAGATCCCAAATAAGGCACTTCTGTTTTTTCCCAGCTTTACTGAGATGTAATTAACATATAATGTTACGTAAGGTGTCCACTGTGATGATCTGATACATGTACATATTTCAAAATGTTTACCACAGCAAGATTAGTCAACACGCTCTTCATCTTGTGGACGAAAAGAGGCCACAGGCTAACCTGACAAACTCAGGGGAAGCCTACACGGTGGCCTTCCAAACTCAGGGACCTAAAGTAACCACAAAGCATGGTCTGAAATGAAAACTTTTTAACTAAAAGCAGTTTATGGTGGGTAGTCATGTCCTAAGCTAGACTCTTTCGTGACAAAGGTTAATTTTCACCTTCATTAAGCCTATTTTCATCTGCAATAACATACCTTTGGAATGTCAAAATAATTTCCTTTTTCTGGACCCCTCAAAGCACAGGTACCACAGCAGAGCAGAGGCCACAAGCCCCCTCACTGTTACGGAGCTAATTGTTGACTGTTAACTATTGTGCACCCACCAATGTGAAAGATGTCTAAGTCTATCATTTTACTTTTTGTCCAATCCCAGAGGTGCCCCGCATGCTGTCTCCTGCCTCCCTACTCTATTGCCAATGGATTTCATGTAACCCCTTTATGCCTCCTCCTTTGACTGTAATATATAAAATAAGATGCAAAACTGCCGTTCTCTGGAGCATTTTCTCAATCCGTTGAAATTTTGCTTCTCAGCAATTGTCAATAGTTTGGCTCAAGTAAACTCATAAAAATTTTCCACAGGTTTGAATGTTTCTTACATTGACAATCTCACAAAATTACCATTTCGTTTTTATGATGGTGACAGTCTTACTCTCATAGCAACTTTCAAGTATACAATACAGTCTTGTTAACTATAGCCACAATGCCGTACCTGAGGTTCCTAGAACTTAATTATTTTATAACTAAAAGTTTGTACTCTGACCAACATATCTCTGTTTTCCTCACCCCCCAGCCTTAACAACCACCATTCTGGTCTCTGCTTCTATGAATTTAATCTTTTTAGATTCCACATATAAGTAAGATCATACAGTATTTGTCTTCCTCTGTCTGACCTGTTTCACTCAGCATAATGTCCTCAAGGTCCATCCATGTTGTCATATTTCCTTCTTCTTTTTTTTTTTTTATAACTGAATACTATTCTATTGTGTGTGTGTGTATGTGTCTGTGTATATATGTGTGTATATAACCATGTATATGTATGTGTGCATATCACAATTACTTTATCCATTCATCCATTGATGGACAGTTTGTTTCCATATCACGGCTTTTGTAAATAATGCTGCAGAAATGCTGAAAGAATAAGTGCAGGTATCTCTTCCAGGTAATGTTTTTATTTCAATTCCTTCAGATATATACCTAGAAGTAGGATTGCTGGGCCATAGGGTAGTTCTATTTTAAGTTTTTTGAGGAAACTTCATAATGTTTTCCATAGTGACTATACCAATTTACAATCCCACTGAGAGTGCACAAGTGGTCCCTTTTCTCCACATCCTGGCCATTTTTGCTACTTGTCATCTTTTTTATTTTATTTTAATTTATCTTTATTGTTGAAAGTATTACAGGTGTCCCATTTTTCCCCCAACTGACCCCCTCCACCTTACTCCCACCCCCTCCCCAGGCCTTCACCCTATTATTGTCTGTGTCTATGGGTTATGCATATATGCATATAACTTCTTTGGCTAATCTCTCCCACCCTCCATCCCCCTTCCCTTTTTCCTCTGAAATATGATCGTCTGTTGCATGTGTCAATGTCTCTGGGTCTGTTTAGTTTGTCAGATTCTTTTGTTCATTAGCTTCTTATTAAAGAAGACCCTTCAACATTTCATGTAGTCTGGTGGTGATGAACTCCTTTAGTTTTTCCTTGTCTGAGAATCTCTATATCTGACCTTTAGTTCTAAACAATAGCTTTGCTGGGTAGAGCAATCTTGGTTGTAGGTTCTTGTTTTTCATCATTTTGAATATTTCTTGCCCCTGGCTTGCAAGGTTTCTGTTAAAAAAATCAGCTGACATTCGTATGGGTGCTCCCTTGTAGTTAACTAATTGCTTTTCTCTTGCTGCTTTTAAGATCCTCTCTTTGTCTTTAACCTTTGGCATTTTAATTATGATGTGTCTTGGTGTGGGCCTCTTTGAGTTTCTCTTGTTTGGGAACCTCTGTGCTTCCTGGACTTGTAAGTCTATTTCTTTCCCTAGGTGGGGAGGTTTTCTGTAATTATTTTTTCAAATATGTTTTCAATTTCTTGCTTTTTTTCTTCTCCCTCTGGCACCCCAATAATATGAATGTTGGTTGCTTGAAGGTATTCCAGAGACTCCTTACACTATCTTCATATTTCTGGATTCTTTTCTCCTTTTGCTTTTTCTGGTAGGGTGTTTTTTGTTTCCTCATGTTCAAAATTGCTGATTTTATTCTCAGCATCCTCTACTCTATTGTTGATTCCCTGTAAGTTATTCTTCGTCTCAGTTCCTATAGCCTTCATTTCTGATTGGGACTTTATTATGGCATTGATGGTGTCACTTGTTTTCTTAATAGTCTTACTAATATCCTTGAGCATCCTTATAACCATAATTCTGAACTCTGCATCTAGTAGCTTGCTTGGTTCTATTTCATTTAGTTCCTTTTTTGGAGATTTCTTCTATTCTTTCCTTTGTGACATGTTTCTTTGTCTCCACATTTTGGCTGCTTCCAGGTGTTTGTTTCTATGTATTTGATAGAGATGCTATGTCTCCTAGAATTTGTAGAGTGGCTTTGTGTAGTAGGTGTCCTGTAGGGTTCAGTGGCTCAGCCTCCCCAGTCACCTGAGCTGGGCCTTCTAGGTGCTCCCCTGTGTGGGCTGTGTGCACTGTCCTGTTGTAGTTGAGCCTTGGTTGCTGTTGGCATCCCTGGGAGGAACTGACCCCCAGGCCAATCAGCTGTGAGGACCAAGTGCAACTACAGCCAAAGAGCTGCTGTGCTGGAGACACCCCTGTGGAGCAGGATTTACTTCAGTGGGGCTTTGGTATTTACCAAGTGTGCCCCTTGAGTGTGTCACTTGTGGATGTGGTAGGGTTGTAATCCAGCAAGGTCGAGTCTGCCCACCAGGTGCACTGTCTCTGGGGCCTCCCTGGAGGTGCAAAGTGAGCCTGTGCCAGTGCCTTGCCCAGGGCCACCCAGCATGAGCTACACAGCAAACCATAGTTGGCTGCTACTTGTGCTGGGCTTGGAGGTGTCCAGGAGAGGCCAAGCTATGAGCCAATGCAGGCTGCCGCTAGTGCCAGGCCTGGGGCCACTTATCAAGCCATGTGGGGCCTGCTGCTGCTTGTTTGAAAGATTTTAGGAAAGTCCTAAGCATGAGGCTCTAGAGGCCACTTGCACAGAAAAGCCCCTGGAAATGGCCTGGATGAGCTGCAGGTGGGGAGGGGCGGGGCCTCCGGGAATCACAGGGTGGGGCCAAAGGTGAGAGGCGCTGGCGATTCAAATATGGCGCCTGCCTGCCGGCTGTGTGCGGGAGGACTCGCCAAAGGAGCCATGGCCTCTGCCAGCCCTTCTGCCCGGGAGGAAGCCGCCCCCACCTCTCGCCCGGATCTCAGGCAGGTTAGTTCCTCCCCGAGTGTCCCGGGTCCTTTCAGCTGCTGCCCGGCGCTGGGCTCAGAGGGAGCGTCCGAGTGAGTCTGTGCCGGGCCCTTTAGAGGAGCTGCTGGGGCTCCTGCAGCCTCTGCGACCCTCAGGGACAGTCCCCGCTGGTTTCACAGCCCAGAGTTGTGGGGACGTCTCTTCCCGGCCCTGGAGCCCTGGGCTGGGGGCCTGATGTGGGGCTGGGACCCCTCACTCCTCCAGGAAACCCCCACCCCGAGATTCCCTCCCGGGTTTACCCCCCTGGCACCGGGTGTGGGCCCGCGGCCGCCTCTCTGGGATTCAGCTCTCACCTGCCCGCGTCTGCGCCCCTCCTACCGGTCCCGGTGCTTCTTCAGCTCCCTGGTTGTGGGGCTTCTGTGCAGGCGGACTTCAGGAGGCTCTGAGTGATGGTGGTTCTGTGTTTTAGTTGTAATTTTGATGTGCTTGAGGGAGGCGGCGGGTGCAGCAGTTCCCTACGTCGCCGTCTTGTTTCTCCTTCCCTTATGTTTCACCTGTCATCTTTTTTTATAATAGTCATTCTGACACTCTTGAGGGGATAGCTCATTGTGGTTTAATTTTTATGTCCCTGATGATTTGTGATTTTAAGCACCTTTTCATGCACTTGTTGGCCCTTTGTATGTCTTCTTTTGAGTCCTCTGCCCATTTTTTTAGTCCAATTGTTTGGGGGTGTTTTTGCTATTGATTTGCATAAATGCTTTGTATATTTTGGATATTAACCCCTTATCAGATACGTGTTTTGCAAATGTTTTCTCCCATTCCTTAGGTTGCTTTTCTATTTTGTTTTGTTTTGTTTTTTGTTTGGTGTTTGCTATGCAGAAGCTTTTTAGTTTGATGTCTCACTTGTTAATTTTTGCCCTCGAGATTGGTATCATATCCAAAAAAAATTATTGGGAAGACTTATGTCAAGAATATTTTCACTTTAATTCGAAGAGTTTTATGGTTTCAGGTGTTATGTTCAAATCCTTAATGTATTTTGGGTTCATTTTTGTGTATGATGTAAAATAGAAGTCCAATTTTATTCTTTTGCATGTGTATATTCAGTTTTCCCAACACCATTTTTGTTTACAAGGCTATCCTTTCCCCTTTGAGTATTCTTGGATCCCTTTTCATATGTTAGTTTACCATTTTTTATTCCTGGGTTGATTTCTGGGCCCTAGATTCTGTTTCATTAGTCTCTGAGTCTGTTTTTATGCCAGTACCATACTATTTTGATTAGTATTGATTTATAACAAAGCTTAAAATCAGGATGCCAAATTTGGCACTTTTTTGGTAGCAAAATAGAAGAAGGGAAATCTCTGTTAAGAAAGAGAAAAGAGATATTTTGTTGATCTTTTTTCAGGTAAATTTTGTTATCATCATAATGTATTTATTAGGGACATTGTCATAGAGAAAAATCAATAAAAGAGTTGTCAGCTTCTTGACTGATGTCAGGGAAACTTGCCTCCAGTAATATTAGCTACTTATAATTTTGGGTCTCTTTTTTCTTTAAGTGAACAAATCCATTCCATTATTCTAGAGGAACAGTGACAAATAACATTTATTTCTATTCAAACCCTACCTCTCTAATGTTGTAATGCCTCTTTTTAAGATCAATCCATCTTTGTAGTTATTTTACATAATTAGCCCATCACTCATTACAATATATTTACTATTTTGTGGTTTACAAAATTTAGAAAAACCACTGTAATCCTTGTGCTAATGTAACCTGTTATGTTGGAATGGCTTTTCTAATGATATCCTGATAGTCGTGATATGGATATACAATTATTTACCTTAGAATTTGGCAAAATAATAGAGTATTTAAAAAATATCAGCCTATTATATCCTGGAAAGAATTTTAAAAAAATTAAAAGCCTACATATTTGTGTGTAGACTCACACTGAACATTGAAGAAAAATATCCTCTGGTTTATAAATGTTAATAGTTTCCAAAGTTTTCTCAGGTCATGAGTCAGTTGCCTCCTTTACTGAGTTTTGAAAAGGCTTTTGTACATAAAATTACACCTTAATTTAGTGAATCAAACCCATACCTATTTTGGTTAGAAGATTGGAACGTAATTTAAAGTCCTGAGTTGTCTGCTGATTTATCCTTGGAAGACTAAATTTAGATGTGTAGAATCATTTTACATTAAAAGCCATCTTATTTAGTGTTTGGTAAGTTCCATTTTTATTTAAAATAAGCCTATATATCTTTCTATGGCTTTCTACTCCCTCATCCCCAGATTATCCCACTCTCAAATGTGCTGTTTTAAATTTCTGACAAGTTTATGATTGTACATATTTTTAAATATAAAAATAGAATCTTAGTGCATACACTGCTTGAAAACCTGATTAGTTTTACTTAATAAGTATTGTGAAAATCTTGCCACTCAGTAATTACAATTTTTACTTATTTTTTTAAAAACTAGTTCCTAGGTCATATTTCTCAAGGGCTCAAGGGCTGGAATACTGACTCTGCAAATCCATATCAAACATGAGTCCAAACAGTCCACACAGCTGCACAAATGTTGCAGTCAAACATGGACACTAAGTATTAGTCTTACAAAGTATTAGGTTTTGCAAATAACTCCCAGCAAACCAAGGACAGTCCAGGGTGCAAAAGTCTGTTGTTCATAATTTGATCATTTTTACAACACCTACATATACGGTGATTAAAATAATCTTTGTGTTCAAAGTACAGATGTGAATCTATTTTACAGCCCAAGTGCAGATTCCTGCTTGCTGACGTCAAGCCCTATCAAATGTAATTTGGCACATTCAACATGCCTAGCCCTGGACATTGTCTTGATTTAGGCAGCTCAAGCAAGGTTGGAGTGGTTTCCCTTTGCTACAGCTTGAGTATCCCTTCTCCTTTCTTATTGTGCTGTAATATACATAACATAACATTTACCATCTTCACCACTTTTAAACGTACAGTTTAGTGGCGTTAAGCACATTCACACTGTTGCGCCACCACAGCTTGAGCCCTTTGGAGTTAAACAGCAAGAGAGACTATACTAAAGGTTTCTTTTTGGGGTTGCCTTTCTCTGTCCAGCAGTGATAGATGAGCACACACAGCTAACCACAAATACCTGGAATTTCTGGATACTTGGAATTTCATTCTACGTAAAGCGCTTCCTGATATTGTCTCAAAGGACTGCTCAGTGTGATTTTGAGTTTTGCAGCTATTACTTACAACATAGAGCTTTGTAGAAAGCTGCACAGATTAAGTACATTGATTAGGAGATAGCTTTCTAGAACTTGGCCCTTAAAAGTGGGTACTTTATTTCTCTCAACTTCCCAAATTTCTGAAGGAATTAGCAGTGGACATCAGTGCTACTTCTCCTCATTTTGTCAGATAATTGCAGCCTTGAGTGCAAACCAATGCTCCCCCCCCCCCCCCCATCGCTGCCCCTCCACCACCTAACATGACATCGTTGTTTGATTACACAAAGAAGAACTAATCAGGCTGCTTTTGCAGAACACTTAATGAGGCAGCTTTGAGACTGAACCCAATCATTTACTCTAGGAGTGCCATCCTTGACAAGATCGAACAGGTGGGCTCTCTGTAAAGCCAGTTTTCCCCCACATCTACCATTTGGATGCAAAGAGGAGCCTGTGTCAGGCTGGCATGGCATTGCCTGGGATTTACTCTCTATACTCTTTAAAGAACAGAGACAGACACTGCAGAATAGACCAGTGTGCCTCAGATAGCTGTGCAGGCTCTTGGGCATGGCCAAATGAACCTGGGTGGGCAACCCAATGTGTGTGGACAACAGTTTTCATTTGGATTTTTCATTCAAATTCCCCAGCTAGAGCCATTCATTTTTGCAAATCATGCATAGAACATTGTTCTTCTGTTTCCGCCCTTCATTTTGCTACTGTTTGGAAAGAGAACTTGCCAGATGTGTGTTCCAGCCTGATGTTCCCTGAGTGGTCTTTGGGAAGATTGGAGCACATATTACTTCTCCCCTTGTTTCCTTCATCACTATCATCACCAACTCCAGTGCCCTGGTGCTGCCTTTCAGGATGTTTCATGAGATACTTATTTCAAATGAACAACTATTTCTTGAAACAGCTGCTCTCAGACATTTTGGTTTCTCGATAGTTTTACATAAGCAAAAGAGCTTTGGCTAATGTGGATTATACCAATACTTATCGTATTAGAAAGTAAAAGCAAAAATTTTAAAATATCAGAATATAAGCTGTTAGAACAATGATATCGTTGCATGCCATGTAGCCTCTGGAAACTCCACTGCACACTCATGGGAAAATAAGTGTAAAAAAGGCAATAAGTTCTTAATTTTATTGTGAGATTAGTTCTCACTTTGCAGTTACCTTGAAAGGGTCTTAGGTGCTGCCCAGGGTTCCAAAAACCACAGTTTGAGAATCATTCCCCTAGAATGACTCTCTCTTTCAGCTCTTTTTAAAACATTGCTATTTCACAGCATCCAAAGGACATATTTTAGAAAAAGGTATTTGGTAACATTCTTCTTTACTTGGAATGTAGGTGGGAAAGGTGCTTGGAAAGGAAGATTTTTTAAAAAAACCCTTAAGCTACTTTTCTCATAGTTAGATTGTCTATTTTTTCCCACCTCTTACATCTCACAGAGTTAGTCCCCTGTCAGGATAGAATCTTCAGTTGCAGTTAAAGAACTCTAGTTAGAAAAGGCAGATAAAAATGCATACAACACTCAATTTCCTGTTTCTACCACTGTGTTGGACTTCAGTTAACAGACTCTATGGACATTTGAGCCTGCGTTTGAAATGCATCAAAATAAGGACAAAGAGTGTCTCCCTTGGACACTCATTCTGCAAGGAACAGTGTGTGGGGAGGAGAAAGCGAGGGCATGGATGGAATTTTAGGAAAATGTCATCAGAGAGGCTTCCCGCTAGAGATTTCAGGGAGAAGCCACAAGGAACCAGAAGAAAGTCAACTGTAACAGCAACAACAACAAAACTCAAAGGAAAGGTGATGGATTTAGAAGTCAGAGGCACAGGGCCAGCCTGTGGAGGGTTAAGTGTGCACAGATCGATATTTATACACATGAGGCTATAATAATTAGCAGCCACTCAACCATGCAGGCAAGAAGTGGCCTAGCGAGGTGGAAAAGGCCATGTTTAGAATTCAGCCTGTTCTGACTTCTACCAACTAACTGAGTGAATCTGGGCAAGTGACTCAATCCCTCTGAACGTATTTTCTCATCTGGGGAATAGTATTCTGATACCTGCTTTGCCATGTGATTGCTAAGAGGTGAGATAATAGCTGCTTAAAAAGTGATAACAGGGAAGATGATTAGAAAATAAAAAGTCTCACCATGACAGTGATGATGATGATAAGATGATTGTTCACTCTGTGCCCACTGACCAGCAGAAGACACTGTCACTGCCACCTTAGTCCCCAGCTTGGTCTTGGCCACCTGAGCTCATCATCGTCATTCTGCAGGTGCAGCCGAGCTCCATGCTTCTTTGAATGACAGACTGAAGGAGTGTCAGGGAGGGCTCCAGCTGGTGGGATCGTTCCAGGACCAGCTCTGTAGCGGCCTGGAGAATGGCTCCTTCCTGGCCGGGCTCTGCTTTCCAAAATCATATGCAAAGTCATAGTATTGTCTGGAAAAGTTCTTTCAGCAAAGGTCAATAAAAGCATCTATTGCCTTCCACTGAAAGTGGAACAGGGCAATCCTCCTGGCATTTTATGCTAAGGAATATGGAAAACAGGTCTTGCTGATGAGTTTTGCCTTCCCTGCCAGAATTATTGCATAGCTAAGTTAGGGTGCTAATACTTCAGATGAGTCACTCATGGCAATGGCTAGACATTTTCTCATTATTTATTAAGAATGGTGTGACTTTTCATTTCTTACCCATCTTCTCTCCCTCTCTTTGAACCCTTTGCAACTATCTAATTTGTCAGCAGAGGCAAATTTCACTTATGTGCTACTTTCTCCATCTCTCAGATAATTAACAAAGGTGTAAAACATGAAGGGGAGAACAGAAAGAAATAAGACATGTTTCAGGAGGTTTTAATAACATAAGACTACACTTAAAGATGTGAAAACAACACTTAAGATAAAGAAAAAAAGCACACCTCAGTAATAGGATTCTCTACTCTTTCCAGCCAAGGTTGTTATTTTGAGCAATGATTGACTGAAACTTTTATCAGGGGGGAAAGAATTATCTTAAACATTATATTCTTCATTAGATGTTGATCAGAGTGCATGGTGTCACCTTTCATTTTGTTAGGGGCTTCGGGGAATGCCATCTGACCTCCAGGAAGTCCAGGGACATCTATACAGGGTTCAAAGAGAAGCATGGAAGGCAGAACTCTTGGCAAGGGTGTGGAGAAAAGGGAATCCTTGTGCACTGTTGTGGGGAATGTAATTTGCTTCTAGGTATATGTACAAAGGAATTGAATTCAGGATCTTATAGAGATACCTGTACTCCTATGTCCATTACCGGATTAGTCACAATAGCCAAGATTTGGGGACATTGGTAGATGAATGAGTAAATATATATATATTTAATGAATATATACATATACATGTACATGTACATAGACATATTTATAGAGTGTCCCAAAAAACGTATGCACACTTTGAATAATTATTAATTCCAATGGGTTAAATCTGAAAAGAAACATCAATTGAGCTATTAGCTGTTAAGTGTGTACACATTTTTTATCTTACATTTTCATATTATATATATAATATATAGTGGAATATTACTCAGCCATGAGAAAAAGGAAATCCTGCTGTTTGTGACAACTTGGGTGAAACTTGAGGACATTATGTTTAGTGAAATAAGTCAGAGAAAGACAAATACTGCATGATATCACCTATATATGGAATCTAAAAAAGCCAAGCTCAGAGAGAGCATGGGTAGAGCATCCGAATCCATTATTGCAGAGTGAGACCTGCTGGGTGGAGGATGTTTGATATTTGGGAGTTTTGGAACTGGGCTCTGACAGGTTGAAAGTCGTGTTTATGGAAAGTCACTTACCAGCAGAATGAAGCCTCGGTGGAAGGGGGATTCCACCGAGGTAGGAATTTTCAGTAGAAATGATGGACAGAAAGTGGAAGCAGATTGTATTCAAGGATCAAGGTAAGTCACCTGACTCTGGGCAAAGAACTAAGACTGTCCTCAAGTTCAGTGTCTAGGAGGATGGACCCAAAAGGGAACAGAAAAAAAAATCAAACAATCCCAACCCCACACCCCATCCCTGCTTTAGCTGATGGGATAAGGGAGTTAACTGCAGACCAGAGCTAAGAATCTATATATACCTTGGACAAAAGACTTGGGACTGTATTTTCTAGAACAGTGGTTCTCAAAAAATCATTCAGACCAGCAACATTGGCATTGCCTGGGATCTTATCAGCAACTCTGGTTGGGACCCAGCCATCTGTGTTTTAATAAGCCCTGCTGAAGTTTGAGAACCTGAGAAATATGAATGCCATTACCACTCATGGAATATGAGTCACTGAGGGAGGGGGAGAGGCAGAATTTTCAAGGAAGAAAGCGTGGGTGAATATTAAATGTTAACTTTTAAAGGCATGATATAGTAAGTACAAATAAATCAAAGACAGAAAAATAGATCAAAAAGTTGTTATCTGCAAATATGGCCCATCAATGTGATTTCTTCTTAGTTCTGCTGCTTCTGTGTCTTGGAACTAAATCAGGCAAAGAAATCTCCTACCACTACCAGCTTAGGTGCCCTGTGTTGTTGCAAAGTAAATAAATAAATTTTAGCTTGCTTTTTCCCATCTCAGTGCTGACAGTTCTCATGCACCTCATCTCACTGGGATCCTAAGGACCAGAAGGAACATTTAGAGGTGGGTATATTGACAGCAAGAATTGCCTAATGACCAACAAAGGGACAGACAAATTACAAAGAAACACAAAATATCACTATCTCTAAGAAATTTTCTGTCTCTTTTGAGTACTTTTATAGTATTCTGTGCTATCATACTTGAAAATAATATCCCCATTTTAAATGCCTGATATATTGCAGGCACTGAACCTTTACTTCCTAGGAACTCTAATGGAGCTATCAGTCTAGCATTTTGAAAAATTAGGAAACTTTGGTTCAGAAAGGGTAAGTAACTTATACAGGATCACACAGCTAAGCAATGACAAGCCATATATAAAAATAACACAATTGCCTGGCAGCCATGGCTCAGCGGTTGAGCGTCAACCTAGGATCCAGGAGGTCACAATTCGATTCTGAGTCAGGGCACATGCCTGGGTTGAGGGCTCGATCCTCAGTAGGGGGCGTGCAGGAGGCAGCTGATCAATGACTCTCTCATCATTGATGTTTCTGTCTCTCTCCCTGTCCCTCTCCCTTCCTCTCTCTGAAATCAATAAAGATATATTAAAATAAATAAAATAACACAACTATTTAATTCCAAGCATTATGCACAGTCTGTAAAACTGTCTTTTCACGTGTTTACCTTCCTCATTCTGCTGAGCTTTGGAAATCAAAGAGAATCTTATTCACCCTGTATCTTTAACATCTAGCAGAGTGAATGAATTTTGTATAGTAAATGAGTCAACAGGTGAAAGAATGAATAACCAAATGAAACACATAAACTTGAAAAGCACAGTAGTCTGAGGTCATTACTCAAAGGAATAAAAAACCAGACATACCTGAATAGCTTCAGTGGCATGGCGTCCTTAAAGGTGAATGGAAATCCTAAAGGAAAGACTAAGCTGAGATCATTATAGTCTTATTTGGATGATGAGGAAAATATTTTAGAAACATTCCTGTTTCACAATTAAACTAGCAAAGTTTCTGTTACTGAAAACTTATTTATGTGGACATCTAATTTTATATTAAGACTAAAAATATAAGGAATTTCTCTGATAATTTTACCAGTTTGCGAGAACTGAGATGGCGATGTTTATTTTCATTTCTTTTTCACAAATAACTAAGTTCTGAGGGACCTTACTATGTATATGGACATTAAGTGAATGGCAAATTTCAAAGCACAAAATGCTTACCTAGAGGCAGCAACTTCATGACTTCCATTCAATGCGCTGTAAGACTTCATGGAAAAAGCCTTTGAATCTACCCTATTCAGAGAATAATAAATCATGACACAAATCTTGCTGTAAACATTTATATGTCTCTTAAAGAAACTAGAAAACAAGAATGTGTATATGTGTGTATATGTATAGATACATAGGGATGTAATATGTTATCTTTGCCCACAAGTTTATAATTTATGTTAATTACAACATCTGGGTCAATTCACTGTCTATTTCAATTGACTTTTCTTTCATTATTTATTTATTTTTATTGAATTTATTGGGGTGCCATTGTTAATACAATTATATAGGTTTCAAGGGTATAATTCTATAGTACATCATCTTCATTGTATTGTGTTTTCATCACCTCAAGTCAAGTCTCCTTCCATCACCATTTATCCCCCTGTACCCTCTCCTACCTCCCCCACCCCCTTTCCCTCTGGTAATCACCATACTGTTGTCTAATGACTTTTCTTAAATGTGTGTCACATTTTCCTGTTGCTTTGCAGGTTTGGTGATTTTTTAACTGGATATGGACATTGTAAATGACACATTGCAGAGACTCTGGATTCTGTGGCTTTCTTCTGAAGAGTGATTTTTGTTCTAGCTGGTAGTTGACTTCCAGGATTTGAACTCACAACTGTCTCCCATTTTGTGGGCAGCAGCTGAAATCTCTGCTTGGTTCTTTCCATTTCTAGCTCTTTCTTTTTGTCTGCCCCCCACCCCTGTCATTCCCTGCCCACTCCTCCACCCAGGTTTAATTTAGAAGTCTACCAATAATTTAATCAGATTTTGAACACAGATTTTTGTGCTCACCTTCTGAGGCTCCTTTCCTTCCAGGATTTTCCTCATAACTTGTAGCTTCTCTGTGAGTCACTAACTGTCCTCTGGCTCCTTAAGCCAGTAAAGCTGCAGATTTCTGTTGCCTAAATACACAGAGATTGGGGAATGTACTCAAGCCAAAAATTACAAACTTGCAAATCTCACCCACTGTAGCTGATCTTTCAAGGGTAGATTTCTATTCAGTTCTGCCTGCTCATGGTCACTTCAAATAGTTCAAATAACTGTTTTGTTACCCACTTGTCCAGATTTTATAATTGTTACCTTGAGGAGAGTAAGTCTGATTAAGCTACTTCACTATTAACAAGCTGGAACCCAGAGTCTGTAAAACACTGGATTTAATAAAGAATTTTCTTAGCATAAGGATTGTACATTTCAATTCATCTTAATGGTGTAAGGAGTGAGAGTTCTGCAAATATTTTCTTAGCTTATTAATCCTCTAATACGACACAGGTAGACAATACATACTTTGTAGTCTCGAATGATTATGCCCACATATGAAGTTTGTTTTACAGGTTACATTTTTACCGTGATACTCTAAGTTAAATATTCTATTTTAGGTGTGTGTCTGGGGGGGGGGGGGGGTGTAACTGGGGTTGTCTGCAACACCTACATTTTTCTAAAAACTGAATAACCTCTTCTGCTTTTATAAAGGTCTACACTGTTGAGAAACTTAAGTCTCTTGTGATTCCTGTTTCCCAACATCTCTGAGCACTTTAGCTTAAATGTACTATCTGTTTGAGATGAGAGATGGAAAAATAGTTCTTTTAAAGCAGCTGCTTCAAAAACCAATGATGTAATATGGTACCTCATCATTGTTTTAATTTGCATCTCTCTGATGACATATGATGTAGAGCATCTTTTCATGTATCTATTTGCCATCTGTATATGTTCTTTGGTAAGATGTCTGTTAAGGTCTTTCGCACATTTTTAAAACTGGGTTGCTTGTTTCTTATTGCTGAGTTCTAAGGTTCTTTGTATATTTTGGACAACAGTTCTTTATCAAATGTGTCTTTTGCAAATATTTTCTCCCAGTCTGTGGCTTGTTTTCTCATTCTCTTAACATTGTCTTTCACGAGCAGAAGTCTTTAATTTTAATGAAGTCCAGCTTATCAATTTTTTCTTTCGTGGATCATGCCTAGGTTTTCTCCCATGTTATCTTTGAGGAGTTTTATACTTTTGCACTTTATATTTAGTCCTGTGATCTGTTTTGATTTAACTTTTGTAAAGGGTGTAGTGTCTGTATCTAGATTTATTTTTTGCATGTGGATGTCCACTGGTATCAGCACCATTTCTTGAAAAACCTATTTTTGCTCCATTGTTTTGCCTTTCCTTTATTAAAGACCAATTGTTACATACACACACACATATAAATATATATATACATATATATATATATGGGTAACACCTATATTTTTAAAGGCTCCCTAGCGGATTCTAATGAACACCCTCTAGGAACCCCAAAGAAAACAATCTCTCCAATAAGAACCCATAATAAATAGTTTCTCACAAGTAAGGAAATCATAGAAGAATATTTATGGTTTCACTGAAGTTAAATTTAGAATATTTCAGGATATAAAAAATAGCTGCAGTGATACTAAATTTGGATGAAATTAAGCAAATCGAGGGGGGCCACTTTTGCAGATTATTCTTGGTGTCATCTTCTAAAGAATTATATAAGACATTATAATATTCCTCTGATGACAGATAAAGAAACTAAAAATCTAAACATGCATTTTATTCTCTTTCAGACCCTGTAAATGGAAAGCAGATTTCAACCACGCACTGAATTTAATATGCACAAGGCTGCCTTCACTCCCTGGAGGCAAATCTGGTGTCTGGTTGAAATTGTGTTACCATTGTAGCTATTTCTGTTCTGCTGATGGAAAGAGCTCTTGCCATGATGGTGGATACTAAACAGACTTCTCAAGAGCTGGGTCATAGCCAGACAAAAAACAGTAGATGTAAACAAGGCCCTTGTGAAACATGAAGATGAACACCAACTCCTGACCTACTTCCCAGGTACCCCATCCGCCCCCCCCCACACACACACCCCTGCCCCGGCATCAACATTTCACTCTTGGCTAAAACGCTAGTAGAATAGCACTCTTCATGGGAGCATTTTGAATACAAGAACCAGTTACATGAGTTGATGCACCGAGTTACAGGTTCCTTTGTAGACAGTCAAGTGCAAACCAGGAACCAAAGAAGGAGGGTAATGTTCCTGGAGTGAAAACAATGCCCTCCTATTCAAAAATCCTGATTCCCATTGCTCTCGTTATACAGAGATGCAACCAAGTCATCAATACAAACAATCATGTCTTCCTCAATGACATTGAAGACTGAGCAGATCGTTTTTATTCATTCAATGCTTGAGAAATGGATGGATTAAGTTTTTACTGAGAGTGGTAGGGAAATATTCGAAAGGTGAGATTAATGAAAAGATTGAAAATACAAGGAATTTCTGGAAACTTAAAATATTTTATAATATCAGAAAGGTCTTACCTTATAGTTTTTTCTCTTTCCTTCTTAACTTTTCCCCAACAGTCTTACATTTTCCAGTCTTAAGAGTGTCTGGAAAATTATTATTAAGAGAAGTAGAGTACTAATACTGAGAGATGTTATATAAACTTCTATTAAAATCTCCTTACAACATCTTAAGGTTGAATTAATGTCTTTCAGGCCACAAGTCTCATTCTAATTGCACTATGTTAATAGTTCTTGGTAGACAACACTGGTGACAAAGTGTGAGATATTGTTGTCCTTCATAATCAAAATGACATTAAAATGTTATTATATTTTTACAGGCATTTCTAATTTTAAATCAATATCTATGACATATAGGAAAGCAAAGCAGTGCTTCTAACTGTTACATATTGTCCACTACAAGTGGGTATTCCTCCAGAGTATTAAACATCACTGTAATTCTCTATAATGAGTTCATTCTGTTTAAACTGAATTCCAAGCACGATATTAGAGGGCTTAGGTCACACATTCTCAGGGCTTTGATCCCATAGCCCTTAGAACAATAGCTAAGGGAAAGGAGGAACACCGCCTTGTTGCTGTTTGTTTTTTCTTCACACTGTATTATCTGCTTATCATTAACTCTTTCCCTTAACTTAAATTCTATGCAATGTTCCGAGGCCTCATCCTATGGAACAGACCAAAAATTTAGATACAGAGACTTTTTTCATTAGACTCAGAAGGACATGATGTCATGTTAGTAATTATTTCAGAGAAAGAAAGATTTAGCATATTTAATTCTAATTTCATGCTCTGAAGTGGGCTGGATGAATATAGTTGACCTTTGAACAACATGGGTTTGAAGGTGGGTCCACTTATATTCAGCTGTTTTTCAATAAATGTATTGGGAAACTTTTTGGATATTTTCTTACTATCATGAAATAATATTGATTACACCAGGCTACCATAAAGCAATCATATGGTTGCCTCGTCATTACCAGTGCGTAAATAAATATAAATTTTGGTTCATTTTTGATGTGTAGTGTAAGTAATATGTATAACATCTACAGTGTTTTGTATCTTATAAGATAATATTGTAGGTACTGACAGACAGGTGGTTCATTTTGTAAATAGAGGATATAAACTTACAGTATCAATAAATACAGTATAGTATATAAATGTACTTTCCCTTATGATTTTCTTAATAACATTTTCTTTTCTCTAGCTATAAGAATACAGTATGTACAACATATAAAATATGTGTTAATTGACTATTCATGTTATCAGCAAGGTTTCTAGTCAGTGGCAGGCTATTAGTAGTTAATTTGCAGGGGAGTCAAAAGTTACACATGAATTTTCGACTGTGTAGGGGTCACTGTCCCTAACCCCCACATTGTTCAAGGGTCAGCTGTATATGCTTAAAGTTGGACAATTTATGAGTAGGATAATATTGATAACACTGCCAGCCTCAAGGCATCCTCTTTCTGGAAGGAGAATAGTTTCTACACCAGAAGGAATACAATGTTAAATGGAATAAAAATAAAGTGAAATTGATAGTTTATGTTGTTGCAACAACTAGTTAATGTTATCTACCAAGAACCTCTACCACAGCATTTTTCTGTGTGTGTTCCTAAGACAATGTAGTAAGTTTCCATCCCTCTAGTTCTGCTTGGTGGTGCTCAGAGCACCCAGATCCTGAGCCAATCTTGGCCTGATCAGGCTCACTCTGTGTCTGAGTGCCTGGGGCTGGGTGACAGTGGGTCGTGGCAGGTAGGATGTGTGTGGTGAGTCTTGAATTTGTTCTGGAGCCATCAGCCCATTGCTGGAACTATACATTGGGTGAAGTCTCACTAAGTGCACACTAAGTTGTAGACACTTTCTAAGCGTTCTTGGAATTTGCCCAGTGATTACGATCCAGCCTCTGGAACCAGAATCCTAGCGTTAAAGCTCAACCCTGCCTGTTACTGTGTGATCTGGGCTATTTAGTCAACCTCATCAGGGCTTGGTTTCTATGTCTGTAATGCAGTTCGTCATAGTTCCTATCTCCCCACCTATAGGATTATGCCCCTGCTGTGCCTCAGTTTTCTTATTGGTAAAATGATGTTAATAAGACTTTCCTCACAGGTTGTGTTTTAAATGAGTAAGTCTATAGAAAACTTGTTAACTACGCACAACACATACTAAATGGGAAACAAAGGATAGGTATTATTAATGATATGAGGACTGAGTAGAAGAAATGTAAAGTAGACAGTAAACACAAGATATTAACTGCTTTAGCTTCTGTCTTGGTTCCTAAATTTATCAAAGTCCTATTGGGAGACTAAAGCTCTCTACTAATCCCAGATGGCCTGAAGGAGGCTCTGATAATGACCCCTCCTCTCTTACTGTTCCTTCCTAGAGGTTCAACCCTGCCCCGGCCTCTAGCTGGAGACCCTGGAGCCACAGTGCTTGCTGCCTGGGCCAACCTTTGAGTCTGTCTGTTATCCTGAAACTTCTGTTACTGTATCCCACTCTCTCCTCCCCATCCCCCTTCGTAAGTTGACACTCGTTTGTATCAATGTTAAGTTTGCCATACTTGTGTTTGAACTTTGTGATTTGGACGGCCAACCTCCAGGGACAGACACACAGTTATATCACACACACCTCCCACCCCCCACCCCCAGCTAAGGCAGCGGGGCTTCTTCCTCCCCCAGCCTCATTTCTGTCCCAGCACGCCCTGAAGGCATGCTCCCTCTACAATTCTGTCCCTCAAGATAAGGCACAAACACAGGACTCTTGAAATTGGTAAAGTACATATAACATAAAATTTACCATTTCATCATGTTTAAGTGTACAGTTTAGTAGTATTAGTTACATTCACATTGTTGTGCAACTATCACCACCATCCATCCCCATGTTTTATTTTGCAAAACTGAACTGCATATCCATTAAACACTAACTCCCCATTTCCCACTCCCTCAGCCCCTGTCAAACACCATTCTACTTTCTTTCTCTATGGATTTGACTATTTTAGGTCCTTTATATAAGTGGAATCATACAGTGTTTGTTCTTTTGTGACTGGCTTATTTCATTTAGCATAATGTCCTCAAGGTTCATTCATGTTGTAGTCTGTGTCAAAATTTTCATCCTAATATTTCATTGTACACATATACCAGATTTTGTTCATTCATTCATCTGTCAGTGGACACTTGGGCAACTTGCATCTCTTGGCTACTGTGAATAATGCTGCTATGAACCTGGGTGTACAAATATCTCTTCAAGAGCCTGCTTTTAGTTCTTTTAGGTATATACCCAGCAATGGAATTACTGGATCATGTGGCAATTCTATTTTTAATCGTTTGAGACACCACAATATAGTATTCAATGGAGGACATTTCTTTCATAAAGATCATTTTTAAGTTATTTTATATGTTTCACCTCGATTTGAGTTATATAACTGCATATTGCATTTCTACCGTCCAGGTTTCTGCTTAGATGCCAATACTTGAGATCTACCATGTTAATTTTTGAGATCATTTCATGATGGAAGAACTTCGCTTATAAAAGCCTAACTATGCTGAAGGAAATAGTAAAATGTTACATCAAGAAGAGAGGAGACACTAGGACATCTGGAAATCATTAGCATCAATCAAGAAATTGTTGTCTTACAAATAATGCTATGAGTATTCCTTGTAGTTATAAAAACCAGCTATGTAGGAGGAGGCATGAAAAGGTAGCTTTGCTGAGTAAAGGGTAATTAGCTTAGACCCCAAGGAGAGCAGATGCTGGCTTTCATTTTCTAAATACCAGACTAGAAAGTCGTGTATAATGCTATCAAATTTCAATATTCCAGGCAAGGCTCTATCAACTTTGTTCTCAGGCTTATTTCTAAGCCGAAGCTTTACCACCTGGGGTCTTGTTGTGACACATAGTCTAAATAGAACCATGTCGTAATGGGAAGGAACAGAAACAAGAAGTCCTTAGAAAGGAAGTATTTTCGAATTCTTGTGAAAAACAGCAAATGTGCAGCATGGATGAGGGCAATTGATTTAAAAAATTCACTACTTATTTCATCTAATCAGAAATTTATCTGAAATTTCATCACAGTGTTGAAGTGATATCCTACATATGAAAGAAAGATTGGTTGGTTTCATCCTCATGAGTAGTTTCCTACACCTAGAGGGGAATTTTAGGTTTATAACAATTTCTGTTAAATCCTTGAATACTTTATTTTGTAGAAAAGAATAAAGTAGAGAATTAAATGTTTTCCAGGTTCTGTTGAATATATATTTTTTAAATCTCAATTTCAAACTCCAAAAACAAGCTAATGACTTTTCAAATGGCTTTGTAACCCTCTGACCTTAGACAAAGACTTTTAGAATTGATTTTTCATAGAAGAAAAATTACAAAATGGAAACTGTTTCTGTTAAAATCACTTAAAATACAATAAGCCATTAGCTTGTTTTGCTTTTTCTATGAAGGAAGATGGCAGTGAATAATTTTTGGTTACAGTGTGGGCCTGGACTCAGTCTTAAGTGGTTCACCAGATCTATAATACCATAACTTACAACGCTGATGCCGAATCTCAAGACTCATCCCCTTGTAGTTCTGTTTTTTTCTACAGAAAAAATCTATAGGCCATTGGTAATCACTAAGAGATATTTCTCAAAGGATTATTATCTGACATTTTAATTCTCAGAGAAGCAAACAGAATATTGAATAGGCTAAGTATTAAGGATACTGTCAAAAATACTTTGGGTGTATATATATCTATTCATACACACACTGATTATATTCCAACAAAATACTAGAAGAAATGTGTGGTTGTTTCTATTTTGTATAATTAGTGCTAGTTCTCATTGAGCATCAAATAGAAAAAGTTTAGTGTTTTTTATTTGTTTGTTTTGCTTTTTACTTACCCATCTTAAATTTTTTTTCTGTTCCTTTTTTATTGAAATTTAAGTTTAAAAATTAGCCATTTTAAAGTGAACAATTGACAAACATCTAGCTCCGAAACATTATCATCACCACATAAGGAGACCTAGTACCTATTAAATAGCCACTCCCATCTCCTCCTTCCCCCAGGCCCAGGCAACCACCAATCTCTTTTCTGTCTCTATGGATTTACCATTCTGGATATTTCATAAAAATGGAATCATACAATGGACAACATTTTATGTCTGGTTTCTTTCACTGAGCATACTTTCTTTTGAGGTTTATTCGTATTATATTATTCCTCATTCTGACTGAATAATATTCTATTGGTGTATAATTTTTATGTATAATTTTTTGTTTTGACTTTAAATAACTTTTAATTTTTCAATTACAGTTGACATACAATATTATATTAGTTTCAGGTGTACAACCCAGTGAGTTGACATTATATAACTTACTAAGTGATCACCCTGATTAATATAGTACCCATCTGACACCATACATAGTTATTACACTATTATTGACTCTATTCCTTATGCTGTACTTTACATTCCCATGACTATACTATAACTACTAATTTGTACTTCTAAATCCCTTCACCTTTTTCACCCATTCCCTCAACCCTGAGTCTGCCCCCTGAGTGTGTCACTTGTGGAGGTGGTTGGGTGGTGCTTCTACGTGATCTGAAGCTATCCACTGGGTACGCTGGTTCTGGGGCCTCCTGGGAGATGCAAGCCATCCAGCATGAGCTACAAAGTGAGCTGCTGGTGGCTGCTACTGTGCTAGGCTTGGAGGTGCCAAGGAGAAGCCAAGCTGCAGACCAAGGCAGGCTGCCACTAGTGCTGAGCCTGGGGCCACTTAGCCAGAGGTATGGGGCATGCTGAGGCCAGATGCTGCTTGTTTGAGAGATTTTAGGAAAGTACGAAGCATGAGTCAAAATAGGCTGATTGTATGGAAAAGCCATTGGAAAGAGCTTGGGTGGGTTGCAAATTGAGTGGGGCAGGATCTCAGGGAATCACCAGGGTGGGGAGAACAGTCTTAGTCAGGGTGATGGAGACTCAGACATAGTGCCTGCCTGTGAGTGAGCCCGAGTAAGTTCATGTGCAAGCCTTTTAAGAGGAATGCCTGGGACTCCAAGAACTCTCTGTCTCAATCAGCCACAATCCTCATGGTTTCTACAGGCAGAAGTTATGGGACTTCTATTCCTGGCACTGAAACCCTAGGATTGAGACCCTGGCATGGGTCTAGGACCCCTCAATCCTCAGGGAGGACCTCTGCAGCTGAGACACCCCTCCTAATTTTTATCCTACACATGTAGGTAGGTGTGGGACCAGCCTGTTCCACATCTCCTCTCCTCTTACCAGTCTACATGTGGCTTCTTCTTTATATCCTTACTTGTAGGACATGTTCAGTCAGATTTCAGACGGTTCTGAATGATGGTTGTTCTGCAGTTTAGTTGTAATTTTGATGTGGTTGTGGGAGGATTCAAGTACCACATTTACCTATGCTGCTATCTTGACTGAAACCTGGAACATTTTTTAAAAAATTAAATTTATTGTAGTGATATTGGTTAATAACATATAAGCTTCAAGTGTATAATTTTGGACTATATCGTCTGTATATTGTACTGTATGCTCACCACCCAAAGTCTAGTCTCCTGCCATCACCATATTTGATCCCCTTTACCCTCTTCAACTCCCCCATCCCCCTTCCCCTCTAGGAACCACCATACACTTATGTATCAATGAGCTTATTTGTTTTATTTGTTCATTTATTGCATTCTGTTTTATATTCTGCATGTGAGTAAAATCATATGGTTCTTATCCTGTTCTGTCTGATTTATTTCATTAAGTATGATATTCTCAAGGTTCACCAAAAGTTGGAAATTTAATGCTTAGGCTCATTATGCATCTTCAGTGCTTGCTATAGGAGTTCACACCTTATTTTAAAGGGGGTCTTGGTAGAACTGTCCCTTTTATGACTGCTGAGCAGATAGGAGGGAGAAGTTCAGTATTTGCTTCAGCAACTTCACTTACCCACTGCCCAGTGAACTTCCTAGACCTATTGCTCTTCTAAGCTGCTTGTTGACTGACCAGACAGTTAAAAAAGTATTGATTATGAGTCTGCTCTGTACTAAACACTATGTTCAGTGCTGAGTCACAAGAGGAACAGAGGAGGAAACATACCTGCCTTCAGGGAGCTGAGGGTGGACAGATATTAAGCAAATGACTATAGCATGTAAATCCCATCCTTTGCTAAGTGCTTTGAGGGAAGATCCAGGTGCTGTGGGAGTTAAAACAGGGGGCCTCCAGTGCACAGGATGGATTGGAGAGTGGACATCAGCAGGAAGCCTGGAAATAAGGCCAATGTATTGTATTAGGGGTTTTGGAACATAGCCCTTCTAGATTTATTTGTATTTTAAAAGTAAAACTGCTTGACCAAATTGAATCTCCTGAATGAAATGTCAGAGTGCTGGGAGGTCTTCTGGGACAGTATGGCCTCCTCAGTGACCTTGCCTGCAGCTCTGTCTCACCCTACTCCAGGCCACCTGAAAAGCATTGCATCCTTCCTTCTAAAGGTCACCAAAGACTGCACTGACACAGGTTTATTAATCGCATCCATATCTTTTATGTAGTTGAATGCTTAAATTCTGTTCTCAGTTTTAAACCCAATTCTTATTGGCAAAGCACCTGAAATAAGTGCCTTAGTATCTCTCAAAATCAGATATCTTGTCTGATGAGGCTTCTTTTGTGGTAAAAATACATAACGTATTAACCATTTTTATCATACTAGCCATTCTTATCACTACCCATTTTAAAGTTGACAGTTCGGTAGTGTAAGTACATTCACATAGTTGACAAGCAGCCTCCAGAATTCTTCATCTTGCCAAACTGAAACTGTACCACTCCCCACTCCCCTTCCCCACACCCCCTGGCAACCATTACTCTACTTTCTGTTTCTGTGATTTTTTTCTCCTTGAGCCCCCTCATATAAGTGGAATCATATGGGATTTTTCCTTCTGTCATTGGCCTATTTCACTTTTCAATGTCCTTGAGGTTTATCCATGCTCCAGCGTAGATCAGAAACTCACTCTTTCTAAAGACTGACTAGTCTTCCATTGTTTATACACCGCATTTTGTTTATCCATTCATCCTTTGATGGGCACTTGGGTTACTTCCACCTCTCAGCTATTATGAATAATGTTGTTATAAAGGTAGGTATACTGGCTTTTGTTTTTAAACAATAATATATCTGAATTATTTTTTCACCAATACACATAGAGTAAATTGATAAGATAGATACAACTGATTTGATATGTACCTTTGGGCAAGTGTGTCCCTCTTTGGACGTCAGTTTCCTCACCTTTGAAAGCAGATGGCTGTTCTCCATCTCCAAGGTATGCATGTGATCTTAACCAGCATGCAGAAGGCAGCCTAAGGCTGTAGAAAATTAATAGTTGGATTAATACAGATGCCATATAATATATTAATTGGGCTGTCCTAGGCCTTTAAATGACCTCACGCACATGTGGGGATTTTTTCTTAATCTTCTCATTCTGGAACAAGGGGAGATTAAGGGCAGAAACTTCCAAAGGAATTTAGAGATGAAAAAATAGGAGCCTTTTTCTATGTGGGAACCTATGAAAGGAATGCTGAGTGCTCTCTTTATCTCCCTCTTGGGAAGTGACACATGCTTAAGAGGGTCTATCTAATAGTAAAGCAATTTTCAGTGGAATATAAATAAACTCTTTTTTTTTCTGTTGAATGCAACTTAGGGAAATGGCTACAAAAAGCCCATATTTAGAGGATATTACAGTCTTAGCTATAGGCCCATCTAAGATCTTTGTGGCCTAAGGATTGTGTTAAATAATGCCTTAGCATCTGAGTGACTGTGGACACTTAAATCTAACATCCCTGGTGACCCAGGTTATTGGATCCCCATTCTGTTTCACATGTTGTCAGTGAAATGGAAAGAGAACTATCCTTCCATAAATCCACAGAAACTCATTTTTTTTCCATACAGGTTCCTTCAATGTTTATCCTTTAAGGAAGGTCCATATGCTCATTTACTAAGAATCTAGCATGATGGTGTCCTCTCCAAAGCACTTTCTAAAGACACACAGAGAAGGGCTATTTTTCAAAAGAAAATATTGCACTGGTTGAAATTGTCTTGTGCAAATACACAAAGTTCCAAGGAAGCTAGAGTTATTAGGTTTGTATGCTAACCCTCAATTTATAGAAGGTTTCGCTTACCAGATAAAATGGAGGACCCCAAGGGTGAATACCAGATAAATAATGAATACTTTTCGTAGTTTAGGTATGTCCCAAATAGTGCATAGAACACACTACATACTAAAAAATGTTATTTATTGGAAATTAAAAATTAACTGGACATCCAGTATTTTTATTTGCCAAATCTGGCAACCCTAAGTAAGTAGGCTGTATGAGACAATGTGGTAGATTTGTTCCATTTTAAAAACATCAGAACTCTTAAGAGAAGGGGATTTATTATCTAAGAGGGTCTCATAAACATGGATGATCACTTAAATTATGCTTTACTGATTAGGACATAAAACTGTGGCAGGCAAGTCTTCAGGAATTTAAAAGTAAAGACTCTTTAAAAAAACAACATGAAAATCACAGTGCAATGGATAAAAATAAATACTCACCCAGCACTAGAAAATATCCAGAGTCAGTGCAGAAAGAAGCAGGTAGCAGAATTAGCATTGCACTAGATTCTATTTGCTTTTATTTTTATGGAAATTACATATGTGGAGTGACTCTAAACACAACTGCTGAAGACAGATGCTTCTGTTCTATTAGCCCAGAGTCACATAATGAACTAGAAAGAGGAGAGAGTGACTTTTAAGTGGAGAAGATGGTTTTATTAGATGTAAAAGTTTGTGGTAAATGGAAGACTTGAGGGATTAATAGCATTTTTACAAACCAATGATTTAAAGACTTTTTAAACCCCCTGAATAGGTACCTCACAGGCAGCTTGCTATTGCAGAAAGAACTCATAACATTTGACTTGGTCAGTGCCCCAAGTTCCAACATTCCCTGATACCTGTTTGTCAAGTCAACTCTTCAAAACTGGATCAGTCATACCTGCCGATATGGGCTCAGGGCCACAGGACTGTCCATTAGTGATGGGCAGGGAGCCAGGACAATACCAGACAATGTGAGATTTCTTGAGCCAAGGAATACAATTAAGCCAAAAGGGACACATTCAACTGCACAGGGCTGCATTACGGGAAAATCGTAACCTCCCAATCTTGCAGAGAAGGAAGGGCCCTGTCCTTTCTGAGTGCCAGCTTTATGGATGGTGCAATGTTGATGGGAACAAGGTCCTGATTTTTAAATGTTTATTGATCAGTTATCTCCAAGAGAAGAGCTAGCATCTATTTTGAGCAGAAAAAGATTCTGCTTCATCCCCACTCTCATAATTGAAATGACAGTGTGAAGAGGTGAGCCAGTAATATATACCTCACTAGGTCGCCATTCTCCTTTGATATAACTAAAGCCGGTTCCCCGACCTAAATGGGCTTCCTACCTGGAAATACTATAGTGAATGAGTAAGACAATGAGTGTCTTGAGAGCTCTGGAAAGGTTTTATGTCTTCCTTTCTGGAAGGGTGAGGAAGGGGAGCTGACTTACAATGATCCCTTTCAAGATCTAAAAATGGAGGAAGAACCCCCTCTGGTCTTCTTTCATGAGGTCTTTGAAGAGAAAATGTAACTGACTGATCAAGGCACACACCTTAACTCCCCTTTACTCCTGAGCCTTTCATTCATTAAGTCTCCACAGTCTCTTATTTCTCCTGCCCGAGGTTCTCTCAGATGCCTGCCCCTCCTCCTCTCCACCTTACCATGGCCTTACATCAGGCCTTTATCATTGTCACCTGCCTGACCTTTAGCTGCCCTCTTACTGGCCTCCTTCCTATGAGCTGCTCCCATTCTGGTGTATACTTTATAGTAATAATTGCATTCCTAAATTGTTCACCAATCATTAGACCCATGTTATCCATGATGGGTTCAAATTTCTCCACACGATTATAGAGCTCTTTCTTACATTTGCAGTATATTTTCCATCACTGCCCTCATTCCTGAGTGCTCTGCTCCAGGCATTCTAAGTATTCCCTAAAGGTGCAGTGTTCTTTTCATGCACAAACTTCCCAGCCCTCTGGCCTCCCTGGTAAACCTGCTCTCAAAAACCTGGACCAACCACATAACTTGCTCAGGGTTTGGTTACAACTCTACACTGTGGCTCTGCACTTTTTTTTATGGCTCCTGGAGAGTTTCAAAACCATTTGTACCATATTGCACATCACATCACATCACAGGCCATTGGAAAATGATTGCCTCAGAAAGGTAGGAAGGACCCTTTATATGTATATTACTTAATTCTCACCTCCTCCCCAAGCCCTTCCTTCCCCAGGCCCCTCCCTTACCTCCAGAATAAAAGTGTCAACAAGAATGCCCTGCAGATTCTTTCAGGAGTGTCCTTACCATTTCAAATCCATTGTCTCCCCCACCCCCAACCATGCTCCAAACCACACTCCTTTCATGGGGTGTGCAATCTGAGAGTTATAATATGGGTTGTATAGGGGACACCATGTTCTTTGCCTAAGGAGTGCCCAAAGTCTGTTAGCTGTCATTGCAGGAGGTGAACAGAAAGGAAAATTCCCAGACAGGCCCATGGAGTGAGAACTATGGGGATCAGTAGTCCAAGGTCGAGAGTGGGGGAAGCCAGACACACTGGTGGTGGCTACTGATTTTTGTAAGTGTGGGGGTTCAGGGGTTGGAGGTGTAGAAACTAGCCAGGCGAAACCCATTATGCTGGCAAGCACTGTTTTCTGCCTCCATCTCATTCACTGTCATAAATTCTGTTTTTACTTTGTTGCAGTCACAGCTTCCTTCCTCTAGGTCAGGTCCAGAGACCACATATTCTTGTGAAATGGAAAGAAAACCGTAAGTTACTTTTCTGCAAATTCTGCAAATTGTTTTAAAACACAGCCTAATGGACAAAGATGTGACTTGCCTTTCAGCACAGGGCCACCTGTTCTCTGAAGCTTCGACAGAATGTAAAAGGCGGTCACTGCGGAGCTGTGCTGCACAGAAGGGGGGAAAGCCGCAACATGTCATTATGAGCTTTTCCAGGGAACCAGCTTAATAGTATGTTTGATGCAGCATTTTTAATGCTAAATTAACCTCCTTGCAGGCTGGAGCTGAAGCTTTTAAACACAAACAGGGAGACCCAGTTTCTCTATGTGACCTGGTCTCGGTGACCAGCAGTGCCTCTGGGGCTCTGGTGCAGTGGGGGAGCTGCCCTCAACAAACCCTTTCCCAGGCTCAGTGCCAAGGGCAAGTCTGAGAGGGCAGGCAGGTAATGGTCGGGCCTAATTCTACTGCCCAGTCCACCAGGTGCCCCCCAGCCTCCCAGGGTCAGCTGGTAACTCCTTGAGAATCATCACAAGGATGAGTCCCTGCCGAGGACCACATAGCTGGGGGCTTCTGGGAAATGCCGGGTGAACTTCATGGTATTCAGAAGAGGGAACTGTGGTTATGTGTGGATTTTGCTTCCTTTTTTTTTTTTTTTTTTTTTAATATATCTTTATTGATTTCAGAGCGAGGAAAGGAGAGGGGGAGAGAGAGATAGAAACATCAATGATGAGAGAGTCATTGATCGAGCCCGCAACCCGGGCATGTGCCCTGACTGAGAATCGAACCCCGGTTGCCTGGATCCTAGGTCGACTCTCAACTGCTGAGCCATGCCCGGCTGGGCGATTTTGCTTCTTAAGTTTAAGGGGAAAATGGATTCCATGAATGGAGAGCAGATTACCCAGCTTGAAGCAAGTTCATTTAAATTTTTAATTCCAAAATCCCAGTTGGTGTGACCCTGAAGGTGTTCCCAAAATGTACTAAATCACTGGTTTTCAGATTTGACTTCAAGGAGCCCTCAGGCCTTCAGAGGCCTCACAAGGCCTGCTGTGCAGTGTGAATGCATGTGTGTTTGTTCACAGGTGTGCACACAATTGTGTGTCGATATGTGCATGAACATGAGTATTTGTGTACTGTAAATGTGTGCACGTGTCTTCATGTGCATGTGTATATGTGTGCATTTAGGCGTGTGCGAGTGTGTGCAGGTGTGGTGAGCACCCTGTAGTGGGGGGAGCACCCTAGAGGGGGGTGGAATCTGAGCAGGTGCCACTCACTGCATTAATTAGAGCAGTTATGTTGAATAATTTTACATTTTTAGTTGAGAAATGCAATTTTATTTGAATCAAGAGCCCTGCTGCTTAAAGAAGTGAAGAAATAAGAAAGAAAAGAGAAAAGTAAGGAAAGGAGACAGGAAGAGCGAGAAGCAATGGGGGCGAGGGAAGAAAAAGAAAGGAAACCAAATATAAAGGGAAAAGAGGAAAGAGTTTTTAATCTTACTTTTTTCCTCTCAAATAAATTGCAGTCATTCCCCTCCCTTGGAATTGGACACAAGTAGTGTGCCTTCTGGGTGGCAGAGGAATGAGGAGTTCTCACCCCAGAAGCCCTGAGAGTTTATGGCCAGACTATCATCTGGTGGCCATCGAGGCTCTGTTGCCACATGCACAGAACTGGGTTCCTGCATGTGAGGAGGGAGGAGCCCTTCTCTGGGGAGGTTCTGGGCTTTCTCAAAGAGGTGGTCATGAGCTGGACTGCACTCTGCCGTGAGCCCCTCCCCTGCCCAGCCTGGTTGCTGCCCCTGTGCTGGGCTTAGGGCTGCCTCTCCTACAAAGAGGCTAGAAATGGGTATACTTGGAGAATCTGAGGGCTCACAAAAATGCCCCACTTAAAGGGAAAATCTTACTAATATATTTGGCAACATGGGTTTTGTGTAGATTCCATCATACAAAAAATTTTGAGGCTCCAAGGACTAAGAGTAGGGTACAGAATGACAGTGATTAGTTTTTGTGAAAGATTTGCATAAATGAGAGTGTCATGATCAAAAAGAACTGCAGGATTTTCTGTCAGCAAGCTGGTGGGTGCTTTTGGAGACAGTTCTGTTCTGAGGGGGATTTACATGGAGGATCAGATCATTGGACCCTGAACATCCTGACTTGACCCTGAGCTTCAGAGTGCATTCTGCCCCTCCCAGCCTTGGTGTAGAGCTGCCAGGGTCCCCAGGGAATTGAGGGCCCAGTTATAATGCCCTGAGGACTTTGTATTTTACAAGGCTCCCTTCCCAATGAGATTCGCCCAACCAGACAAGCCCCCTTAAGAACCAGATTGGGTTAGTGAAGAGCAGATTTACTTTGCAAATCGCCTGATGTACTTTGCAGCCATAAATGTCAGTGCCGGTCTAAGAGTAATGCACAGTGCTTGTGCCAGTCATGATGTAGACTCATTCCGAGTAAAATGAGGTTGAGTGGTTTCTCTCCTAACTTTCACCCAAACCTAGATTACTTCTTATTTTTCCTTGTTCTTCCTGCATGTACGTAAGGAAGATTCCTCTTCTCCTGCCCCCCCCCCCACCATCTTGGCCCACATCTCAAAATCTAGACCTCAAAACAAACTCAAAGAAGGTATCACATGCTCCAGCTCTCATTCCTTTCCAATCTCGTTCAGGTCCATAAGGGGATTTCAAAACTTCATTGTAAATCTGTATTGACCAGGCCTATATGACTTCTGTCTGAATAGGGGAATAATCCACTGTACAGTGACTAGGCTGGCACAGACTCACAATAGCTCCTGGCTCCGGAGCTCCAGCTCACTGACCTGAAAGCTTCTTGGCAGATGGGGTAAATAAGTACTTAATGTTCTGGGATTTCATCTTCCAGATAGCAAATGCTGTTGTCTCTTTGAAATAAGCCACAACTGTTTTTCCTTCTATTTTTTAAATTGGTCTTAGACAGAGGAAGGGAGGGAGACAAAGAGAGAGAGACATTGATGTGAGAAACATCCATCAGTTGCCTCATACATGCGCCCCAACTGGGGGAATGGAACCTATAATCTGGGTATGTTCTCTGACTGAGAATGTAACCCATCACCTTCTGGTTTACGGGTCAATGCTCCAAACAACTGAGACACATTGGCCAGGGCTTTCCTTCTATTTTAAATGCCCTATGAGGGATCTTACAGGGACAAGAATGCCATCCTCCCTAATAGTTCTAGGCACCAGGGGGCCAGCACCACTGAACACAACCCTCTGGTCACATCAATCCCAAAGAGGAAGCATGTTATAGCTTTTGGTCTGATGGGACTCTCATTTGTGGAGATTATACACCTATAATCTGTTACAAACCTAAAACGCTTACACATTTATTTATTCTTACAACTGGGTATTCCCTATTGCCATGCCTGTGTTCAGGACTGGGAAAATGGAACTCAGGGAGGTGACTCACACAAGTTAATCACAGACATATGAGCAGGACAAGTTGGAGCTGGATTCCAAACCCAACAATCTTTCTTACTGCTCTTCAATGCCCACCATCATTGGAAAAATATGCAAGACTAATGAACTTTTTTCAACTCAACAAGCACTTGCTGAGTGCAGATGGTGTGCAGATTCTGTGCTGGGCATGGGGGCTGTACTGCAGACAAGCAGCAAGCTTTGTCCCTCAGGGAGTCCCCAGTTGGAGGGTGACAGTCAAGCAAACAGACAGGTCAGGTGATAGATGCTGCACCTGAGTGCTGCAGGTAAGGTGGGGTGTGACAGGAGAGTGTGAAGAGGGACTACGTCACACTCTGGGGGAAAACCTTCCTGGCAGAGAGGTGGGTTAAGGACTCAGAGCCCAGAGAGCATGGGGTTGAGATACCTGCAAGAAGCTTTCCATAGGTCAGAGTGGAGAATGCAGGGTGGGAATGGGGCCTTAAGAGGCTACATGGGTCCATCATACAGATTCTTGTAGGCCAGGTTAATAATAGTTTGCATTTTATGCTACAGGCAAAAGGGAGCCATAAAGGCTTAGCAGGGATGACTTGATCCTGATGGAGCTCTGGGAAGATCCATCTGACCTCAAGGCAGAAATCTGCACCTCCTCTTGGCCCATAGCCCATGGAACCTTGGAGGGCTATGTACGGTGCAGGTGATTAGAAAGCACTAGCTGAAAAGTAATCCGGAATCAGCCAGAAGAAATAAGAGATCTGTGATAAGCATTAGAGAAGTTACCTTACACATTTTTTTCTTTATGGTTAAAATCTTAGAGTTGTTAAAAAAAAAGTTTAATATTGTATGTGTCTGTCTTTGGATTGTGTACTCTTTGAAGTTACTCCCTCACTCCCCAGAACAACACCATAAAAACGCAATAAATATTTCACAGTATTTTACATTAGGATGCCAGTGCCTGAGGACTGCTCTCTACCCTTGCCTAAGAGCCTGGGAGTTTATCGAAGAGAGAAAGGGGCACTTCCACCTCCCTTCCACTCTCCACCCAGAGCACAGGGAGGCTGTTATTCTACACCAAGGGAAGCACAGGCATTTTAAAGATATGAATTAGGGTTTCTCTCCTCTTCTATTTATCTTTAATTTCAAACCTAAGTACGATCTTAGAGTAGTTAAGATCTTCGGGTCCCAACTTCTTACTGAAGACAGGAAGGTGCAGAATTAGGAAAGTAAAATGTTCTAACATTAAATACAGGATTAAGAGAGCAAAGGGCCCTAACATTATTTATAGTTATTATCAAATGACTTTCTGAAATAGGATGGGAAGGGTTGTGGATTGGAATAAATGGAAAACAATAGAAGGAACCATCATTAAAATGTAACCACAAAAGACTCATCAAGCCAATTGTTTTGCAAAATTCTTGTCTTTCTCCTTCTTTACAATGCTTCCCAAACTTGCTGAAATTGAATATATATATATGTTCACATACATACATATACATATACATCTTTTTCTTTTTTTTCTTCTCTCTCTCCCTCCCTTCCTCTCATTTATTTATCTAATATTGGATAGGGAAAAGCTTTGGAAATGAAAATCCCAAATTTCCTAAAGAGATTTGGAATTGCGTTATAAGATCTTGAGGGGACATCTGGTAACAGTAAATTCCTCTGGGTTTTACCTGCTTATAAAACGGCAATCTGTCCAAAAGTTGGAAAGCTTATACCTTTATTTATATTCATCAAAGAGATAGCCTTATTTCTTATTTTGCCCTGATAATGCCCCAATGTTACCTCTTCTTATGTGCATTTTGCAAACAAATCAATGATATTTTATTTCTTAAAATTAAATTGTATTTGTACATACAAATGCTAAAGCTCTCACAAAATCCTGGGATTGATTTTTCTTCCTAGGGATCTAAATAGCTGAAGTGTGTGTGTTTAAAACATTTTTAAAAACAAGTTATAATTATTTCCCTGTGACAATATCAATATTGATTTAAAAATCCAAGAGCTTATTTTAGTAATCATTACAGATCTAGATGCCTATATCCTAAAGTGTACATTAAACGTTGTTAACATAAAAGTAGATAGCTAGCAAAAATATCAGTGTGATTTGTTAGCTAGACCTCCAAACCATCAATACTGCAATGTGGCCACAAACCCAAGGTTCTCTAAGTGCTGGGTAAACCAACACAACCTTGATTCTCTGTGATTTCCCCTATGCCCAGGAATAGGGAACATCTCTAAACCCAAAACCTTTTCTATAAATCCAAATTTGGAGGACTAGAACCACCACAAGTGTGTATTTTCTAAGACAACAAAAGGAGAAATAAGGAGAAGCTGGATGACTTAACATGAATTTCTGTATGTTTATGCCCCTCTGTGGCTGTTCGAATCTTTAGCGTATAGGTGATCTCTGCCTGTTTGGGCGACTGCCATGAACATGGAGGGAACATTCTCAGAGCGTAAAGAGGAGCTGTTCGGCTTCCAAAGTTTCTAATTACTTATATTGGAGCTACCTTTCTGTTTTCACAAAGCACCTTTGTGTTGAGTTCCTATTTTTTAATAGGGCTTTCTAAGATTTAATTATATTATTCTGTTGATTTTACAAGACATTTTTAAACATTTAATACTGGTAAGTGTGAGCAATATTATCTCATCTGGATTGTCCAGGCAATTGTCATTGTCTGAAAATAAATAAGAGGGAAATTTGCATAGCAATAAGCGCACATACACAAAAATCACTGCCATTTATCACCACCACAAATGAGTCCGTTGTTAGCATAGGATGAGGAAGTAGGAGTCATCACCCCTGATACTGAAAGGCAAACAAAGAGCTGGCATGTTAGCAAGGGTAATATTTATGAATGAAATTCTCTTAATAGTTCTGGATATGGACAATTTCAGAGCGCATTTGAGAAAACATCCCAAGGATATCAATGTTTATTTCATAATTGTTTTGGAACTCAATAGAGTTTGGTGCTAACGCTTTTATAAATAAAGAATTAACCTGAGCAAATAGTTGTCGCTGTTAATAACTCTAACCACTTGAAACCCTTTTCAGCAATGAGAGACATTAGAGATAAAATGCACGTTTTCCCCTCAAAGGCAAATTTCAGAAGTTCAGGCCAGTGATGCGAAAGTTGAGGAAGAGGTGTAGCAATACAAGTATTAGTTGTGCTGTCAGGGTCTTACGTGGCTTGCGGGGTACCCAAGTCACAGAGGCTGGAAGCAGGTGGACTTTTTCAGCAGCACTGCCGTCTCAGTGGGAAGGACCGTGACGCCTGTTCTTGCTGGGAAAGAGGAAATGTGAGAACATTTTATTCCAGTGCTTACTCATAAAAATGCCATGTTGCTCTACACTCTTCTATAGTCTACCTGGAGACTCTGTGGCCAGTTCATCTTCTCTTTCACCTTTAAATCCCTTCAAGCTCAGATGTTCATAAGCTGTGGGACCACCTCTAACACAGACAAAACTTGTATAAAAGGTGAAGGAAGATACCTGCTGGTTCTTAAAGGCATATAAGTTTCTGAGTCTACGTGGGCAAATGTTGTGGGGGTTTTTTTCCCACCAGGGTCAGCCTCGTGCATATATTCCAAGCACATATTGTCTCACGATTTTCCTTGCTACCCAAATTGTAGTCCACAGACTAACAGCATCCGCATTATCCAGGAACTCATTAGAACTGCAGAACCTTGGGCCCCATCTGAGACACTGGATCAGAATTTTCATTTTAATAAAATGCATATTACATGCATCCATGCATTGTAAATTTCGAGAAGCATTAGTCTTCTCACTCTCTAGAGCCTCTACACTTAACTGTTTCGGCCACTAAAACTCAACTTAATTTTCTACTATGGACCTTCACATGCCAGTTACCACAAGCTTGGTTTCCTTTGGACCAAGTGACTGCAGGGAAATGCACATTGGTTTAAAAGCATGGAGCAAGTCTTCCTTGTTAGTCTTCTACCTGACTAATAGAACCCTTCCACTATCCACATACATCTAAACCTTAATTTTTTGTAACCTCTTGAAGGCATGCCCAGGAGGTGTTGCGGTCAAGAGAACATAGTTCATACACTAACAAATAATTTCAACATAGATTAAATTTATAATTGTATTTCTCAAATATCATGAAGTATTTATTTTTTAAAATTCTCCCTTTCTCTCACATTTACTATCTTCCTATATCATGGTACCCTCACTCTTCCAGAAAAGCGCCTCCTCAAAAGCTCAACCTAAAACTTCTTCCGTAGTCCTCGGCTGCCTATTGTTTCTTATTCTAGCCTTTTTTCCCTTTTCCCTCAGTTCTGCATCTTGAAAGACAAGCAAACCAGGTGGCCACGATGGAAACTTTCTCAAAGGGAATGAGTAGGGGGAGGAACTGAATGAACAGAGGCCACAGAGCAGAGAAAGCGTGGGAACACCGTCTGTTAATAACATTCTGCCTGTCCCGTGTTCCCTTTCCTGTCTGTATTTCTCTCTAATAGATGTTTTATGGCAGACAACTAGCACTCATCTGATTTCAGTTCTCATCAGATTTCAGTAATCCATTTCTTCCTGAGCATTCAGCTAGAAGACACTTTCCAGCTTCCTTGATTCTAGGTGGGGACATGTGATTAGTTTCCACCAGTGAAATGTGAGCCCAGTGGTGGTGTCTGTCACCTTAGGACCGAGGCATCTATGAGTGGATGGGCCTTCTCTCTTTTATTAGGGGTTAAATGTAGAGGATCTAGTGGAAAACTCCCAAGTCCTGGGGCAATGGTCCTTAACCAAGGGTGGGGGAAGAAGGTGTTGGAAGGGTAGTAGGTGCTTTTGACCCCCAGAAGTCATTTGACAATAGCTGGAGACATTTCAGATTGTTATAACTGAGGGATGTTACGAGAGTCTTGTGGGTCAAGGTCAGAGATGCTGCTAAGCATCTTGCAGTGCACGGGATGGTCCCTGGTGATAAAGAATGTCCTGGCCAAAATGTCAACAGTGCTGAGTTTGAGAAGCCCTGTTCTAAGGGGTGGTGGGGACACTAGATGGAAGGAGCCTGGCTTCCTCATGGAGCACCCCAGGACCCGACTACTGTCATGCATGGGACTGCGAACAGGAGTGAGAAATAAAGTTTTTGAGAGTGGAGACATTGAGATGTGAAGGTTGTCTGTTTTAGCAGCGAGCCCACCCTTCCTGATAATACATAGGTCTACCTGGAACTGATACTCAGGGTGGTTCTGGTGGTCTTCTGTGCAGACCCACCTAAGCAAGCTTTATTGGACTGGTCCATCTTACTCAGAGACCTTGAAATAAGCTGAGCATTGTTATGAAAGTTGCATTTTTCAGTTAGAAACAATAGACCTTTACCAGTGTCATGCGTTTATGTCACTACGTATCAGAGCCGACACGGGCTGAAAGCAGGTACTGTGGCTATTACCGAATCAAGGCACCACAGCAATCTCTCTGTACTCTGCACCCCACCCTTAGATGAGTATGAGGCAAATGGGCCCCAATTACCTGAGTGAAGAGGCTTGATTTGGGATTCATGTCATGGTACCACCTCCACTTCAGTCCTTTTTCAAATAAAAGAAGGAATAGTCTTCTATGAATGGAGTCTTAAAATATCATTTTGATTTTATAAACATCATAGACAACTGAAAGAGAAGCCACATTATTAACAAGCTCCTGTGGTCTGGAAAATAAAAAGTAACCGCCTTGCTGCAGTCTGATTGCAAATGATGGTTGTGACACCAAATTGACTCCTCATTCATAGACATGAGGAAGCTGACACTGAGTTGGCAGGTGACCTGCCCAAGCAGAACGGAGGCAAAAACTCACATTGCTCAGCAGCCTTTGTTGCCTTCTGCCTCCTGGCTGCTGTTGGAAGCCACATTCCCAGTGTCACGTTTGTGCTCCATCTTTTTCAAAGTGTTTTGCTGTTCCACGAGGCAATTAGAGGATGAGGCTCTGAAGTATCATATTGATCTTCCCTGTTCAGATGTATAATTAGCTGTTAACATTTCATTATAATCAAGGTTAACCCAGGTTTCTCATGACCCTTGACTCACGAAGTTCCTAGACCTCTGGATACTGTGAGTTAATTAATTTTGCTGTCTGATGTGAACATGTAAAATATGAAACCTGGAGTCTTGATAGGAAGATAATCACTTTATTTTCCATACTAAGTAAGCTTTATCAGGAACACAACAGAGAAGCGGCTTTACCAAGCAGTTCTTTCTAGTCCCAGTAGAGAGGCAATAGGGTTGTAAATAAATGCTAAAAGAAGTGTTATATTTAGCTATGTCTGAATATAACTCTTGAGTGTCATTCTTATTGAAGGAAAAAGATGCTAATTACTCGAAAGAGAAAGACCCTGATGCATTACTTTGACCATGAACAGAGTCATGGACATGCTCAGGTACTAACACAAGCCTCACTTAGTCTCTCACCCCCCAAGCCGGGTCCTACTCTCGGCTCCTCAAAAGGGCAGAGCAGATGGCAACGAGTAACTCACGGGGAGGGAATCAAGTGATGGATTTTTTTTTAAATCATCACCCAAGGATATTTTCCATTGCTCTTCAGAGAGTGGCAGGCAGAAGAAAGAGAGAGAGAGACATCAATGTGAGAGAGACACATCGATTAGTTGCCTCCCTCACATACCCTAATCAGGGCCGGGGATCGAGCCTGCGACTGAGGTACCTGCCCTTGGCCGAAATCAAACCCGGGACCCTTCAGTCTGCAGGTTGACACTCTAACCACTGACCCAAACTGACTAGGGCTCAAATGATGAATTATGGACAGACTACTACACAATGTGTCCTTTAAATTCGGAGGTAAAACTATGAAGTGAGAAGGAAGGGCTCTTCCAGTCCTGTCCACACAGTGTGCAGGGATAGACTTCCAACACAGGCAGCCGCAGCTGTGTTCTCAGCATCTCTCAGTTTGGAGCTTTGCTTCCCCCTAAGAAGGCTTAAAGCCTCCAGTGGAAAAGGACCTCATTCTTTTTTATTTTATTTTATTTTATTTTATTTTATTTTATTTTATTTTATTTTATTTTATTTTATTTTATTTTATTTTATTTTATTTTATTTTTATTTTATTTTATTTTATTTTATTATTTTATTTTATTTTATTTTATTTTATTTTTTATTTTATTATTTTATTTTATTTTATTTTATTTTTTTTATTTATGCAGGACAAACTGTTCTGTTGATAACTTGCCTCCACTAGCTTTGCAATTATAGTTCCCCATTTCAAGTGAACTTTTCCCCCATTTGTACTTCTTATTGCAAACTCACACTCAAAATATTCCTCCCATTGAATGAAGGGACATACTCCTTCAGAAGGACCCTGGGCCCAATCTACTGAAGTGGGTCAAGGGCAAAAAGGGATTTAAGGAAAGCCAATTGGATGCATTTCAATGTCATTGGTGATGATGGGCTTCCTGAAAACGGACAAAACTGGGGAAGACTCAACATCATGTTTGGTAGGTTTAAGTTTTATAGCCTTATAGAAAGTGGTCCCGCTGAGGACATGGCAAGAGGCTATATCTAAATGAAGGATATGTTTGATTGGCAAATCAGTGCATGTTTAGAGGGTGGGAACAGTTGCTTAAGAAAACAAACATCTTGGTGCTTAGCTATTATTGGCTAAAGATCTTATTTAATTTTCCATCTGTACTCTCCTTTCCTCCATCCATCCTTCACTTCTAGAATGCCTTCTATGGAAACTTTCCTGGTGTCATTCTCCTAACGTATGCATCCGTTACATATGTTCACCACTCTGTGGACTCCTGGAGAACTTGGTCTGGAGCTCTGCCTCGGGAATCAGACCCATTTATTTTGAATTCCAGTTCTACCACTTAGTGACCATATGTTCTTGGACAAACTATTTCACTTTCCTGAGTTGTTTTCTCATCTGCAGAATGTGGATAATAATAGCATCTACTTTATAGACTTTTTGTGTGAATTAAAATAAGGCATGTGTGCAAAATGCTTAGCAACTGGCCTGGCACATAGAAAGTGCTCTAGAGACAATAATCATTGGTGGCTTTGCTTATGGTTAGTACTGTTGTAATTATTCCTGTTGTAATTATTGCAGCTCTACGTTCAGAAATGTACCTGGAACCCAGCCATGCTGACTTCTCTCTTGGCTGCCATCCTAGTTCAGCCACTGTTGTCCCTCTCCTGGACTACTGCAGTATCCTCCTGCACTGTCTTCCAGCTTTCACCCTTTCTTACCTGTTTCCCATACAGAAGCCAGAGTGATCTTTTGAAATTTGCTTTTATTAGATCATATGTCTCCCCTGCTGAAAACTTGCACTGCAACTAGAGGAAAGTCCATACTCCTTCCCTAAGTCCTTGGCCTTGCCTTGGCCTCTGCCCATCTCCTCAACTGTGCCTCTCAGTGCTCTCTCTTTGGCTCACTGTGACTCAGTCATTTGGCCCTCCTGTCCCTCAATCCTGTGTATTCCTACCTGGGGGCCTTCATATGTGCCTTCTCTTGCCTGGAGAGCTCCATTCCAGGTATATGCATGCCCACACCTTCCTATTGCTGAGTAACCCCTCAGAAAGGCACTTCCTGACCATCTCATTAAATAATAAGTTGGGCTGTATGAAATCTCTGGTACTTGACTATTCTTGATCTATAATAATGGCAACTTTATAGGATTCAACCTAAGAAATCTCCCCAACACTCCTTCATCCCATCACTAGATCGTCCGTCCAATTTTTACTTTAAATATTGGACATTATATCATTTGCAATTATGTGTGTATGTTGAGAATAACAAGAATTCTCATTAAAAAACCGAAACTGTAAGCTTCAAGGGGGCAGGTACTGAGTCTTCCTTCTTCATTTCTATATGCTCAGCACCCAGTAGATCCTCTGCAGATATTTGTCAGATGTATGAATGAAGAAATGAATGATACCAGGCTTGGTATGCCATCTTCCAGAGGGCTAATTGAGTTCTTTTATTCCATATCTTATTTTGTCAATATAATACCTATACATCATGTAGGTCTGAATTTGTCAGGAATGCAAATATGTTCCATCTCATATAACAACTCTTGTAAATGGGCATTGCCCATTGATGCACTATGTTGAGAAGGATCCTGAAGTTGCATTCAGACTCAGCAGAAAGATACCATGATTGATTAGCTGCAGGATCTTTCAGGGATGAAGCATTTGCCATTACAACTCTGAGGAATTTGATTGTATGTGGGAATATTTGTCAGTGCACATTGGGACAGGATCTCAACTTCCTTCATCCAATAACAAGTTCGTGGTGCTTTCTTGTTTCTGTGAAGTAGCCCCATCTTCTTACACATGTACTACTTAGGTCACTTATTGGTATCCAGTAACTTCTATGTAACTTATTTGAAAAACTTTCAATAGTATTTTTGTGCTTGCTGATTTTTCAGTTTACCTAAAAGCCATAAAATATTCTAAATAAGTCTCCCGATAATTTTTATATGACCTCCTAAAATTCATTTTAAAAATTAGACACTTTATGCAAGACTATATTATTAAGATAGATGCATCAGATAGGACACCAGGGAGGTTTAGTAAACTTCTGTAGGCAGGCATGTTTGCTTAATAGCTTCCAGAGACTACCCTTAGGTTTCCTAGAATAAATAAAAGGTTAAAGGTACAGTCGTGGAGAAAATATATCATTGTGTACTTCCTGTTGGCTAATTTTGTTTAATTTCCATCAACTATGGGAAAATGCTGGAAAATATATGAATAGATTAAAACATTGACTCAGTGATTAGATCTGTTTGAGTCCAATAGACACCCAATGAAATAGACTTGGCCTCGTTCATCATGCTTCAGACAGATGTCTTTAAGATTTATTGTCCCCTTGCTTCTGATGACCGAGTAAGTTGGGTCCAGGGAAGGAGCTAGTCACAAACACTCTGAAAACATTGCCTGCCAGGTGTGCTCTGGTGCCATATTTTAAATGAGTTGTTCCAGCATACCCCTCTCGGCTCCTGTCCAAATTCTGTCACATTCACTGGACAAAAGGGTCAGATGGATAACCTGCCTTCCTCCCTCATTTCTTTGCAGGAACTTCTGTCTCCATCAGATTCCCATGCACCTTTCCCCAGCCACACTACATGCCTCCCCTCTTCACCTCCACCTTGCAAGAAACCTTCCTTCATACTTCATCTAAGATCTAACCCCACCTAACCATTTAGTGTGATCCGTTTCAAGTAAACACAATTTCTCTGTCTCTTCAGTTACTCAGTAATGCTCATTTGTTTAACTGGCTAGAATGTGAAAAGCCTTCCTCTGCGAAAAGTGACCTCCTTTTTCTTTGGGTTGTCTATAGACCACCTATTTCATTTTTTGCCTATTTCATACTGCTATCTTGCAACACTGCTTCTATTTTGTAATTTAATACAGGAGGAAACTGGTTGAATGAGATGCTGGTGAAAATAGAGGCCCCTGCAACACTCAGAATCAGGGGATCACCAGGACAGATACACTGACTTTCCTAAATCCAGAAGGGTGTATGTGAGTGTGTGTGTGTGCACACATGCGTATTTGCTGGACTTTGAAAATAAAAGTGTATACTTTTAGGCAGGTGCATTCTTTTGCTGTCCTAATAGATATGATTTCAGAGTCATCACACCAATTTAATATTTACTGAGTGTCCAGCATGAAATTCTAGAGTGTTTAGTATAAAAAAAGTTAAAATCCAGTATTTCTTTTTGTATGGCCTCAGCCTACCAACACCTTTTTTTTTTCTCTAGAGCAATGTGGTCATACACCCATTCAAAACAACATTCCCATTTCACTGGGCCTATTTGGGGAAACAAATTTTCCCTCTGATTACAAAGCTACTATCTGTTCATTACAGAAAACTTGTCCAATATCTAAAACCACACAGGTAAGATCTAACAACACATACATAATCTTACCACCAAAACAGTTCTCTTCTTTCTGTTGTTTACATTTGGTGTTTGCTCTTCCATGGTTTTTTAATATAATATTATGCTTTTCACATAATGTTGTTACTTGATTAAAAAAAATATATATATATATATATATATATATATATATATATATATATATATATATATATATATATATAAGTAAATGATCTAGCAGGGTGTTCTAGATGATTAAAAACTGCGAGTTTGTCTGATTATTAAAATGATGGGCACCTGAGTCTCAGGTGTCTGCTTTCAGGAGCTGATGTGATGGGGAGAAGTCCGCCTCAGTGCTGGGGCTGAGCAAGAAAATAGGGAAAGGGAGAGTCCTGGATGCTTTGAAGCTTTGACGTGTAGGAAGTCCTTCCCTGTCCTTAGGTTGCAAAATAGTTTACTGCATGGTCTTCTGTTAATAGTACAGTTTTTAAGTTTCACATGTAATCCATCTGGTATTCACTCTGTATGTGGTATTGGGGAGGGATTCTGCTCTTTCTCCCCATTTAGTGGACAAGTCTCCAACCACCAACCACTAAACAACTCCTCACCCTCTCCCAGCTGACCCGTGAGGCCACATTGGTCATCTGGGATGATCCGTGTATGTATATGGACCTGTCTCTAAGCTCTCTTCTTGGCCAATTTGTCTGTTCTTGTACCAATATTATAATGTAGTGATGAAGTCTTCTATGTTTTTTTAGTTAAGTTTAAGACTCTTCTCCATAAGGGTCTAATGTATTTTTGTCCAGTGTTTTATTATAAAATTTTCAGACATAGAGAACAGTTATTAAAATTTTATAGTGACCATTTATATATCACCACCTAGATCTTAACATCAACATTTTATTTTACTTATTTTATCACATACCTACCCATCTATCCATCCTTCTATCCATGCACTACTCTGTCTCATTTTGGGTGCATTTTAGAGTAAGTTATAGACATCAGTATATGTCCCCATAAGTATTTTAGTATGTATATCCTTAAATAGAATTCAAATTATTTATAGTTGTTTTTTTATGACTTCATTTATATAAACTTCCAAATGGGCTAAAGTTATCCACAGTGGAAAAACTCATAGTAATGGAATCATGCAGTGTTTACTGTTTTGTGTAAAGCTTCTTTCATGCGGCTTAATGTTTTTTTAAGATTCATCCATAGTGTTGCACGTACCAGTAGTTGTTCATTATTGTAGAGCTGTATTCCATTGTATGAATTTACCAGCTTGTTTTTTCATTCTCTCGTTAATGGACACAGACTGTTTTCAGTTTGGAGCTTTTATGAATAAAGCTGTTATGAACATTCCTCCCCTTGTCATTTGGTGAACACATGTTTTCATTTCTCTAGGAGTGGAATCGCTGGGGTACGAGTGTATATTTATTTTACTATTTTTTTTAACTGCCAGAACTTTTCCTAAAGTGGTTGTATCATTTTATATTTCCACCAAAAATTAATGAGAGTTTCAGTTGTTCCACAACCTCAACACACGTAAGTTTGACATTAAAGGAATGATAACTAGCCATTCTATCAGTGTGTAGTCATATCTCACTGTGGTTTTAATTTCCATTTTCCTGATGACCAGTGATGCAGAACATTTTTTTTATATTGTTTATTGACTATGTATGTATCTTCTGTTGTGAAAGATCAGCTTAAATATCTTGTCTATGTTTCCTTTAATCTGGATAGGAGATTTCCCCTGAACGGAGTATCCTGGGTAGGAAGCTGTTTGCTTTCAGCATTTATGATGACATTGCCTTTTCCTCTGGCTTCCTTCAGTCCCCGTAAAAAGTGAGGGATTGGTCTCAACAAGTGTCTTTTTCTTCTAGATGATTTAAAGATGTTTCTCTTATCTTTGTTTTCAGCACTTTAACTGAGCTATGTCATTGTATGTATTCTGAGGGTTCTTAGAGTTTCTTGAATTTATAGCTTGATGTTTTTACAGTTTGGGAAATATTTTGGCCAATGTCTTTTTAAATAGTCTTTCTGCCCCCACTGAAAACTAAAATTCTCGCTTCATCTATTTCTTCCTGATGTTCCACAAGTGTTGTCTGAGATAGTTTGAGGGTATATTTAGGGATGTGTGTAAGTGAGTGTCATGTCTTCTTGTTCTATTGTTTCACTTACCAGACAACCCTTTGGATGTTTTTAATTTATATTCCCTATTGTCAGATAGTTAAGATTTCTTTTACTTCAAATTTACCTTTTTTCAACTTTTTTTGAAGCATTTTATAACTTATTCTGAAGAAAATAGTCTATTCAGTACAAAAATGTAGATGTCTTAATAGGAAGGGGGGAGGGAGAGCGTAACTCTATCCATCATTGTTCTGTATCTCTTTTGTTCTAAGCAGCCTCTTGCAGACGATATACTGTTTTGATTCTGTTAAATTCAACCTGAGAACTTCTGTTTTTTAATATGTAAGTCTAACCTGTTTATATTTATTGGTTACTATAACATTAGGAATTATTTCTGCCATGCTTTTCCATGTACTCCATTTTTATTTTCTCTATTATTATTATTATTATTGTTATTATTATTATTATTATTTTGCTTTTTCCTGTCCTGTTTTCATTTAGATAGATTGGGTTTTCTTCTGATGGTTTAAAAGCTAAACATTCTATTTTTGTCCTTATGTGTCTTTAATCTAAAATTGTTCATAGTTATTTACCACTATTGATTTTTTAAAAACTTAATAATATCTTCATATTCCCACTAAGAAGTAAGTATTTCTGCACGTTCTTGTGTCCACCTGGTTCCCTCATTCCTCCGGCCTTCTCTTCCACCAAGTTACTGTCGTCTAGACTTCTAGTCATGGATTGTAATGGATATTGTCCTTCCCCCATGTTTTCTCTTTTTTATCATCCTGTCACCTCCGACAGTGCCCTGTTGGTACCAGGGGCCCGACTGCTGCTGCTGCCTTACTGAAAAAGGAGCAGGCAAGGGCCGTCTCAGGGCACCTCGCGGAGGAGGTGAGAGCAGAGCCCAGTCCCTCCCACCCACGCTGCGGCGCTGCTCCTGCCAGCCACCTGCCCTCCGCATGCATCAGTTTGAAACAATCCTCGGGCACCTCAGGGGTTTTCTCACTTTTTACAAGTTCCTGGAGTCCGCCTTTCCTCTAGCTTCTCCGGCTTCTCTAGCGCTGAGCCTAGGAAGAAGCCTGCCCCAGGTGCTTTATGAGGACCGGTCTGAGGGTCCTGCTTCCTAACAGAGGGGCCCCCTCCTCTGTAAAGGAGGGGCCGGGGGGGGGGCAGAGCCTCCCCGGGCCGCCTGCGGGCTCCGCGGGCGTTGGGGAGGATTCCTTGGGCCTCGCAGAATTCCTGTCCTAGAGGCACTGGACCCAGGGCATTGGTGAAGTAGCTGCTCAACTAATTTAGGGGATGGCAACAACAGAAACATAAGAATGGAAACATATTGACAACCCTGAATGTTTCCTGAATATGTGAGAATCCTCCTGGGAATTCCCTTCCAAAAACCTGAGGGAAGTGGGGAAGTCCAATGGGGGCGAATGGTAGTGGGTGTGGACGGATATTTCCTTGGAATTTCTGCAGCCGTGCAGGTTGGGGCTATCAAGCCGTACAGTTTGAACACTGTTATATCATCAGCACTAGTTCAACAAGGGGAGCCCCTGCTTGACTGTCTTTCAGGACAGATTTGCTTGTATAGTCCTCTGTGTGTGCAACTCCTTCTGTTTCTCAAGGCCACAACAGTTGTATGTCAATTGTTTTCTAAATGTCTTGTCTGAAAGACACATTCCTGGCTACAGACACTGGGTAAAACAAAGCACCTGAACAAGGGGCTTCAGCATTTAGAACACTGTTGAAGGAAAAAGCAACGCGTGAGTGACAGGTAGTGTGAAAGGTTGTAATTAAATGCAGGTCCTGCAGTGCTGCTCTGGATCCGCTCCGCAGGGAAAGGAGTCATGAGAGGCTCAGGTGTTTCCCGCAGCCCTTGACTCTGCGAAGTAGACACACATTCAGACTGACAGAGAACAGTGTAGAGTATGGTACAGAGCAGAGCAGTTTCAAAGCTGCTCCTCCTGACGATCGCAGAGTTGGGAGGGACACACTTTCTCATAAGGGAGGCTGGGAAAGAATACACAGATGTAGTATCTGAAGATTTTGGTGGGGTGGCATGCTTCCACTTTAACAGCCTGGACACCCCTCCTGCCCTAGGCCTGGGCACCAGCCATCCCTTGGAAACCACATACATGAAGTACCCAGCAGCACTTGCTTTGCTCATTAAGAGGCATGGTATGAGGCCGCCTGCCCCATGTGTTTTGCAGCCCTTACCCAAGATATGGCTTTCCATTAGCATGACTGATGGACTAGCTGCCAGATGTGGGACTCTGCAGTTGGAAGGCCAAAGGCAAAATGCCCCCTCCCGTCAGCCCATTAGCACAGGCAAGGGTCTGTCCATCACTGACCTCCTGGTCCCAGAGGGAGTGATGTTTGGATGAGTGGCTATCCCCCAGGCAGGTCGTGTCACTAATGAACCCTGATTGCTACGAGACACCTGAGACCCAGGATCAGGAGGTCATCCCAGAAAGATGGCACTCAGAACTTGGTCCGAAGTCAGTAGAGATGAAAAAGTAGAGCGGTGTGACAGAGAAAGATAGAACTGCAGCCAAAACGCCTGACTCTCAAGCTCCCCAAGGACTGCTGGCCTTGACCTCTACACAGGGAGTTCTGCTACCCTGTTACCTTAGAAAGAAGGCTCTGTGTTTGAGAACGTTGGCAGTAAAAAAATCATAGATCTGAAAGAATATGCTGAGAACTGCTGGTCCCAACTCTGAGGTCCAGAGAGGAAGGTGACTTGTCCAACATCACCCAGTGGTGAGAGGCAAGGTCTTGATGTTCCATTCGGCCAGCCATTCAAACATCGTGATGCTGTGGGGAGTGAGCACAGCTGTGCCTCACAAGAGCTGAGAAAGCTCTCCTCGTGGATCCCATCAATTTTTCCCTTTTAGATTAGCACTCTGAAAGCGTGAGAGCAAAGCCTTGCAGTTAATCCCAGTGCTCCTGGGGTCGCTTGGCTCCGTACAGGCATCCCCACCGCCTCACCTACTTCATCTCTTTCTCGGTCACTTCTGGGCTCTTCTTTCAGCCTTCCCCACCCTCTCTGAAATCTGCCCCGGTCATCTGTTCCGACCTCTTCTTCCTGCTGTGATGGGATGATATGAGTCAGGGAAGGTGGGGGAGTGGGAAGTGGGCAGAGGTAACCTCAGCAGCACCACCATGAGGCTTGGACTAGTGCAGTCCTCAGCACTTGGCCTCCCTCAGCTGCAGGCGCCTGCTGCCTCTCACGGGGGAGCCCGTATTTGGATCCCTTCTAGTACCATGCAATGAATCGCACCTGATAACAGACAGGGTCATCATTTTTTAAAACTGAAAGATCTTGGTACCTAGAGGAGGAAAACTGTAAATCCTCAAAAGGTAATTAATGTAGAACATAGGCTTCAACTGTCAGCTATTTAATTCTAAGCGAAGCTAAACCCTTGTTAAACCAAGGGTAGTATTTAGAGAGACTGTCCACTGCAGTGCAGCTATCTAAAATTGCAGTTGCACTGCTTGCTGAGGGCCAGCCAAGTCGCAGGAAAGGCTCTGACCTGCAGCACGTTTCAGACTTTTCCGGGAAGCTTCTGAGGTGCAGCTCTTACTCTGGCTGGTCAGTGACTAAGGCACAGTCTCCTTCCCACCCTTCATTTTCTTAGTCATGTAATAAGCGAAGACTTATTTCATGTCTGGGTCGGTGAATCTCAGCCTTTATCAGAATCATCTGGTGGACAGTCCCACTCTGAGTATTTATCTGAAGGAAACAAAATCACTATCTCGAAGAAATAGCTGCACCGCCGTGTTCATTGCCACATTATTTACAGTCACCAAGATGTGAAAACAACCTAAGTGTCCATGGATGGATACTTGGATAAAGATAGGTGATTTTGTATATATATATATAAAATAAAATATTGTTCAGCCACAAAGAAAGAAAATCCTGCCATTTGAGACATCATGGATAAAACTGGAGGGCATTATGCCAAGTAAAATAAGACAGAGAAAGACAAATACTGTATGAGCTCACTTCTATGTGAACTCTTTAAAAAAAAACTGAATTCATTCATAGATACAGAGAGCAAATTTGTGATTGCTGGAGGTGGAGTGGAGGATGGGAAAATGGGTGAAGGTAGTCAGAGGTACAAACTTCCAGTTATAAGATAATTAAGTTCTGAGAGTGGAATATACAGCATGGTGACTAAACAATACGGTTCTGTATATTTGAAAGTTGCTAAGAGAGTAGATTTTAAAAGTTCTCATCACACAAAAAATTGTAACTGTGAGGGGATAGGTGTGTTAACTAACCTTGTTGTGGTAATAATTTTGCAATATATACAAATATGAAATAATTATGTTGTGTATCTTAAACTTACACCATATATAAGTAAATTATACATCAATAAAGCTGGAGGCAGGGTGGAGAGGAGAACACCTGAAGTGCTTGTTAAATCACAGATTGCTGTGCACCATCCTCAGGTCTGGGGAGGGGTCTGAGAATGTGCCTTTCTAACAAATTCCCAGGTAGAGCTGATGCTGCAGGCATGGTGCTCACACTTTGAGAATCACTGATATGGAAGCTGAGCACTAAATATTTAAATATAGATTTGTCTTAGTTTTATTTCTCTCAGGAGCTGAAACTGAGGCAAAGATCTCTGGGCAGGACATTTAGTTGAAAGACAACCCCAGGAAGCCTTGGAAGGGGAATGGGGAACAGAGAGGTAAGGAAAGGAAGAAATTAAAGGTCATATCAGTGAGCTCCTAACGCCACCTGGGACAAAATTCCACTGGGGTGGCCTGAGACATAGTGTAGAACATGCCTCTGAGTCTCCCAACCAGGGGGATCTGGGTGTTACTTCTGCCAGCCATTGTCTGTGGGTTTTACCTGCCCTGCACTGTGGCCCAGGCAGGGAAGGTGCAGGTCAGAGAATGGCCACCATAGGCCAAGGGTTGGTGCCTGGAGCCAGCAGGGCCTTGGACAGGTCACTGACAGGCATTGACACACAGGTCTCCTAGTAACTTATGTTCCATTTGGGGAAATAAATTATGTACACAATAATTTTTAATAGTTCCAGACAGAGAATGTTAAAATTTCAAAGTGAATTGCCATGTTAAAACTTTCCTGTGTGAGTTTGGAGCATAGGGCCAAGTTTTATTTTTTGTGTCCAAGCTCTTTCATTCTCTAGGAAAGAAAGCCACCTTCCTTTGGCTCCAGACTTTTCCATTAGAAACTGGCCACCATGGAAACAGGACACCTGTTTCCAAAATTAGGACAGAAGCCAGGGAGCCCTCCCAACACGCCTCCCACCATGCAGATCACCACCTCCACAGTCATTACCACCACCGCCAGCCTATGAACACGTGTGTACACATACACACGTGCACACACACATGCGCATATCCATGCACACACACAGTTACTGGGATTGCTGAGCTACTCTCTTTTCTCTTTCTCCAGTGCCACGGGCGCCAAGGCTGGTCAGATCCCTCCAGCCATTGCTGTCCCCTCGCCCAGGAAATCTGGCCCCTGTGGAAGCCCAGCTCGTTCCTCTTCCCCGCCGCCCACCTTGATGCACACACAGTCTGAGTGGGGTCAAAAGATGGGGTTAGACTGAACTAAATTTTATCAGGCTTCTGAGCTTAAGACGGTGAGACCTTCAGACAAGATGCATGCCCTCTTAAACCTCAAATTTTTTATCAGTAAAAGTGGGAGAGTAGTCGCTCCCTCTTTGTGGAATTGTTGCAAGAATTAAATGCCTTAGACCAAATATTAGCCCCTAAAACAGTGAGTTCAATTTCACAGAGTTGTTGTAAAGATTAAATAAGATCATATGTCTATAAAGTGACCAATGCAATTCTCAGAGCCCAGTAGGCCCTTCAGAAGCAGTAGATGCTATAAATAATCACTACTCTGTGGGAGTAACTGAAATGAGTTTTTGCCCACACGTTGTGCTAAATTCAATGCTGGGGAATTCTGATTCTAAAAGTTCCTGCCCTCTTAGAGCTTACCCAAGCTAGGACCTGCTTCTGACTGTCGCCCAGAGTACGGGGGCTGCATTGGGTGTCCTTATGATAGTGGGCAGGGACCCCCCAGCACCCTCTTCACTGCCACCATCCTGCCTGAAGATAGTAATCCCTTGCTCATAATAAATATGCTTTGCTTTATGAACACACATTATAGCATGCTGTACTGAATTAAATAAACATTTCACTGTCTTTGCAGACCATGAAATTGCTCACATTTTAATCTGTTATATTATAGAAAGAGGCTTTTAATTTAATAGGTTCCATAAAAATAAGTAATTTATAAACTTGATTTCAAACTTTTTGAAGGCAGATGAAAGAGTAAAATGATGCGTTAGGAAAACTCCTCTAAGTCATAGTTTGGGGACTCAGTGCAGAAGGACTTGCAGCCCTGCCAGCAGATTGGTTCTGGAATTAGACTGCCTCCTCTGGGGGTGGCAGCTTCCTGTCCCAAGCGACACAAGATGAATTCCTCATGCACCTACAAATATATGTTTCTAATCCCTTTCCCAATACCAAATTAGAGACTTCCTGTAACCGCATTATAAAATCCAGAAATAAAAAATGTTATTGTATTCTTTCTGTGTCTCATCATGTGGCAAAAACATGATCAGTATCTGCTGAATTGCTAGAGGTCTCTGATACTAGGCATGAGATGCCTACACGTGTGTCTACATAGAAGCGATGGAGGGGGGTGGGGGGCATTTAGGCTTCTCTGACTCCTGGAAATTACTGCGTTCAAGTAATGGCTTAACAGAGCTTGTTCAAGGTATTAATTGCCAAAGGGAATCAAATATATTTTAAGGCATAACTTACAAATATTAAGTACACATATCTTAATGATATAGCTTGATGATTTTGTACCTATCTGTGCAGCCATCCACCTGATCAATATTTAGGAAATGTCCATCACCTTAGAAAGTTCTCTGAGGTCCCTTTCCTGTGAATACTACCACTCCACCCTCCCAGGTAACCACTATTTTGCCGTCGATCACATCTCATGGCTAAGAAGATGCCATACCAGGATTCAGTCTGTGCTCTTGGTTTTGGGGGCCGCCAAGGGGGGAGGTAGCAGGAGCCTCAAAAGGCGCCTCTGCCTTCCTGCTAAACTTGCCGTTCCTGGGCGAGGGCTGAGGCCCAAGGACTCATGTTTACAAAGTGGTGTGGCCTCATTTCTCTCTGTGGTCAGATATCAAATGAGCCTGATGGTAAGTTAACTTTTCTTGAAGACCTACAAGAAAAATGCCATCATTTATGTTGCTTATATATTTTTAACCTGTGTGAACTCAGATTTCAGTCTCTAACATCACACTAAAATTGGTTTTGCTGCTATGGGAGATAAATAAAAAAAAAGTGAGAAGGCCGTGTGAAATTACCTGGAAAATTCCCACACCAGCCATTCTGCAGCAGTGGTCTTCCACGTTGTTTAAAAGAACCTGGGCTAGGTACGTGGGCAGGTGGGTTTGGAAGGCCAAAGTTTTCCGAAATCAGTAGTTCTAATCCAGGTGAAGTTGGTGGAGTTTGCTTCCCTAAAATGGTGTATTAGTCAGGGTTCTCCAGAGAAACACAACCAAGAGTAGACATATATGGAAACTTATTATAAAGAATTGGCTCATGGGATTATGGGGCTGATATCCTGCACCCATGGTCTGCTAGCTGCAAACTGGAGCCCAGGAGAGCGATGGTGTAGTTCAGTCTGAATCTGAAGGCCTGAGAACCAGGGGAGCTGATGGTATAAATTCCTGTCCTAGGACAGGAGAAGACCAATGTCCCAGCTCAACAGGCAGGCGGAGAAGGAACTAATTCTCCCTTCTATCTTTTGTTCTATTCAGGGACTGGATGATGCCCACCCACATTGGGGGCAGCAATCTGCTCCATTGAGTCCACAGATTCAAATGCTAATCTCAACCAGAAACACCCTCACAGACACACCTAGAAATAATGTTTAAACATATCTGGACATCACTTGGTCCAACTGAGTTGGCATATACAATTAATCATCACAAACAGAATCTGCAGCAGGTATGGTCTGAGCAAGCAATATCACAGTTCTAGGACAAATAGAAAGATCTTTTGGTTTTTGCCAATACAGTATATGATACGATTTGTTTTTAAGTCATGGAGGAAGATCTGGCTTTTGTTCATCAACTTTTAGGCACCAAGTGCTTACACATATTCTCTTATTTAATCTTCACCCTGCCCTATAAGGGAGGGATTTTTATCTTCATTTTTCAGATGAGGAAGCTGAGGCTCAGAGAGGTTAAATAACTTTCCCATGGTCACGCAGCAGGGGTAGAGCTGCAATTTCATTCAGATCCATCTGACTTCAAAGTCAGGACTAAGTCCATTATACTATGCTGCCTCCCCCAAACAGAAGTTTCTGTTACACATTTAGATAAATTAAGGTTATTTGCTTTAAAAAAAGCATGACTGTTTAAAAAGCCAGAATGTCCCCTGATGTACAGTATGGATCAATGTTGTACAAAAATTATACCTAATACTCTCTGGACAACATTTATTATATTTACAAGGTACTTTCATCTACAAAAGAGCATGAATCTATGGACTCAAGGAACTGAACAACAGTATGCATTTAATTAGAAAATGAACAGCTTTTCACTAAGATTCTAAATGAAAAACAAAAACTCCAATTGTCTGGGCTCCAACTAATCAAGACCCCTAATTAACCAGGCCCCTTTTATACCTGCAGCAGCAAATTATGAAAAGGAAATAAAGAGACATTTCTACATGTCAGTTCCTGGAGCGTGTCAGGGTTCACTCCCATCCAGTCCAGCTCCTATGTCTACTAAATCTATGTGAATAATCTTTTAATTGGCATTCAGGAATGATAGCCAAGAATTACTGCTGAACTTTCTGTCCTTAGAGAAAGATTCCACTGTGTTCACTCCTCTGTACGTTAAAGGCAGGAGAATGGAGTCGTTCATTCTAGAAATGTTTCAATCATAGTGATAGAAGCAAAAGGATTTCTCACTTAACCCTCAGTTACTTAGAACATGGAACTCATCTAAATACGCCATTGCCCAAACGTTTATCTTAACCAAGGTTTTGCTGTGCTCCCAGACTTCTTGGTGGTTGTTTTTTAATTAATTGCATCCTTCTGGTGACGCTGACAAGTACAGAAGATGAGGCTGAGAGGCGGCTTGGCCTGAGTAGGCCTGAGCCCATAAACCAAAGGCTCCTTAGGTCAGAGTGGAGAATTGGAAGGAAGCCAAATGCAGCACCAATTAGCTCCCCAGAATCAGTCACCTGGCCTATGGGAGTTATTTTTAAGCTGGGGAAACACACATCCTCACATTTATTTGTGAGAAGCGTCATAAATGATCCCTTTGCGACTGAGGAGGGGACAGGGCTGGGCTGCCCCTCCCGCTGGTGATGGCTTACCCTCAGGGGAGCTCAAAGTCTAATATTTTGTTCCTGAGAGATTGGCTGTGTGGTTTTGCTGTTGCCATTTGTTTTGCCATCTAAAGTGCTAAATCTACTCACTTCTGGTTTGTAAAGTGAAGGAGGCATTTTGGTTTAAATTCCCTGAGGAATGAAAGCAGAAAGGAGGAGATGGGCAATGCATCAATCTCACACACCAAAAACAAATGTAATCTTGAGAGCCTAGGCTGGGGTGTGTGTGTGGTTCTGAGAGCCACTGACCGAGCGGTGTCCTTGGAATAATTAAAATGTATGACTCATTATACTTCTTGTTGAAGAGAATTTGCCCAGGGACTCAGGCATCTTGGGAAATTTCATCCTATCTTTCAGGCTACAGTAAGTAATTTAGGAGAGTCCTGAAACGGTAAGTTACTGAATCTATATGGCAAATTCAACAAAACCATGTCTTCAATATCCATATAACCAGATCTAATCACTCTTCAAAACCCAATTCAAAGGCACTTTCTCCTCTCCTCACCTCTTGTTAAAAGCAGTTTTTCCACCTCTAAACTTACTGGATAATTTATCTAGCTCAAGGGTTTGCATTCTTTTGCCTGGAGAAACGCTTCCCCAGTGACTCAATTTCAATTCTATAAAACAAAATGTGTATTATTAAAAGATATCTGAGTATTAGCTATTTTTTAATAGTAGTAAAAGCAGTAATATCTATGTATAACTTTATCCTAAAGTCATAAAGGATCAGCTTCCGAAAAATCAGGCAAAAATATTTCTAGAAAATGAAAGAGGGTATTCAATGTATTTGATATGAAGATCCGAACCCCCCAAATGACCTGGTCTGAATAATTCTTTTAAAAATGTTTCAGCCAGACCCCTTGTCATATTCTCCATAAGCCTTATCCTCTTGGATGTTTCTGCATATTCTGTTGAGTAATAAAGCTGAGCTAAGGAGTAACAGCTGCGTGTTTTTTAGTTGTTGTTCCTAATGACTTTCCTTGATGGCTGTCTGCGTCAGAGTTCTTTTCCAAATACAACGAAAATAAAACAAAAAAACCCGTAAAATTAAATCATGCTGGGCATTTCTAGGCCTGAATGTAAAAGATTGCTTCATTTTTCTTATATAGTTTACTAGCTTTCTAATCTTAATTAATGACTGTAGAAAGCTTCAGAATTTGTTGTTTTGTTTCTCTGGTCACATTGTGCCTGGGGCTTGATTCCCTTACTCAGGCACAGTTGTTATTATTTATTAATATTCATTGAACATCAGCAATGCACTTAGATGCCACTGGGAAACCAGATTTAGCTATGATCACTCTTCAGTGAATTCAACCTCTGAGAGCGACAGGATTGAACCCAAAGGAGGAGCCTGTTGCCTGAAAGCAAGGATGGCGTCAGGACAATTGCTTAGGATGGCACAGTGTGCCAAGCTGGCTCCGATGTCTGCAGGCCTATTTCCAGGTAGGCAAGTTGGTTATGCTTGGTTTCAGAGGCAGGTGTGAAGTAGTGAGGGGCAGAGAGGGTTTGGTGTGTGAACCACTCGAGGCACATTCTCTTAGGCAGCAGAAGAAATATATTCTCCAGACTTGCTGGGAAGAAAGACTTGAATCTATGAATTTAGTTGTATTGTATCTTGACCCTGGGTGTGACTGAGTGAATAAGAGACTGCAGAGGGGAAAGGAGAGGGAATGAGGGCTGACCCTTTGACAGAACTCAGAATGGGGGTTGAAACAAGATGAGGCGCCTTCAATGTCAAGGTTACATTTTGAAGGGATATTAGATAATAGCAAAAAGTCCGGGAAGGGGAACTTTTGTTTCTTAAAAAGTTTCTTTTTATTAAATTACAATTTTCAGTGAAATGTACAGATCTCAAGTATACAAGTTCAATGAGTTCTGACCGAGGCATATGTACATGTGACCCACATGCCTGTCAGGCTATAGATGATTCCACTACCCAGAAAGTTCCTTTGTGCCCCTAACTAGCCAATCACCACTCCCTACCCTCTTACCCACCTCAGAGGATACCACTGTTTTGATTTCTATCTCCATAATTTAGCTTTGCCTGTTCTTGACCTTCACATAGATGCAATCACATACTACCAGCCCTTTGATGTCTGTCTTCTTTCACTCGGCATGTTTTTGAGCACCACTGATGTCATTATATGTATTGGTCTTGTATAGTCTGAGTAGTACTCCACTATATTGCTTTACTGCACTTTTAAAATCCATTCTCCTTGTGATGGTCATTTTTTGTTTGTCTTTTTCAGTTTGGGCTAATATTAATAAAGCAGCTGTAAGCATTCTTAACAAGTCTCTCTTTTTTAATATATGATTTTGTTTCTCTTTGGCAACAACTAGGAGCAAAATTGCTGGGTATAATGTAGTTACATTTTCAGTGTTATAAGAAACTGCAGAGAGTTTTCCAAACTGGTTGTTCCATTTCACATCTGCTGGAAATGTATGAGAATTCTAGTTGTTTTGCATCTCATCTCTCCAACTTCGATATTGTCAGTCTTGTACATTTTCATTCCACTAATGACGTTGAATATTTTTTCATGTGCTGTTGGCTATTTCTCTGCCCATGTTTTGTTTTTGTTTTGTTTTTTTACTTTTTTTAATTGATGGGTTTTCTTCATATTATTAAGTTGTAAGTGTTCTTTATGTATTCTGTATACTAGTCCTTTGTCATAAACACCTAATAGGAATATTTTCTGGTAGTTTATGGTTTGTCAATTTATTTTCTTCATGATTCTTTCTTGTTGAGCAGAAGTTTTTAATTTTGATGAAGTCCAATTTATCACTTTTTTGGGGGATAGTCAATACTTTCTAGGCCCTGTCTAAAAAATCTTTGCTTACTTCAAGGTCACAAACATTCTCTAATGTGTTTTCTTCTAGAGACTTCTAGACTTAGATTTTATGTCTAGGTCTAATTAATTTGGGGGTATAAAAGTTACAGTTGTGAAGTAAGAATTAAGGCCTACTTTTACCCCCATATTGATTTCTAGTTGTTCTGACATCACTTGTGAAACTTTCTTTTCTCCGCTGGATTTCTTTGGAGCCTGGTAAAGCCAACATTTAAATAAGAAGAAGTCATTGGTAGTCTGGAAGGAAAAAATTGGGGCATCTGGAAAGATGTCAAGAAAAGGAGAAGAAAGGATCTTAACAAGACAGAGCACTAGAAACCAGAGTGTAGAGTCGGAAGTACAGGAAGCAGACACAATGGAGAGGTTACAGAGGCGTAGATCACATAAATAAGAACTTGGCTATAAAAAGACAAGTTGAAATAGGACAGTGATTCAAATAATCATGTCTAGGTCAAGATACCAGATGGATATTTATTGTCAGGCAATGGGTTAGGGAAATAATAAGGTTAAGGTGGGACTTTAAAGGGCTTTGGCTGGAAAATGGCTTAGATGACCTCATTTTTATAGGGGCCTTGCCACTCACATAGAAAGAACTCTGACATTACATTGAACCCAGGAAATACACATTTATTGTGCAAATATCTGTTCAAAATACAAGCCTTTCTTGGCAAAAGTATGTATGTATAAGTGAGCGGTCTGAGTTAAATACCTAGTCTGCCAGGCAGGCTGGGAGTAGAGCACCCAGGAGCTGTTGTGTCTGTCTCATGTGAAGACACGGCACCCTTCCCTTTGGCTGAAGGAAGTGTTGGATGACTTAGTGCCCTCAAACATTTCACAGGATGGGCAGAAGAGAAGCCAACAGACAGCGATTGCCACCTGCTTGAAACACTTACATAGCTGAGGACGGTGCAACTCTTTTCTTCAAATCTTTAACCATGTGCTGTAGACTCTGGCTGCTCTCCTGATCCCACAAGGGACACTTTAAGGGCCTATCACAACTTGTTAGAAAACAGCTACTAGTAAGAAGGAAAGAAAAGAATAATAACATTTACTGGTTATTAACTGTATGTTAGGCAGAACTGTGCTCTGTACAGCTGCATAACAGCAGGAGACACTATTTCCATCCTAGCTGGTGCCATGCAATGTGGTGGCCTTGGTGTCATGTGTTGCTCTGCCTTTTGCCAAAGCAAATTCACTGAGTCCTTGCAACCATCCTATGAGGTTGGCATTATTAAGTCTGTTCTGTAGATGATAGCCCTGAGGCTCAGAGAGGTAAAGCCACTTGGCCAAGGTCACTCAGGTCATAAGTAGCAGAGCTATAATTTGTAGATCTGTTGGTTCCAAAACTTTATATTTCAATGGCCTTAAAGTGTTGGACTGACAAAGTTCATCTTTAAAAGGCATGTCAGTAGATTATTTGGGATGGGACAAGAAGTGCATGGAATAAAAAGGCCATTGGACTGGAAGACAAAGGGAATAGAGAAATAGGAACTGCCAGGGTAGCTAGAGGGAAATGGAGAGAAATTCTAGGTTGGCAGAAACTGGAGGAGCAGATGGGTCCACAATCCAAGCACACCCACCCAAGTGAGAGAGAAAGGAGCCAGCTGCCAAATGCTACAACTGGCCCTGCCATGACTGGCTTGGGAAAACCTCAGATTGGTTGAGCCACTGAATTAGGGAATCTGAGGTGGGGGCTAAAGGAGGCTGTCCCATTGCTCAGAAACTGGGGCAGAAATATTCAGAGCTTCTTGGGAATCTTCTGTGCTCTCTCTGGAAGGCAACCTGGCTCAGAGGAACAAATAAAAGCTTACAATTTAGAGGTGAAATCCTGATTTAGTAGATGTGAGACTTCAGGAAAGTTATTGAATCTCAGTTTTTCATCTGTAAAGCGGGATTATAGTATCAACCTGACAAATTATTCCAATGATTAAATGAAGCAATAAACTTCAGCTACTCTGTGGCCTAGGGCACATGTGATGAGACATGATCATGGTGATAACAGTCCACTTATCAAGTCTTTGAAGCTCTGAGCTTACAGGTCACTGTGTTAGCTTGTGTCCTTCAGGACCAGCCGGCACTGGGGAAGGTATGAGAGCTAGGGGGTTGCCTTATTCCACAACAGACCATTTATTCTCCTTTAAAATTGTTCTTTATCTGTTCCCACTCTACCTCTCTCTTCAGGACATCGTGCATGTCGGAACAGCATCCTACAGTGGCCGCGGGGACAAGCAGAGCTGTGTCATCTGCATTCCCGGCCTGAGTGATTCCAACCGTGAGTCTCAAGAAGGGTGGAGTTGGATCTTGTCATTTTTGCATCTTCAAATCTTGGAACCTAGAAGCCCCTCTGTAAATGTTGACTGGGTGGATGGCCAGCTGGCATATCTACTTGCTTGGCCCCTGCACTTGAGACCTAAGGCTGGTGAGTTTCTGTGGATGTGAGTGAGGAGGCGTTGCTGGCCGGAGTGCTACAGTGGGGTGGGAAACCTGGACTTAGTTATGGGCTTCAGAACCATACTGTCACTGCAAGCCATCCCTGGTGGGTGCTTTACATATGCACCAAAACTGTAAACTGGATGAGCAGATGCCTGGTAGTAGCCAGCTGCCTGTTTTCAGATGGCAGCTATGCCCAGTGGGCACCTGAGGCACACGTCCCCACTGCACATGAGCTGTTTTGTCGGCCACAGAAACAAACCTTCCCTTTTCCTGGGCAGTGAGAGAATGGAGCTTGTGAAAGTGTTGGGGAAACAAAGTGTTGCACCACGGAGAATCCTCGGTCCTCTCTCCTCAGAGAACAGAATGCGTCTGGCTCTGCTCTTTCATCTGGATTAATCACTGCTCAGTGCCAAGGTGATCCGTTAAACACTTGAGGGAAGAGGTCAGGTCCACACGGTGAAACAGTGAAACTTAGAGGGTGTTTTCTAACCAGAATGAGGTAGAAAATGAGGAATGCTTTCAGAGTTCCGGTAAACATAATGCTAAAATATTCAGCCATTTGGATATTGCCGTGTTATCAGTCCAATTAACCTTGCTTCAAGCTACCAACGGCGTTCAGTGATGCTGCTGTGTTACAAAGCAATATGAAATATCCCACTGCTCATTATGATCCTAGATAACAGAGAAAATGCAGCTCTTGAGTTTCAGAGCTGTGAGAAGGAGTGAAATTCAACTCTCAAGTTATGAAGGCAGTGATAACCTATAATTTGGTTGCAAGCGAGTATGATTTTTATTTTTTCCAGCAACATAAATTTGTCAAAATTGTCAGTATGTGGCACTCTGTATACTGATTAGTAGTGGAAATGGGAAATGAGTTTTAATAATCCGCAGTTGAAATGACTCCATTAGTATTGAAATAAAATTGGTACACTGAAATGGTTTCTTTAAAAAAGGTGGTTTTTTTAATCCACTGAATTTTATCATGTTTTTTTTTTCCAATTGCTTTATATAAATAGAGAAACAGATGTTTCTCTCACAGCAACTCTGTTTTCTAAAAACTGCATTTTCTGCTAAAGGTAAGAAATGTAAAGAAAGATGGTATCAAGTACAAGAAGTGTTGTAAGTCCTACCTTTGCTGTATTTAAACATTTCCAGATGTTGATTTTATAAATATTTTATTATAAAAAGGACACATGGAAAGGAAATTCCCAGAATATCCTGGTGACCATTAGGTGTTTAGTTTTACTTCAACTTGGTGAATCTGTGTATTCATCTGTTATCTATCTGCATGTGTAACAGGAACATTTCTCACCACTCACCAAGTTGGTAACTTCTACAGACACTACTGTGGCTGAAATTGTTATTAACACATCCACTCTCAAGGTTCTACGTGTAAGGCTCATTAAATTTTGGCAAGATAGAATAGAATCCAGAAGAGGTTTAATTTGGTATTTCTGTTTCAATTAAATGTAATTTAAATGTAAGTTCATCAGCAATCCTCAAGCAAAAACAATGTGAACACTTTCAAAAATATCACCTAAAGTCTATGAGATTTAAATCTCCACTTTGAAGGAAAAAGGAAGCAGCTCCCATTTAAATGCTTTCCAAAGCCCCTGGAAAATTAAAAAAAAACACACAAAAAAACCCTATTATATTTCTGTTACTTATTTCAGGCTTAGGAAGGAAATGACAAAGTTCAGCCTTTTCTCCATAAAATATTATCCTGTAACTTTTAAACCTAACTATTACTACTTATGGAAAATGAGATATAGTCCTGACATGGTTTATAATTTAAGTGTATATGAGAGTCAAAATGATTTGAGATCCTGAGATAAATCATTGCAGCTCTGGCTTAGTCATAAAAGGGATTTATTGAATTAAGTGGTGACCTGAGCCAGTGAGTCCAACTTTGAGCAACAAACACCAGGGTGCCTTTATGGAGGGGAATGCGCCAGAAGAAGGAAACACTCTCTCCATGAACAACCAGTGGTGAAGATCCAGAGGAGGCCCCGGGGGCGGGGGGAGTGAGAGGGGTCAGGCCAAGGCTGTCCACTGTCCCGGTGACGTTACCTCGCTCACCTACTCAGAACAATAAAGGCTATCAGTACCAGGGCCTGGTGTGATGGGGCATTTGCTGGCTCCATACATGGGCTCTGTTGCCATTCAGTGGGAGACCCTAGAGGCCAAGGGCCTCACTGTGAACGCCTGACACACTGCAATGCTCTAGAATAAATATGCACTGAGGAATTTGCTAGGCATTGAGGGGAGCATAGTAAAAGAAGAGATTCCTGATCAACAGGAGCTTACAATCGAGTCAGAGGAAGAATGCAAACAAAGAAAATCAGTAACACAAGGTAGAATGTGACAAATGCCTGAGTGATAATGGCGTGAACTATGACCAGAAGCAAGAAGAAAGGGGGAAGGGGAGCGGGAGAAAGCAGAAGTTAACCAGTAGATGGGGGTCTAAGGTGTGATATAAAACTCATCAGGGGGATCACTTTGTAAGTTATATAAATGTCTAACTACTATGCTCTACACTGGAAACTAATACAATATTGAACATCAACTGTAATTGAAAAAATAAAAAATAAAAACCAACTGCGTTGGGAAATAAACCCACCTACTTGTTACATGCAATATAATGACAGCATCCAGGTGTGGGGTTAGCTGCTTAGAATAATAGGCTGGGTGTTCCCTAGGGTGGGGACTAAGGCTTTTCTTTCTCCTTATGTCTGTGTTCAGCCTACGATTCAGTACCTGACACAAGGCCGCACCCTGTGAAAAGCTGCTGAGTAACTGTAGAATGAACCCATGATTGTGGATGGGTGGGGGGCTGTGGACTGCATGAGGGATTAGATTTGAGGGGGAATGGGTAGAAATGCGGTAGGCACAACTGAAGGAGAATTTCTAAGCAGGGGAAATGCAAGAGGAGACGTGGGGTGAGCTAACAGAGCCTCAGAGTGATGCTGGAGAGGAGCGGCAGGGCAAGGAGAGGCAGGAGCGGAACGGAGGCTGGGGACTCTGGCTGGGGACAGCATGAGCCTTTGTCATCTCGCTAAATTCAGCCCTCCTTCAGGACTCTCTGTGATCTGTCCTTCTATCCTCCGAGCTCCCCCTGACTCCCAGGCTGGGGTCGGTGCCCTCGGCACCCTGGTTTCCTTCTTTCCCGCGCCCATCCCACGGCACTGCCCTGGTTTGTGCGCAGGCTCTTCCCACGCAGGTGAGACAGTGCACCTCCGTGGGAGGCACTGGCAAATTATTCATCTTCAGCCTCGGCACCCACGGATACCTGTTGCATGAGCTATTGAATACCGGCAATGGGGTTCCACTGGCATTTTTAAAGGAGAGAAGGGGTGTGATTGGAGCTGTGCTTCCGAAAGTTTTAGTGAAGGCAGGCGGCAGGCTGCCTGGTCTGAGGAGAACCTGGCACGTTTGTGGAACCGCTCGTAGCAAAACCAGGGTTGAGGTGAGTGTGCAGGGCGTGGGGATGGTGCAGAGCGCGTGGGCTAGACAGAGCAGGAGGATCGACAGCACTCAGCGACTGAGAGCACGGGAAAAGTAGGCCCGTGCAGTAGGCCCAGGAAGACAGTCTGATTGCAGCAGGAGGGGGTGGGAAAGGCAAAAGATAAGCTAAGAGGGGGCTGAGTACCTAGGCAGGAGGTTAGGAGAAGGAGGAGGCTCAGAGGCTGTAGAGAGCAAGAGGGATTTGAACGCAGCCTGATACAGTGCACCGTATATTAGCAGATGCATAGGGAGGGACAGGCATTCCTGGTGCAGGGACAGGGACAGAGACCACATGTCCTGGAGGTCCTGCAGCCAGAGCCTCAAGCATGTGAGAGCAGGCGTTCTCCAGCCCTTCCTAGGGAAGCAGCCCAAGTGTCCTCCGGCTTCAGACTTCTACTCACTCGGAAAGGATGGCTGTCTTCCCAGTGCATAGAGAATGGAAGGTTTATAATGGCCTCAGCATCTTAACAGGGAACAATAAATAACTGTAATTTCCAAAAGCTTGTTTCTCTTAAGGGAACATACGCAAGCATTTGTAAGCCAATGCATCACTGGCTCCCTTTGAGTTTCTACTGGAAAATGGAGCAGAGAAAACCTGGTGGGTTTATTTTTAGTTCTTGCAGGGATGAATGACCAGCCCCTGTGGTTTAACGATTATTTGAGTATCCCTTTTGGCAGCAACCTGCAAAATCAATCTATGGTTAGCACAGCTTAGCCTGTTCAAAAGTGATCATTTTAACGTGTATTTCAAGACAGGAGAGCGATGGGCTGGCACCAGGGAAGGAGGCTTGCCTCAAAGCCTATGTTATGAGGGTCTCAGCCATGCTGTGTCATAGGCGACATCTGTCTGGACTCTGGGAGGGGCCTCCTCTACGCACCTCAACTTATCCATCTGTGCAATGGGACACTACCTCTCTTGTGCTTCCCTCACAAAAAAATTAAAATAATGCATATATCCTTAAAAAGGGTTATTTCTGTTCAGTCCTTTTAAAAATGGGCATAGAACTGCATGGACTAGCATAAAAAGATGACCAGTATGACTGGGGAGAAAAAACCCACGCTGTAAATGTGTATGTATATATGTATATGTATATATGTGCTATATTTACATATATAGCACAAACTGTGTATGAAACATATACACACGTTATGATCCATTTTATGAAACAATGGCAATTATTATGAATATATTCATAATGTCATGTATGTATAAAAACTCAAGAAAGTCTATATAAAATAATAACTGCAGTTATTTCTGGGGTGTGTGATTACAGGGAACATTTGCTTTTATTTCTTATATCTTTTACCATTTGCGTTTTTACAAGCTTGAATCTCTTTCACCATCAGAAAAAGTTCCAGTGGGAATACAGGTGAATGAAGAAGGGTCTCCTGTGGGAGCCCTTTTGCTTGATGGATCAATGAATACTCTTCAGCACGTGCCTCGCTGTCTCTGGAGAAACTGACACAGCTAGGGCAGCAGGACCTTAAATGGCCTTTACCCCTGACAACTTACTTTAATGATCTAGCTTCTTATCCTGGGGCTCTAATGCCAACTGGCGATCAGAGACATGCTGCTCTCAGCTCATGCAAGATGCCCTGCACAACTTGAGTCTGTTAAAATGGGAAAGCCCACTCAGATTTTCTCTGACGGAAGATGCCCCCTCACTGGGAGTAAGCAAGCATTTAGTAAAACATACTTCTTTGCCTAAATATGCCTGGAGAGCAAGCTGTAAGGGGCCTTTTCTTTTTTTTTCTTTTTTCTTTTTTTAATTTTAAGAGATCTTAAAAATAAGATTTGGCACAATTAGTGTTTCTCCAAACACAAGTCAGGCACCAGGGCAAGGGCAGGTACAGCGTTGGATCACGGGGACCCAGGCTCCGAAGGGCGTTGGGGGGCTCGTTGAGCTGGCTGAAGCTTAGCCTCAGGCACTGTCCGGGTCTGTTGTGATTTGGGGAACAGCTATGCTGAGCAGTGTGACATTAGTGGAGCTCCCCTTGCCAATTACTGCTGACCAAAGTGAATTCTGCTGTGTGGTCACCAGGCTGTGACTTTCAAGATTCTTGGGAGGATGGTAAAAACACATGTTCATGTGCACCCCAGGCATTCAGAGCATGTGTTGGAAGGAGTGGCAGGAAACTCACTCTCAAAACTCCATGCCCAGTTAACTAGAGTAAAATATTTGAATCCAGCTCTTAACCTTGATTTGTGGTTATTGTGGTAACCTTTATTCGGGCACTTGTCTTTGGCTTCTGTTTAGTTTGACTCATGAAGGAACTAATGCTGCCGCTAACAACATCCATGTCCTCTTGGGCTCTAGAAAGTCTGGTAGTTCCATGACGTCTTTCTTTGGAAATCTCCAGAACCTTTATAAAGCATTGGTAAGAGCTGGGCATCTTCACAGGAACCCCCGAGAGAAAAGTTCTATTTCATGCCAGGTTTAGTGTGAATTATTTACAGAAAATAACATTTCTAAAAACACATCTTGCTCCGCTGCCGTATCTAGTCCCCCAATTACAGACACCTAACACTGTCAAAGCACAGGGCCCTCTGGCACAGAGCCACCAGAATGTCCAGTGTCAAAGCGCAGGCTGAGGGGGCGAGGCAGAGGTGACGAGAACGAAAGAGGTCGCCGTCGCGTCCACGTGGACACTGAGGAGGAGACTAAAAGGAGGAGACATGACTTAGTTGTCATGAAAGGTAACTTTGAGTTTATGGTACAGTATGAAGGAAACCAGTTTTATATATTACAGGCTGGACATTGCGAGGGGCTCAGCACACGCCACACAGTTAGCCGTTAGCAAGCCA